>NW_027040640.1:3000000-3577500 GCF_037179485.1 Ochlerotatus camptorhynchus
TTTAAGAGGTATAGTTTGTTCAAAGATGTTTTTGCATATGTTAATCCACTTCTTTTGATGTAGACGGTTTGGTGATTAATCTACCTTAAAGTGAGATCAAAAAAATATTTTTTTATCTGATTTAGATAGAGACTTAACGTCTTGCATAAAGTTGTAGCAAATGTTATTTTAAGCAACTTTGTTTAACACTCAAAATTTCTAGCTCTTATAAATTACGAGATATGTATCATTTTTCGTGAAATGCGCCTTTAAATCATACTTTTTAATATAACTGATTTTCTAGGCATCCTACAATTTTAGTTTCTTCTACATTTATATTTTGCATGTTTAAACACATGCTTTTACTGAACATTGTAAATAATTATCTCTTGAAACAAAAAAGTTATTCTTGAATAATCGATAGTTTTAGGGGTATTTGCTCCTCAAATAACTATTTCCGGCGCAAATTGGCGCAAAATTCTAGGAAGGATTCTGAATCTATACTTCTTTTACTGCCGAAAGGTTTTAAAAACATGTGGCAGCACGTGATATTTTAGGTGTTTTTTAACAACTAAAAAACTCCTGCAAATGTCTAATTTTTGAATACACTGGAGTCGCTTTTTACGTGGTTTTTTTACACGGTTTTTTTTCACGCGTTTTTTTTTTGCGGATTTCGGAATTAACACGGTTTTTTTTATCCGGATTTCGGAATTTACGCGTGTTTTTGCGCGGTTTTGGTTTTTTTTACGCCGATTTCAGAATTAACACGGTTTATCGTTATACACTAGAGTCGCTTTTTACGCGATTTTTTTACACGGTTTTTTTTACGCGGATTTCGGAATTTACGCGGTTTTTTTACGCGGATTCCGGAATTTACGCGTTTTTTTACGCGGGACGTATCACCCGCGTAAAAAGCGACTCCAGTGTACATATTTTAATTTTAAAAGATAACATGTTACAATGTTCAACAAAAATATGTATTTTTTTTTTCCTTTGGTTTGTTTTTTCCGTCGATCTTGTTTTCCGTGCTGAGCACCAATGCTACCGACGTGCCAGGAAGGCAGCTCCCACACCTGGACCCTACCCTATCGACCCATCAACTCATGAACCGGGGACCAACGGCTTTACGTCCCATCCGAAGGAAGGCGTGATCAGAGATGTTATGCCTCAGAACATCCCGGCGGCGCCTACTGGTATTGAACCCAGGCCTGCTGGGGTGAGAGGTAATCACGCTTACCACTACACCACCGGCGCCGTTTGAATAAGTATTTTTGTATGGCAAACAACTATGTAGAATATGTTAAATATTCAGTTTTCATTTCGGTGGCACTCTTGTTCCATCTGGCCCTATTTTACCCGCCCCCTATGTAATAATAAGTAACGAAAAATCACCCTTTCCCCACATACGTTACATAATTTGTAATGCAAATCATAAAAGATTTTTTTATATTTCTTTTTAAGTTTTAAAAATAATTGTTTTTGTACTTACCCGAATGAATAATTTCAACATTCTCATTCTCATCCATGCATTGTGCGTTTATTGCAAAAATGTGGCGACCCCGACATGACACTGAATCTATTTTCAGGTTCAACAGTCGCCCCTATGCACGCTTACTATAAAGTTGTTTTATTTCCCTTGCCCCTTTATCAACGTACCCAGGTACATCTGCTTCAACGAACATGTAGACTCACTCTAACTCAATTTGTCTCTATCAGCACACTCTGACTCAGACCTCGAGTTAGAAGCATGGTGAATCAGAACGACTAAGCTCAATTACTGAGAGAGAGAAAGTCTGGTTAGATGAACACATTCTCAGCATTTGTCTGTTCTCCCACTGAGTTGAGTCGGAATATTTTTGTTATTGCCTCTGTCCTATTCGTAGTGAGAGCCTGGTTGGAAAGTGAACATTGTGAGTTGTATCTCTCAAATAATGGTACTGAGTTTTCATTGATGCGAAAATTTGCAACATTGACACCACGTAACGGCGACGTTCCCACTTAACTTTACACAAGTTTCTGACCGAACTTGAACATCTGTTCTCTGTGATATTACGTCTGCTTTGCAAGATAACTAATATGTGTGATCCGGATCGATGCTAAAACACGTTTACGTGCTTTTTGAGCATAGTAAGCAGTGATAATAATTAAAAGTTTATTATCACTGCTTACTATGCTATGCTGTGTTCAGATTTATGTGTCATTATGGTATATTTTGAAAATTGAAATTAAATATCAAAAGGAACATGTTTCAATTTTCATTTACTTTTTTTCCGATAAAATATCATAAACATATTTATCAGAAGAAATTATTTAGAAGTCTTTAAATGATATTTTGTAATAGTAGGTTACAATAATAGATTATCAGGAATGTGTTGCTCACATAAAACCAGCCAATTTTGCTTTCAAATAGTGGTACTCAGCATTGCTCGGATCGCTGTTCGCGAAAAATCAAGAATGAGTGAAATTGTCAGGTTTTATGAGTGAAACACAAACTTTACAAACTCTTCTTGCTACTAACAAATACAAAATATCATCATAATCAGGTAACTCTAAGATCAGCAGGTCCCGAAAAAAACGTGCTCAATTTTTTGGCTCAGCTCTAGTGCTCTCTTCGGTCCCAAGCTAATCGATACACCCCTCGAAACAGAGGAAAAATCCACGAACCCCTCATTTTATCTGTCAAACTTTCATAGCGAATCAAAACAAACATAGTGTAGTAGCAGAATTTTGACTAGAATGGGGTACGTTAATCGATTTGCTTGGGACCAATAGGCTAGTCAAGTAGTGAGCCAATTTAAAATCGTTAGTTGTTCTACTGTGATCGGTCAAAAATTCTTGGTAAACAAAAAAGTCAGCTGATCCACAGAGAACAAACGTCCACCTTCCACCAGAAAACTTATGTAAAGATAAATGGGAACATCCCCACACGTATCCAAGCATGGGAAAAATCGTTCCATTTTGCATTCTCAAGTCACTCACACGCATACAACATCAGAAACGAACAGCAGCTTGTGCGAGTCGCACTGATTTCGTTCGTATTCGCATTGCTTCTATTTTCTTCGATGAATGCAGAATTGAGCAAAACAGACAGCTGAGCGCCACATGAATGATTCTGAGTGTAGTAGTGTGGATGATTCCTCTCTTATTATTTTTCCATGCTGAGCCTTTTACGATTGCATTCTGCTGAGTGAGCTGAATGAGAATTTTGCAGAAAGAATCACTATTTATTTCTAGCTTTAAACATACATTGACACATTTAAATCGCTATTATTATCGAGAAAACTGTTATACTGTAACACATAAACATAAGCGTCACGCAAATAACTTAAAACTGCTGTGGCCAATTCAACTGATTTTAATCAGTGAGCCAAAAACTATCTGACTCGGCTATTTAAATCGTTAGCATTCGGATTTTATGCATTCAATCTGGTTCTCCCTCGCTAGAGAATATTGTTCGGCAGCCTTTCAGTTTATCCTTCTTTCCTTCTACTGCTGTCAGTTCTGGGTCGAGCTGCAGAGTCACTTGGTAGGAAAAATTTACACTCGTTCGGCAATCTGTTTGTAGGCGAGGATGGCTATTTTGATTCTGTGGTGCTCGCGCGAGTGAATGAATTTTCCCATGCTTGCACGTATCAATATATTGACGTGAAGGAGAATTATTGACAATAATATTGATGATGTGAACACAGAAATATTGTCAATATCGATGAATTGACGTCAATATAAAATGTATTGACAATACGATTATTGACAATAAAAGCAATCGTGTACGGTCCACTTAATAGATGAGCCTCGGTGAAAGTAGCGAGGTAGCAACCCGGCCCAACCATATCCTGCTGTTCAGCATAATTAATCCAGTCTATCCTATTACCACAGAGAACAGACGTCCAACTTCGGTCAGAAATTAGTGTAAAGATAAATTCCTACTTATCGCCGTTACGTCGCGCAAGCATCTCCTGATTTCGTCAATAAATTTTCCACTTTCGACCAATTTGGCGCTAGTATCGATACATTTTCTGTTGAACTACCAGCACTTAGTGTCTAGTGTAAATTGTGCAACGCCAGCGCCATCAGGTTTTCAAAGAGGGTTTTTAAGTGGGGAAGTCGCCGTTAGTGACGCTTAAATCTAGAAATCTTTACACTAGTTTTTAGAGAAATTTCTGCATGTGCTGCTGCAATGAAGCATATTCCCTGTCCCCCAGGGGCCACCATATTGGATTTTGGTTCACCACTTTTTTTCCACTTCCCCTCATAGAGCCCATTCTGTTGATACCCATATTGCAAGGGTTTAGATGTATATTCCCTGACCAGGGGCCGCTTTATTGGATTTTGGTCCGCCATCTTGGATTTCAAATGGCAGCGGATGTCAATTTTCCACTTGCACTTATCGAGCCCATTCCGCAGATACCCATATTGCAAGGTTTAGATGCATATTCCCTGTCTGGGGGCCACCATATTGGATTTTGGTCAGCCATCTTGGTTTTGTAGAAGCCATCTTGTGTTGAAATCCACCATTTTAATTTCATCCGGAATGTTGACTTGAATTTCGGAATGGCCCAAACTCTAGAATTTAACATATCTTCTAATCCTATGGTTTTCGATAATTTTGATCTTGGTTGATATTGATGCTGGTTGATTTTGCGAATCGAAAATCACGGCTGATATTGGTCAAAAATCACATGTAATGGTGGTGATAATGGCTTGTGATATTGGTGCCTGTGATTTTAGGTGATATTGATCTTGAAAGATTGCTGATTTTAATTTTCTGATCTTGATTTTAGCCAACACTGGTCCTAAACCAGCCTTTTTGGAAGCCGGCGGAGGAAACGGATTTGCACCACCGAATTTTTCACCGCCCGAATTTCATCCGTCGGAAAACTGGAAACCAACACTGGCCGGAACACACGTCGGACTGATGAAGGACGCACCGCTAACCCGAAACGGACCAACCAACTTCATTCAACCGGCAAAGCCAAAGGGAGCAATGATGATGGTCTACGGACTATATAGCAATATAGTCATCATCGATAACCTGTTCAATCTGTTCTGCCTTTACGGAAATGTTGTCAGGATAAAAATTATAACCATGGATGCCAAACAGTGCCAATGACTGTGCCCAGGTGTGCCTAAACTTATTTTTGGCCCACTGTGCAGAGTGACCAGCCCCTTGATAACAATAGAAAACAACATATCAACCGTTTAGCGCTCAAAAGTAAAGGCCCGGAGACCCCGATTTTTACCATACGGTGGTTCTACCTTTAATCAACCTTCTTGATATGTGTCTTTGTAATTAGGCAACTGGAAACCCTACTTTCTGTAATAGATCCTTACATGAGAGAAATCAAGCACAAGTGAAAACAATTCAAGCAGGAGACGTGCACACAAAATGCACTTAACTATTGTTAATAACTAATAACTACAGTCTTATAAAATCGGATGTGATCAAACAATTCTACAACAATTCCATCTACATACTTATGTGCTAACCTTTTTCAGTTTATAAAAATACTTTCCATTCACCCTTTCTGTTTTACCTAAAAAGTCAACTATTGTTAAAAAAAAACAAATGAAAATGAAAACTTACATATAAGCTAAGCTGTTAATGGCACACACTTAAAAGTGAAAACAACCTTGAGAAAATGGAATTTTAATTAATGAGAAACATAGAATGAACCAACGGAAGTACTTAATACAATTCGTTAGCAATGCAGCACAATGATTGAGGAAAATATTAGAAGCAAAGAAAGAAGAACAATCAACAAAACATACAAACACACAGGCAAACAATATTAGTAACGCTGTACCACTATCGAAAGCAAAAACACGCAAAGAAAAAAACACAGGAAAAGTAATGTATTCTCACCTCAACTGTTGGACGTTGGAATCCAATTATTGTGTCAGCTCAATGAGAAAAGAAAAACGAAAACTATAAAACGAAAAACGAAAAACGAAAACGAACATATGGAACGCAAAACGAATGAAGAAACAGCAACGGAACGATGGACGTACCTTTTCACACATTTTGTTTTGTTTTGATTTTTTTTTTTTTGTTCTCTAGGGTGTTATGGAAACATATTTTTATAACTCTAGCATTCTTCCTTACAAAGAGTAAACTTTATTGGTTGTTCGTCTAGTAGTCGAATATAAATTGCTTAACGATTAAAGAGAAGATTTTATGTGTGTGTGTGATAAAGTCATATTTAATATGACGGACGATTGATTAGATCTATTTGTATGCAAAACGGAAAACTAACTTCACAAGATGGCTAACTCAATTTTCTAACACTCGGCAGTGTTTTCTAGATTTGTAAAAAGTAGAATAGCTCCAGCAGAAGAATTGCAAGATTACAAAGTGACCCAGCCCAGTCCTTGATTCCGCTTTACTTGGTTAGTGTTCACTTGGAGGAAGACTAAATACATGGAATAGATTTGAAACAGAGAAATTCCTCTACATCAACGAGGCTCAAAAACCACTCAGAGGAAATTGAGGTTAATTCTAGTTGTACGCAAACCGGATACACGCAAAAACAAAATATAGTACAAACAAGCACTGAGCTAAAGGCCACATTCAACGAACATGCAATCGTAGGATAGCTAACTAAAGGTAAATAGTTAAATGATCATCATCGCTCGGAAACGCACGCGAAGTGAATAGAAGGAAAACCTTATCGTACTTCCTACACTGAACGAAAATAACACGAATAAACACTGCTAATCTAACACAAAGAAAAGGGAGGGACACTTTACACAAAACAGCGCGATTTCGATTCTGATTATTATGGGCAGCAGCCGGGCAAAGCGGAAAACGCAAAAAAACAGCCAGCGCCAACAGAAACACGATAATGAGGGATTTTTTTGTTTCTCGAAAACAGAACAGGTAGTTAACCGAGGAAAAAGCACAGACGCTAATGCAATCAAACAGTGGTCTCCAGTACCTCGAATGTGAAGTGGGTCATGTCCTCCAGAAATTCGGCCGACGTCTCGAACGAGTGCGGTTCGTCGTGGTAGCTGTAGGTGGACCCCTTCAGATCCACCGTGTCGTAGTGGATGTAGTCCGGATCCTTAAGGTGGTCCGAGGCCAGCTTTTCCCCAATCAGGGGATGAGCCGTCGGAAGCGGAGGTTGATGGGTGACCTGGCTGTTGATCGGTGTCAGTGGTTGAGTTTGCTGTTGCTGCTGCTGTTGCTGCTGTTGCATCTGCTGAATGGTTTGATACTGTGGATGACCCGGTGAGGCGGACATGCCGCCACTGCCGTTTGGGGGACCACCACCGCTCGTTCCACCTCCACTGCTACCGCCGCTGACCCCTTGGGTGGTAGTAGTGCTTATGGTCGAACCGGTATAATCCGAACCGCAGGTAATGTTAGAGAGCGTGTTGGAGTTGTTGGTGCAGATCGAGAGCTGGCTGTTGATGGAGATGTTGCCACTGGGGCGGCGTTTCCGGACCGATTCCTCCGAGCTGGAAGACTTGAGGTGCTCGCTCTTGTCTCGGTCCTCGTCCCTGTGGGGGTGATAAGAAAGGGAATGTTAGTGTGTTTGACACGCTGGGTGACAGTGAAATGCAGTATTTTTAGTATTTTAGTATTTTCAAAAAAAACACTTATGAATCCAATGCTATCGGAGTCATCTTGTCCAAATTAGTGCTAGTTGACGAATTTCACGCCATCTCGACTAAGGAGTTGGCAACACCCTCTCAGATTGGTGTAAAAGATACTCACTTGATCTTCAGCGAAATATATTTGTCCGGAATCAAACCAGTTTTCCCGTTCACGGCTCCGCGCCACCAATCGTTGGAAACCTAGCAAAAACAAAATAGTCTTAGACTTCCAGAAATCGCAAGATTCGCTCGCAACGGAAACTCCTACCTGATTGTACAGTATCACATTGTCACCCTTGCGTAGCGAGAGTTCCCGTTCCGATCGTGCATTGAAGTCGAACTGTACGATCGCTTCGAACGTGTCCGATTCGTCCTCCGAGGGGTACACCTCCGAGTCCGGGTCCTCGGAGACCTGTTCCGTTGGCGAGTCACCCACGTCACTGTTTTCCGAAACAAAACAAAATAGTGTTAAATTGCTGCTTTCAGCAGGATTAGATCCAGCAACACCTACTCCTCAAAAGGTTCCGATGAGATGAACTTCTCGTACTGCATACCACCGAGATCCTTCTGGAACAGCTCCGCGTGGTAGACGATGATGTTTTTGATCAGCTCGTTGACCTGATTCTGATACTGAACCTGATCCTTGTCCTCGGGAGCCGGCATTAGGGTGGGACCGAAGCAGATGGCCAGATTGTACGCGTCCATCATGTTCTCATCCGAGTATTCCGATAAGCTGTTGGAACGAATTCGAACGATTATAGTTCAATGCATTACGAAGCATCGATCGTAGGGGTTAAGGGAACTTACTGGTTCAAAAATGCAAACAGATACCGTATCACGATCACAACGGACCTCGGCAGACTCTGGAAGAACTTCCGAATGCCCACCACGATTTCGTGTTTGGATTCAAGTTCTGTCGAGAAAAAAAAAAGTTGCAAATTTTATCGTTCTGAAATCTCTTCTCCAACCGTAGAGTTTACTCACGTGCCAACGAGACAAAGTGATCGAAGTAGATCAGCGGGAAAAGCGGTTCCCGCAGTTCGCGTAGATACAGCTTGAGCACACCGGCCACCGAGTTGATGTCCGAAGCGTCGGTCATATCGGAGAGCGGGTCGTCACCGCGCTCGAAACCTTCCTTAAAGTTACTTATTTCTACTTGAGATCCAGACACCCGGAAGATACCCTGATGATGAAGTCCTGCGGAATGGTCGAACCGTCGATTACCGTGTATCCAGCACAGGAGGCAGCAAGAAGATACTTACCAAACAAATTGATGACCCGAATGCAGCTTCTTAGTATTAGTGGAATCTCTTCGCCGGTGGCTTCCAGGTATTCCTCCAGCGAACCACCGAACAGCTTCGGTCGGCCGGATTTGTTCATCCGCCCGATGCGCTTCCGCTTCGGAACGTTCGACTTTGTCAGCGTATCGGTTTTGACGGCCGAGTCCTTCGTCAGCGCGCTCCGCAGGAATTCTGCCTTCGAGTCGAGCCTTGCTATTCGTGATGTGGCGAGAATGTATTCGCGAATTTTCTGTGAAAAGAGCGGTTATAATTCGAGAAGATCGAGAAAGCGATGCCCGGACTAACCGTGATGTAAAACTCTTCAATCTCGTTCTTGTCCGACCGCAGCTTGAGGGAAGCGTTTTCCGGTTTGGGAAAACCGAGAGCCCCATTCCCGAATGCCGTACTGCAGTCGTAGTCCTTTGTGTTGAGAATTTCCAGCAGGTTGATTTCGGCCGTTTCCAGTGTTTTCCAAATTTCCTCCGATTCCATCCGGAGATTGTTCACCCGCTGTTCCAGCTGAACCAGCCGGGATTCCATTTCCTGGTGGAGTGCCTTCTGCAGTTCCGGTTCGATGTCCTCTTCCTGACCTTGGAATTCAAGCCGTTTCGGAATCATGAACGCTGCACTGTGCTGTTCGAGGAACTTCTGCTTGTCGGCTCGGCTGTCCATTGAGTTGATGATGTGCGAAAGAGTGTCCGTGTTGTGCAGGACTGCTCGGCAGCGCCCCTGATCGGCGGAAACGTGCATCAAGAGCGCTCGGGAGACGACCGAGTGGAAACCGAGATCCATGCACTGTAATCAGAAAGGGAACTTTGTTAGAATGTTACAACGAAATTAACCTGAGGGGAGCAACCTACATCGATCAGATCGCTCAGATCCTCCACAAAGTACTTGTGGATGGTCGTGTTGGACGCCTCCAAGCACAGCTGGTACTCGTTCTTCGCCTTGAGGGCCTTCAGTCTTGCGTCGGTGTACTTGTTCTTGCGTTTGAGGACTTCCTTTTCGATGAGCTTGTACTTTTTGCTGCGTTCCAGCTTCTCCTTGGGAACGCTCTGCTGCAGCTTCATGCGTTGGTTCTCGGCGGCGCGGAGCTTCTTTTCGGCTTCCTTGGCCTCGGTTTGGTACGTGTGGTAGGTTTTCATGTTGGTGTGCAGCTCCTGCAGGATGCGCAGGATCTCGACGTGTGTTTCGAAGCCGATTTCGCGGCACTGGAAACGATAAAAGAGAAAGGGATATTGAGTACCGATGTATATCGAGCTTGTTGTATTATACAGCTGGATTTAGGCAATAACTCTAACCACATTGAAATTCTAAAGCTATAGAGCAAAGTGAATATAGACTGATTTTGATAGTGGAGGTACCTAGGGAACATTCAATAATTATGTAAGTAGTTTTTTTTTTAATTTTCAATCTTTTTGGTCTTTTTGGTCGTCTGGATTTGCAACTCCTGGAAGGGCTCCTCTAAAGTCTGACTCCGCACAATTCTCCAGACTTTTATTTGAATTACTTATGAACTTCACTAGACGCTAGCCATTCTATAAAGTGACTTCTGGAATCGTTGATATTTGACTATGGAGTTTAATAATCTTGGTCGTTGAGTGCAATAGATTTATTCTCCAGGTACGCTGGACACAATGGGCGCTTACATTCTTTTTGGCACAAAAACAACCTGTAAATTTTGAAATTTTGTACAGTTTCCAGAGCTTTAATGATCCCAGAAGTTTAATGAATCTTGGTAAAATCGTCTCAAATTTCCAAAACATTTATGATGTTTTCAGAATATCTCTCAGAAGCTCTCAGAATTTCCACGTATGATGATCTCTGAATACTCCTCAAGCTCTACGAACTTATCCGGGGCTTCCTGCATATCTTCGACGCCACTTAAATTTCTCCAAAGTCTACTGATCCTCTCTGAGCTCCGTGAACTTCTCTGAAGCAAGCTTACTATCTCTGAATTATACCGCAGAACCACACCTCAAGATCGCCAAAACATTTCGAAAATCATCATGCTTCTCAGCTTTTTGATCCTCTAAAACAAATCTCTTCATCAGAGGCGAACCAGCCTTTAGTCATAAAAAAATCTCTGCATCTCACTGCAACACGCTAAATTAATAAGAAGTTACGAAAGCTTCAGTGAATTTTAGTGAACTCAAGAGATGTTCAGCAAACTCTAGAGCAGATAATTGAATTTTGGAGAAGTCTCCGAAGTCACAGAGCAATTCAAAGAACTGCAAACAAATGCAAAGGAGCTCAGGGAACTTCAATCCAGCTCATGGAAGCTATGAAAAACTAAGAGAATTTGGGAGAACTTCGAGTTAAGTGCAAAATATCTACAGACTAGTTCAGAGAAACTTCGGAGAGAATTCTGCACAAGTTCTGAAGAATTTAGGGAGTAATCCATGGGAACTTCATAAAAGTTCAAAAGCACTACAGACTAGTTTAGCTTCAAAGTAGTTCACAGAAACTTTGGGAGAATTTCAGGGAAACTTGGGGAGAAGCTTTGGGAAACTTAAGGAGAAGCTTAACCAAAGTTTGATAGTAATGTGGGAAAATTTCAGAACATCAGGGAGACTTGAATTTTGGTAGAAGTTCAGGGAATCTCAAATAAGTTCAATAAAAATATTCATGGAGAACTTCGGTAAAAGTTTTTTGGAGTACTTGGGCAGAAGTATCTGGAGAACCTCGGTAGAAGTTTCTGGAGAACCTCAGTAGAATTTTCTGGAGAGCTTCAGTAGAAGTTCCTGTAAAACTTCGGTAGAAGTTCCTGTAAAACTTCGGTAGAAGTTTCTGTAGAACTTCGGAAGAATTTTCTGGAGAACTTCACAAGAAGTTTTTGGAGAACTTCGCAAGAAGTTTCTGGAGAGATTCGAAAGAAGTTGCTGTTGAACTTCGGAATAAGTTTCTGGAGAACTTCGGAAGAAGTTTCTGAAAAACTTCAGTAGAGGTTCTGGAAAAGTTCGGTTGAAGTATCAGGAGAACTTCACTTAAAGTTTTTAGAGTACTTGGACAGAAGTTTCTGGAGAACCTCGGTATAAGTTTCTGGAGAACCTCCATAGAAGTGTCTGGAGAACTTTGATAGAAGTTTCTGGAGAGCCTCGGTAGAATATTCTGGAGAGCTCCAATAGAAGGTTCTGTAAAACTTCGGTAGAAGTATCTGGAGAACTTCGGAAGAAGTTTCTGGAGAGCTTCAGAAGAAGTTTCTGGAGAACTTCGGAGAAGTTTTAGGAGAACTTTGGAACAAGTTTCTGGAAAAGTTTCTAGAGAAGTTCGGTAGAAGTTTCTCGTAAACTTTGGTAGAAAAAGCTGGTGAACTTCGGAAGAAGTTTATGAAGAACTTCGAAAGAAGTTTTTGGAGAACTTCGGTAGATATTTTTGGAGTAGAACTTTCTGGAGAACTTCAGCAGAAATTTCTGGAGAACTTTAGTAGAATTTTCTGGAGAACTTCGGTTGAAGTATCGGAAGAACTTCGGTAGAAGTATCTCGAGAATTTCAGTAGAAGTTTCTGGAGAACTTCGATAGTAGTTTCTTAAGAATCTCAGTAGAGGTTTCTGGAGAAGTTCAGTTGAAGTATCTGGAAAACTCCGGTAGAAGTATCTCTAGAATTTCGGTAGAATTTCTGTAGAACTTCGGTAGAAGTTTTTGGAGAACTTCTATAGAAACTCTTGGAGAACTTCGGTAGAAGTTTCTGGAGAACTTCGGTAAAAGTTCAGGAGGATTTCGGTAGAAGTGCAAGAGAACTTCGGTAGAATATCAGGGGAATCTCGGTAGATATTCAAAGGAACTTCGGTAACAGGGAAGGGGTACTTCGGTTGAAGTTCAGGAGAACATTAGCCGAAGTTCCTGGAGAACTTCAGTAGAAGTTTCTGGAGAAGTTCGGTTGAAGTATCTGGAAAACTCCGGTAGAAGTATCTCTAGAATTTCGGCAGAAGTTTCTGTAGATCTTCGGTAGACGTTTTTGGAGAACTTCTATAGGAACTCTTGGAGAACTTCGGTAGAAGTTTCTGGAGAATTTCGGTAGAAGTTTCTGGAGAATTTCGGTAAAAGTTCAGGAGTATTTCGGTAGAAGTGCAAGAGAACTTCGGTAGAATATCAGGGGAATCTCGGTAGATATTCAAAGGAACTTGGGTAACAGGGAAGGGGTACTTCGGTTGAAGTTCAGGAGAACATTAGCCGAAGTTCCTGGAGAACTTCAGTAGAAGTTTCTGGAGAAGTTCGGTTGAAGTATCTGGAAAACACCGGTAGAAGTATCTCTAGAATTTCGGTAGAAGTTTCTGTAGAACTTCGGTAGAAGTTTTTGGAGAACTTCTATAGAAACGCTTCGAGAACTTCGGTAGAAGTTTCTGGAGAATTTCGGTAAAAGTTCGGGAGGATTTCGGTAGACGTGCAAGAGAACTTCGGTAGAATATCAGGGGAATCTCGGTAGATATTCAAAGGAACTTCGGTAACAGGGAAGGGGTACTTCGGTTGAAGTTCAGGAGAACATTAGCCGAAGTTTCTGGAGAACTTCAGTAGAAGTTTCTGGAGAAGTTCGGTTGAAGTATCTGGAAAACTCCGGTAGAAGTATCTCTAGAATTTCGGCAGAAGTTTCTGTAGAACTTCGGTAGAAGTTTTTGGAGAACTTCTATAGAAATTCTTGGAGAACTTCGGTAGAAGTTTCTGGAGAATTTCGGTAAAAGTTCAGGAGTATTTCGGTAGAAGTGCAAGAGAACTTCGGTAGAATATCAGGGGAATCTCGGTAGATATTCAAAGGAACTTGGGTAACAGGGAAGGGGTACTTCGGTTGAAGTTCAGGAGAACATTAGCCGAAGTTCGTGGAGAACTTCAGTAGAAGTTTCTGGAGAAGTTCGGTTGAAGTATCTGGAAAACTCCGGTAGAAGTATCTCTAGAATGTCGGTAGAAGTTTCTGTAGAACTTCGGTAGAAGTTTTTGGAGAACTTCTATAGAAACGCTTCGAGAACTTCGGTAGAAGTTTCTGGAGAATTTCGGTAAAAGTTCAGGAGGATTTCGGTAGACGTGCAAGAGAACTTCGGTAGAATATCAGGGGAATCTCGGTAGATATTCAAAGGAACTTCGGTAACAGGGAAGGGGTACTTCGGTTGAAGTTCAGGAGAACATTAGCCGAAGTTTCTGGAGAACTTCAGTAGAAGTTTCTGGAGAAGTTCGGTTGAAGTATCTGGAAAACTCCGGTAGAAGTAACTCTAGAATTTCAGTAGAAGCTTCTGTAGAACTTCAGTAGAAGTTTTTGGAGAACTTCTATAGAAACTCTTGAAGAACTTCGGTAGAAGTTTCTGGAGAACTTCGGTAAAAGTTCAGGAGGATTTCGGTAGAAGTGCAAGAGAACTTCGGTAGAATATCAGGGGAATCTCGGTAGATATTCAAAGGAACTTCGGTAACAGGGAAGGGGTACTTCGGTTGAAGTTCAGGAGAACTCAAGTAAGTTCGAGTAAGATTCTAGATAATGTCAATGGATCTTCGAGAGAAGGTCAGAGAAACAACGGGATACGTTCAGTGGAACTTCGTTAGTAGTGCAAGGGAACATCAGCAGAAGTTCAAAGGAACTTCGGGAATAATGCAGGGCAGTTCAGTGGATTGTCAGGAGAAGAACATCAAAAACGTACAAGGGAACTTCTGAGAACTTCGGTAGAGGTTCAGGGAAACCTCGGGATGAAGTTCAGGGGAGCTTCGGAAGAAGTTCAGAGGACCCACAAAAGAAGGTCGGGAGATGTTCTAGCGAACTTCAAAAGATATTCTAGCGAACTTTACGAGAATTTAAGGAAAAAATCAGGTAAACCTCAAGCGAAGCACAGTGGAACTTTGGGATAAGTTCAGCGAAAGTTCGTTCAAGGGAAAAATCTCCAGAAGTTCGGTAGGAATTCAGAGGAACTTTGCTGGGAGAAATTTTAATGAACTTCGGGATTAATGTAAGGGAATTTTAGGAGAGGAACTTCAAATAAGTTCAGGGGAACATCGGGAGAAATTCAGTGGAACTTCCGGAAAAATTCAGGAGAACTTCGGAAGAAATTTAGGGAAACTTCGAGTGATGACCGGTGAAACCTCGGTAGTAGTTCAGAGAAACTACCGGTGAAGTTCAGAGGAACTTCAGGTAAGGTTCAGAGAAACTTCATGTGAAGTTCAGGGGAACCTCGGTAGAAGTTCGGTGGAACCTCAGGAGTAGTTCAGGAGATCCTCAGGAAAAGTTTAGGGGAACCTTAGGCGAAGTTCAGGGATGCTTCGTGGGAACTTCGGGAGATGTTCAGGAGAACCTCGGGAGAAGTTAAGAGGAACCTCGAGAGAAGCTCAAGGGAACCTCAGGAGAAGTTCAGGGGAACCTAGGGAAACGTTTAGGAGAATCATGGGAAAAATTCAACCTCAAGAGAAGTTCGACGAAACCTTTAAACTTCGGGAGGAACTTTGGGAGAAGTTAAGAGGAACTTCGAGAGAAGATAAGGGGAACTTCAGCAGAAGTTCGGGTGAGCATTCAGAGAAGTTCGGTGAAGCTTTCAGAGAAGTTCGGTGGAACCTCAGGAGAAATTCTGCAGAAGATCAGAAGAAATTCTAAAGAAGTTTAGTGGAACCTTGTGAGAAGATCAGCGAACCTCGGAAGAAGTAAAAGGAATCTGCTGGAAAATTCACGGGAACTTCAGGAGAAGTTCAGAGGATCTTCAGAAGAAGTTCAGAGGAGCTTCGGGAGAAGTTCAAGGGCTTTTGATAGAAGTTCGGGAGAGTTTCAGGGGAGTTTCAATAGAAGTTCAGGGAATAAGGAACCCATGAGAACCTCAGGAGAAGTTCAGGGGAATCCCGGGAAACTATGTAGAGAATGTCGGAAGAAGTTCAGGAAAAATTCAGTAAAAGTTCTGGAAAATTTTGGGAGATGTTCAGGGGAAGCTCGGAAGAAGTTCAGTAGAGCTTTCGAAAAAAATATAGGGGAACTTTTAAGATATAGGAAGGCTTAAATATGCAAGAAGCTTCAGAAAAGATTGAAAAAATAGAAAAAAATTATAGAAACTTCAGGCCACTTGAATGAAATTCGGTGATGTCCCCGAGAAATTTTGTCCATGTTATATCTCAGAAATTCTTCAAGTTTTTCAGCTGACTAAGTTGTTTATTCTCAGACATTAAAAAAGCTTAATAAAGGGAATCCTAGCAAACTTGAGAACTGTTAAGCAAACTGTAGAGTATTTTCCATAACTGCTGATTAGTTTCCTGAATCAAACGGAAGTTCAGCGAAATTTAAAGATCTTGTTGAGGGAAATTAAGAGAAGTTCACGAAGCTTCAATCTAGTCTAGGAAATTACTCAGTGTACTTCAGATAATTTTAAATGACCTCAATAGAAACCAAAAGAACTTCAGAAAAGAGGCTAGGGATATGTTCAATGCAAATTCACAGAAGTTTGAGGTCGTTAAACGTACTTCAAAGAAGTTCAGTGAAGCTTCGGAAGTCTTAAACATGTGCAGTGCATGGTAGCTCAAAAAAGTTCAGAGACATTCAAAGAACATCAGCGGTGATTAGAGAACTGTAGAGGTATTTAGAGAGCTACAGAAAAATTCAAGGAGCTACAGATGTGCACTGGATAAATTAATGATGCTAAGGGAACCTGAGAGAAAATTAAGAGACCACACCAGAAGAAATTTCATAGGCGATTGAGGCTTCACAGGGATGTTCAGAAATCTTCAAAAAAATGTGGGAATTGGTGAAATTCATGAAAGGGTCCTGGGAGACTAGCCAAAGAAGATTTTAAATGCTCAGAGGATCTCAGAGTAGTTTTAAAAATCTTTATAGAAGTTCAGGAGAACTTCATAGAAGTTCAGGAGACCTTTTTTTCTTTGATTTGTTTTCCGTCTATCTTGTTTTCCGTGCTGAGCACTAATGCTACCGACGCCAGGAAACTTTTAAAAACTTCAAAGGACTGCTGAAAAATCCGTGCAACCTCTGAAAAATACTGACTGTAAATAAGTACACGGTTCCTAAGAAAACTGCACGGGAGAAGTTAGAAGAAGTATTAAGAAATCCAGAGCACATCTTTGATGTTTTGGTTACCTCAGAAAAATATAGTGATTTTCAGAAAATTTCGGGAAATCTCAAGAAAGTTAAAAACAAAACATTAGATGAGCTCTGAGTATATTAAATGGCGCAAAATATTTTTAATTTTTTCTTGAAGATTAAGACAACAACAAATCAAAAAATCAACGATGTTTTTTTTTGTTTTTGATTTGTATTTTTATGAAGTTATCAAGTTTTGGGTTTTCACTCAATACTCCTATGCGACAAGACTACCATGCGTCTTCATAGATTTATACCGACTGTAATATGGTCACGACACATGGTAGTCCATGGTATACTCATAAAACATACTCTGGACATTTTCCAGACCTGCGTCGAAGACTTCAGAGTCATCGTTGAACTCACCTTCCTGTATATCCGCTGCACATCATCCCAGACGGACTGCAATCGGGCAACGAGATGTACCGAGTAGATTTCCGACAGGGCCGCGTGATCTTTGGACAGGGACTTGGTCTGATTCACCAGCTGCTGCCAGCAGGAGTACGATGAGAACATGGGCCATTGCTCCCGTCTGTAAAATGGAAATGGAATATTAGCTTATCAATTTCATAAGCTAGGTCCGAAATCAACTTACTTCTGTCGTTGTTCCTTGTGTCGCAGCTGCAGGCTTTTGGCTAGCTTATCCAAACTTTTGCTGTAGTCCAGCTCGACCTCGCCTCGCCGTCGGAAGAAGTCCTGCAATTCCTGGATGAGCGAGATCTGCGACTCCATGCGGACATCGAGAAACTTGAGCTGCTCGTTCAGCTGCTGTCGGATGTCTGGAGGGGTTGGGGAGAAAGAGACAAGAAAAGTACAATATTTAAATGAGATGATTCATATCATTTGCTGCTTTGCGTGTGCTACACACAAAACATTGTTCTTCTGTGCATGTGTGGTTAGGTTTATAGCTTCGCAACATTGTCCGCGTCAGTAGCAAAAAGTATAACCGAACGACTATGTATGCAATTTGCTCTAATTTGATAACGACAAACGAGACAAATAAGAGGCAGAGACAGAGAGAGGGGAAGACGAAGAGGAGGAAAAACCATAACAAATAAGACAGCCCGTTCCCAGCACTATAATCAAGATCATCTTACAGCCAGTCACCGGTGGTGGCGACGATGACATGGGGTTCAGTCACCGGAACCGTAACATTGTTCTTCTCTGGGAGTAATGTGGATGGAACTTTGAATTGGCATCGTAACGCGTTTGGTAGCTTGAGCAACGTGAAATGGCGTTTTTCGCTTCTCAATGGTAAATTCATCCCGGCAGATCACCGACAGACGCACTGTAACCCTAGAAGGGCCACGAAGCTAGACCAAGAAGCATCATCGGAAAAAGGTATTAATTTACATAAACTCGATTCAATTTATTCACCTTTACCGCAGCAGTAGTGGAGCAGTGTTTGATTTTTTGTCCTCCCCATTCTTTCATTCGCCCCTCCAGTAAATGCGGAACGGATGCATTCAATTGACGGTTCTCACTGTGGCAGCCAATAGCTGCCGATAGGAACATTGAGATGTACCACGTTGACGTTGAATGCAGCCAAGAAGGAACTGGGCGCTCGACGGTCGTCCGTTGGTCTTGGGCTGCACCCACTTCCGTTGCAAGGTTCGTGATCCTCAATAAACAGACACACACACACACTCACAAGGAACGGTTGGTAAGGAAGCGACGGGAAATCTGATTTGTAGCTTATTTAAATATAGATCATTATTAGCCGGAGTGAGTGGAGTGGGAAAATGTGAAGGCCTTTGTTTGCCAATAGAGGAATAATGGAGTGGAGAGAGAGTCAACAAGCTGAGTACGTAAATGAAAGGTGAGATCTTTCGTATGGAGATTACGTATCATGTTACCCCGGTGGTGATGTATTTTTTGTGGTCGATCGTAGGGTTGATGATATGGAGTACATTTTTACATATTGAGTAACGGAGAATGCAGGTTCAGTTTCTCGTGTGAATTGATTATTATACAAGGAAAGGTCGATCTACATCTCTTACGATTGGAAGATCATTTCCCTAGCTTTCTACAAGGTCTGGGTGGTTACACAATCTCCTACAGCCCTTTTTGAAGCTAAAGGTAGCCAAAGTAGTTTGACCTTCCAAGGGGCATCTGTTTTGTTTCGCCTGTCAAAAATCCAATTCTTAACTAAACTTGATGAGACTAGTTGTAAATGAAACCTAAACTAATCTTATTTGATTTGCGCTGAAACGGTTCAGATTGAACCCAAGTGGCCACCGGGAATCAGTTATAAGCCAAAAAAAGTCCATTTTCTTTCTTTAATTGTAACAGGAAAGCCAAATTACTTAATGATTCTAAATGAAGTTCTTAAAATTTTCATGTATGTCATACTCCGGATTTTCCAAAATATTTAAAATTTCCTCAATTTCCTCAAAAAAACTATGATTTATAAAATGACTGCATTGAACTACTTAAATTGCACGGACGAAGTATCCAGCTTTCCATGCTCGGTAATGGTGGCCTGTTTGTATGAATAAATGTATCCTTCACTGTGATTTTTAACACTATCTGGTGGTGGCCATTACCGAGCTTGGAAAGCTGGATACAAAATGCCGAAATGCCTGATTAGGCCTGAACCGATTCCGGGAAACCTGTTTCGTAAGACAAGAATGTTCGCACTTAAACGTATTATCCTCGATTTAGCTAAGCACCATAGCGTATTATCCTCAATTTAAATCTCGGATTTCACTTCCGAGATTTTCAAAAAGTACGCAGCCAAAAAAAATCTGACTCTCTCTACACACACACACATGCGCAACAAATGTCATTTGCATAAATAAAAAAAAAATAATAAAGAGCAGGACTAGACATTCTCGCATTACTTTTCAATAGGTGTTAAGATATTTTCGGATTATTTCGACACAGCTCGATGAAATAAACAGCAAACGACAGGAAACGTTTTTGTAGCCGAGTTATTTACGAAATAGAGATTAGATGAAGAGAATCGATCGATCTAGCTGCTGAACTAGCTTCAGAATGTGGATTTCGTACACTGCATGAATGCCTCTGTTAATTAGCAGTACAGAAGCTTGATTTTCTTAAAGAAAAGATGAAGATTTTTGTAATCTGAAACCAGGGAAAAGTTATAAGGGATGAATCACATCCATAGGAATTATCGACTAAAAAGTAAGCTGAGCCTTTATTCAATAAAGGCTGACTAAAAGTAAATTGGTACGCCCCTCGCGCGCCGCTAGCACGCCTCTAGTGATGGGAATCGAAAATCTTTGACAGTGGTTTGTTTACACTTCTGTAGAGAACAACTGGTGCAAGTTTGATCAAAGTAGTCGATTGCGTTCAAAAATAACGTCAAATGGAACTCGAAAGAAGAAAAATATTGTGCGCAAACACCTGGAACATCCAGAGTGGTCCGGTTCCAAGCTGGCTAAAGTGCTGAACATGCCGAAAACTACAGTTTGTCGAGTGCTCAAAACCTACAAGGAAACACTGAGTGTGGAAAAAACTGGAACAAGGGATCGTCAACTGCGCAGCAAGGTGTTGAGGTGCGTTAAGCCAACTCCGGTCTTTCGATCCGAGATGTGGCTAGAAGGTACAACACCAACTTTCAAATGGTGCGGAACATCCTTGCCAGGGAAGGACGCAAGTCGTACAAAGCCAGTAAACATCCGAACCGGCACATGAAACAGAATTCAGTGGCCAAAAAGCGTGCAAGGCTCTTGTTTTGACGAAACACAAGGGCTGCATCGATGACGAAACATACGTCAAACTCGATTTTAAGCAGCTTCCCGGTTAGAAGTTTTACATCGCGACTGGACGTGGGGATGTGCGGGGAAGATTCAAGTTCGTGTTTGCCGACAAGTTTTCGAAGAAGGCCATGATTTGGCAAGCGATTTGTAGTTGTGACCTGAAAACGGAACCATTCGTTACATCCTCGACGATCACATCCCAAGTTTACATCGAAGTATGCCTGAAAAAGCGTGTATTGCTGTTCATCCGCAAGCCTAGGGGCAAAGTCATCTTTTGGCCCGATTTGGCCAGCCGCCACTACTCCAAGATGGTTCTGGAGTGGTATGCTGCCAACAAGATCGATTTTGTCCCCAAGCTAATGAATCCTCCGAATTTTCCGTAATTTCGACCAATCGAAAAAATATGTGGGGTTGTGTACACGACACGACCGCATGGTTAACGTAGACTACGTTAAGCTGTGTAGCGAAATACTCGTGCATTTGCAATACAGTATAAGTAACGTATGGTTTCTGTCCTATATACATGTTTTAGATTTCCTACTTAGTAAAACTTGGTTAACTTCAGGACCTCATAAAAATGCGAATACTTATTCTATTACATTTGGTACCTAAATTACAATCAGATATGCAGGTAGGACTTTTTTAAGGTGATTCATTGAAGTGTCCAACAATAACCGTCATGATGGCTGATATTCTCTATCACTTTAGATTTCTCGAGCACAAATCTTGGACGGTCGTGACATCACTCATGAAATTGGAACTCCTTGTGTACTGCACTGCAGCAAACGTGAAGTTCCAATTTATTTGTTATCTCGATTAGCCATAAATCCCTCCAATAAGTTCTCGTTACATCTTTAATCTACCGATTAAACAAAAAACTAAATATTGATGATTTCGTTTACGTTTTGTTGACGCACATTAGACCTGTTCATTTTAACAGAAATGTTCGGGATGCACCGGGTCAATCGTGATTACTGTTCGTCATGTTAATTTGAATTTCTGTGGAAATTTTCAGCAAAATCGATGTTTTTTATTAAAGGCAAGTGTCACTCAAGCCATCCAAAATGTTCGTTATTTTATAAATTGCTGTTATTTTCTGAACAACTATAGCGCAACTCTGGAGTACAGATTTTTGTTCTTTACGATTACTAGCGAAACAATACCAGAAGAACTCGACTTGCAGATGGTAGACAATTTCTTTCAAAATGCGGTCTTATCACACAAACTCGAGGGATTGTAGCCCTTTCCACATCTTCCATTTTGAATGACTCGAGTGACACTTGCCTTTGATAAAAAAAACACGTCTACTGAGTATTCATATTTCTAAAATAAAACTACAAGAGACATCCCCATGGGGTTGTACGCAATGGTGACGTAGGGCTACGTGGTCTTATATAACAAATCTTATTTGTTAACTGCAGCAGGAGCTTGTGTTTTGCGTAGGAATAGGAATTTGAGCGGGGTTCTCTCTGTTTGTACTCTTTAGTATGACGCGCTTGACATAGATGGCCCACAGAAACTCACGAAGAGCTACTGATTCCTATCAATAGCGGTGCGGCTACTTTCTCCTTGTGTGGATGCTCATGTGGGCATCGGTGCATTTTCTGTTGCTATGCCATGCTATGGGGGCCATCAGTAAAAAAATTGGGAATTTATCAACGGTTCTAAAGCATAACTTTCCAAGTAGGATGGACTTACATAGCTTATCTAAAAGCATAAATAGCATATAATTTCAGTGCTTGGTACAGAAATCTGTAATCTGTGATAGGGAACAGTCTTGAAAACTGTCACTGTAGAAGTCATGAAATGACTTTTATTTTACCACTCTCGAATCGGACGCTCACTCAAGCAATGTACCTAGTTGCTTTTGACAGTTGATAATGAAAGTTGGTCACTCACCGCTCCACTCAATCAGTCGTGCTGTTTACACTCTTCTTCATAGTGAGAGTCATCTCAACAGCAATTTTTCTATCAATCAGTATTGTTGACATTCGTTTACCTATCATGGTGATAATCATGACATTCATTTTTCCTATAGTAGTCTCCGGTTCTAGCGCACAGATTTTGTGGCCTTCCCACGAAGAAACTGAAGAAAAAGGTATATTTCATTGATTAATATCACCTGAAGGAATCTGCTTTACCAATGGTTGTTAGAAAAAGTTACCGTAATACGGGCAGTCTTTGATCGCAGGGGAGTCTTTGATCAGGAGATCGTGCAGCGTTGACCTGCTCAGGCATCAAAATTATCCCTATCCATTATCCAATTTATCATTGGACATTATCCCTATCCTTATCCGGATAATTTTCAAACGGATAATATCCGAGTGAAAATTATCCGGATAGAAAAATCGCGGATAGGGGTAATATTCATTATTTTTTCAATCCGGATAGTATCCTGAGTACTCCGAACAGCTTATGTTTAGAATAGGGATGTTTGATATCAAATATGTACCCATAAATATGGGTATTTTTGGAATCGGGGTGATGTCAAGAGTCTAGAAATTGATATCCGACACCATTTTGAAATCCAATATGGCGGCCATTTTGTTAAAAGAAAAGTGGGCAACACGCTATGAGTATTTTCGGAACGGGGACGAGATGTAGATGCCGAAAACTGATGTCCGATGCAATTTCGGAATCCAATATGGCGGCCATTGGGTTCAGAAAAAGTGGTATACCCAACAATATGGGTAAAAATAAAACAGGGACGATCCGTAGATTCCGAAAATCCTTGTCAGACATCATTTTGGAATCCAAGATGGCAGCCATTGGTCTCAAAAAGAATAACACACCCTACAATATGGATATTTTCGGATAAGAGACGACATGTAGAGGCTGAAAATCGATGTCCGATTGAAGTCCAAGATGGCGGCCATTGGTTTATAAAAACCTGTGAAATACCCTACAATATGGGTATTATCGGAACGGGGACAACACTTGAAGGCCGAAAATCCATGTTCGACGCCATTTTGGAATGCAAGATGTTGGCCACTTGTTTTAGAAAAAGTGTAAAATATGATACGATATGGTCGCCATCCTGGATTCCAAATAGGCGAGTGACATAAATTTTCAGCATCTACACGTCGCTCCCACTCCAAAAATACCCATATTTATGGTATTTTCCACTTTTTCTGAACCCAATGGCAGTCATATTAGATTCCAAAATGGCGTCGGGACATCAATTTTCGGCATCTACCGGACCTTCCTATTCCGAACATACTCATAATAATGGGTATTTGCAACTTTCATGAACCCAATGGCCACCATATTGGATTTTGAAATGGCATTGGACATCAATTTTCGGCATCTACATGTCGTCCCCTTTCCAAAAATCATCGATTTCTCGTTTTTTCTCCGGAAAGATGCGGGTCTGCTGTTTCCGCTTCTGTTTATACCGTTTCACGTTCTGTCGGGTTCCATGCTGCAGCATTACCGCTCGCTCTGCGTTCTTCTCTTCCAAAATCGCTCTGCACTCCTCGTCAAACCATTCATTCCGTCGACTTCTTTCCACGTACCCGATGGTGCTCTCGGAAAGATATGTTATGTTTATATCTCAAATAGAAGTAAGCGGAAGTTAGTGCTTTTAAATGCATTTGATATATCGTGCATTCATTAAAACATTATGTGCTACATTGTACACTATGATAGACTATTTCTATTTAACTTAATTAAATGAGGCGTTTTTTGTACGATAAATAATATTTACTAACTTTTCAACTAAAGAAAGTAGCAACTTGGTTTCTTGAACAAACAGTTTCTCAAACTTTTCTTTTTTAAATAAACCAGTTGCGAGATATCAATCTATAAATAGTTATTTGAAAAAAAAAATCAATTTTCAGAGGTCTCCTTAACCTTCTATAGAATAGAACTTTATCGGACCAGATTTGAATCGATAAAATGGACTGGCACACAAGAATCGGTACACAAAACACATATTTCAAATCTCCGCGTAAATCGTACGCGTTAGGCAAAGAAGTGTACGTTTGACTTGTACTGTCACATTAATGGGCCTTCGATCATTTTCAACTTCTATCCAATTTTCATTCTTCCGTACTCTAACTGAACTATCTACCTACACTCTTCTAAGACCATTATTTAGCTAATAAATTATCACACTAAAATTTCATGTTAGATTCGTCCAATTCGTCATACTTCACATCGCTTTGGCATACCCCCATTTAATCTGTCTTCCAACAGCTTAGTCTTAGCTTTACAATTACAATGATGAAACAGTAAGTTGGCTAGTTATCTTTATTAAGGACACTTTCAGCCGAACGCTGGTTCGTCTCCGAATGATGAAACAGTCCTTAGCATTCCAAGCTCATAAACACTGAAATAGTCTATAAATCGCAAAAAATTGAATCCAATTTATAAATGGTTCATCATGAAAGTTCAGTGAAAATAAGAAAATTTCACAGGTTTTGTTTTAAGCTGGTGATAATGCAAACAATGATTAAATTGAGAATCTGAAGTAATTTCTAAGCATTGAACACGTAATATTATTTGTCAACTTTTGCAATCTCCAAACATAGTTCAAGGTTAGAATCTTCTGGAACGCTACTCAGAATTTTTAGGAAATAATAATCTAAATTCGCTGTGAAAAATATTTCAAATATTTCAAAATCCTTTTGAATTTTCGTAAATTTTTTTTTAATTATTTTCAGTTTGAAATCTGGCACGTTCTAGTCCCTAAATGATCATTGGGAGTAGTGTCAGAATTGTTTCCATATCACAATTAGGTATGCAGTAGGATAAATTCACTTTGAATTATCCTCCCGATTTTCTTTAATCCTTGCTTCCTGAAAATCCTTCAGAGTGGCTTCGGAATTCTCAGGTCTTCTACTCATAATCTTTAAAAAGTAAGAGTCATATATGACCCACAGCGGCTCACGAAAATCAACTGAATCCGATCAGTAGCGGTACGGCTTCTACCTTCTTCTTCGGTGAATGGAGCTCGCTGCCACCACACATGGTGATTGAATATGCACCGTTCGAGAGGCCGGATGGAATGCGATTTTGAAATCTATGTTAGGGAAAGCGCTTTTTGCAGGCAATCGGCGATAATTTTAATCACCATTGCAACAGTGCAAAACCTGACCACTTTTCGTAACACGGTCGATTTTGGTTTTATGAAATTGCACCCATAATATGTTGCCGAAAGACGTAATCCCTACAGTTTTCCTGAAATTCTGCAGAAAATTGCCTGCAACTTATTTTCACATCTCTTTGGCATTGTCCTCTGAAATATTAAACATTAAGGGAGCGCATGGATTTGAAGTGTGCGACGGGGGCACACCTATACTAAATCAGTGAGTAACCAGTTCAAAATGTACCGTGACAGCACTGGGTACGTGAATCGAGAACTGTACTGTTTGAGTACATGATAGAACAAAATACGACAAACAAATCACATTAATGTATTTATTGTTAAAAGCAGAATATTGTTAATTTGGTTTGTTAAAAAATCCCTTTGATATAAAAAATCGCCATGTACCGCGATTTTTATTTGTATCAGATATTTTGGGAAAAAATTAAGCTACGTAGACTGCTACTCCCTAGAAAGTCTACATGGTTTATGGATGGCCCCTAAGTTCTCGAAACTTCCCTGATGTTCTCTAGACTATCTTTAAATTTGGGTGCTTCTTGAAGTATCACGCTATTTTCCTGGCAATCATTTGGCAAGCAAATGAATGGTTTCGTGCCATTTTCCCATCCAAAATTAAAAAATTTCCCGCAAACCCATATCGTAGCCAAGCTATCTCAAATTTTGCACAGTTATTGAAGACCTCAATACACATAGAAAGGGAAGTAGGGAATATAGGAATGACCCACCCAATCGCACATGCTCCATGAACTCCAGAGATGATTTACCCGTGTCCCGAGCCCATATCTCACAATTGAATTACCTTAACAGTAATTCACACGACATGATGCCATCCAAAAGCATAAATTTGACGTGCCGAACGTGATGACACTTAATTCTGGCACAACACAATTCGTGTTGATTACTGTGAAACGAAAACATGTGTTATGAAATGAATGTGCATCTTTCAACTTAATTCATCACACCTTCGCTCGTGGGAACATCGTCGCTCAACTCGCACTCATAAAACACTTTGCTGCAAGCATAAAACTCCAGCTACACTCTGCGCTGACAACACTCTACTTTTGTTGGATTGGATTTCCCAATTAGCTCAACCCCACAACCAAAAAAAAAATCATTTCAAGTGTGTGATGCATCAAATTTGAACATCTCAGAGGGAGGTCACAATCATCGAGCGTGTGATAGAAATTTGGCCTCGTTAACTTGGGTCTCTAACTGTCGTCGAAACATCTAGCACAAGTAAACAAACAGCATTTCCACTCCGTCTATAACCCGGTCACTGCCAAAACTAATCAAAAAGAAGCGCGCACTCATTTTGATTGCTTATTATTGTTTTATCCACGCAGCTCCGTTTTCGTGGTCGACATTTATTATTATTACATGTGGGCATGTCACCCCAAATAAAACCAAAACTACCACGGTGACCAACCAATCGTGCAGCTTGTTCGTTACATCATTCCGGATCATAATGAAATGCATACATCAGTCCCCGGAGAAATCCGCAGCTGAGACACCAGACCAGACACGCCAAGTAAAAGGTTAACATGCACCCGTATAATTTCGGTCCACTATCTACGGCTGTCTCTTCATATCGGTAATCGAGTGACGGACGATGACAGACACAATCGAACCATCACCACCGAAAAAATACCACGCGGCATTGTTTAGAGCCGGCCCAATAAATGCATGATGCTGGCTGGCCTGACGGACTACCATAAAGCGTCGGATTTACGGGGGCCACCCCAGTGTGGTGGACGTTGTTGTTTTTGCCATTATGGCTGTTGCTTTCTGATAGAGGTGAGGCTAAAGGTTTTACTGAATGGGGTATTATTAATGATGAATTGTTTCGAAAGTAATATGTATGTCTTCGAGTCGAGCCCGCTTGTGTTTGTTCAGTCAGTAAGGCAGTCAGCCGGTCAGACGGACAGTAATTCGGGGTGACAACCTGCTGTGAAAGTGGGTTGCGTGATGCACTGGGATGTCGTGACCAACAGCTGTGCGGCCACCCGTGTTAACCCATTTTTACGGCAGCAACGACCACGTAAAAGGCGTGACAATATTTTAATTACTCGTAACGCGTTTTGTTCAATCGACTTCTGGCTAGAGTAGGGTTTTCTTATTCCCAACTGAACTGAACAAAGTCGAAGTTTGTCCAAGCGGATGAATTCTTTGCCCGGAGCGGGAATCGAACCGAGCGACCTTAAAGTCCAGACGTATTTTCCTTTGTTAGGTATATCGAAAACCAGGATTGCAACAATTTGCCATAGATTTTTTAATGCTTAAGTAATTATAAAACTCGTATTGTACCATTTACATGGACAATTTTGACAAAATTATAAAAAATATGAAGAAGACCTTGAAAGAATGTTGGACAACAAAGTTGTGTCCAATTTGAAAAAAAAAAACAACATTGAGGCCTTCCCTTAAAATTTCACGCGGCCTTGGCTGCAGCGCTATTCGCTCCCTTTTTAAAGGGTGATCCGCATCAAATTGCATCACGGAAAAAAACGCTTTGGGTAGAAGTAGTTTAGATTGTATTGTTTACACTGTATTTTAATCGCTGTCAGTTTTTCGAAAGTTGGAAAAAATGGCGTCACCCGAAAAGCAACGTCGCGGAAAACAACTTGGAACCGTACAGTCAACGGTGAGTCGTGTGATTAAACGTTACTACGAAACTCTGAGCATCGAACGGAAGGAGAAATGCGGTCAGAATGGATGTTCTATTAGTGACCAAGATCACAAGCGTGTCGTGAAAGCGTTCAAGCGGAATCCCAATGCTTCGGTCAATCTGTCTTTCGTTCAAAGAGCCAAGGACCGGGAGGGACTGTATACGTACAAACAGTGATGGAAAAATCGCATCGCCTAATACCCCGTTCACATTACAGCGTATATTACGTGATATACGCTGTCTTGCAATGAGCACTGATATATTGACGTCAATTGTTCGCCTTGTTCGCCTTGTTTACGTTCGTGTTTTACCATAGAATTTGTGTGTGTAAATCTGGTTTTTAGTGTTCAAAATTGTGCGTTAACAATACTATTTTCGACAATCTCTCCGAAACGTGTGGAATATCGATAAATTTCGTGTTGTCGTTTGCTGTAATCAACACGTCATCCTCGCATCATCGAATCCCGACCCGTCTCCATCTTTTCACTGTACAGCTCCGTCAAAGCAGAATGGACCAAAAACAATGCGGAGAATGTCAGGAGCCGCTGCGCTGTGGTTTTTGCGAAACATTCTACCACATCAGCCAGCAGTGTTGCGGTATTAATATCCGCAATCTGAAGAAACCATTATCAGCTGGAAAGATACTCTTCGTTTGCAATTCCTGTCGTGGGGTTCTACAGGGCCGCTCTATCCGCTGTTTCATCGACGATCAGCAGCAACAACAAATGCAACCCCCCTCGCTTGCTTCGTTGCCAGATCAGGTTCGGCAACTGCATGATGCCGTGGATGAGCTAAGTAATAGCGAATTCGTTTATTATCGGGGTTAACACCAGTTCCAACCCAGTGCGAAACCGAACTTTTTGTCAGTGTGAACCTCAACCTGAGCTAGGTTTTAAAAACAAACGAGCAAACTGACGTTTGACAGAAAACAAGCAGACCCAATCTTGATACCCGATCCAGGTTGGAACTGAATAATAAACGAATTCGCTATAAAAAAAAGTCTACAATTTCTCTGCACGCAAACCAAAAATCTATTACAATGAATGTTAGTTCCGTTTCATCCTCTGTTCATGAACATCGCAACGAATGTTAGGAATTGACCATGCAGGCGATGTAATGGTTTTTTGTCTTTTTTTTATTTCGTGTTCCATCTACGCTTTCGACTATACCAGTAAGCTTGTAGAACGACGCACATTGTAGAACATTGTAGAACGACGCACACACTTGTCTCGAATCTCTCCAGCAGAAAAAGCATACGAAGTCGAGCATGCGAGAAAATGAGCGCTTCATGTTTGCTTTTAGGCAAACCATATTCAGAAGCATGGAGTGAGCAAAGAAGAAAGCACAGGTCTGATAGTCGCAACGTCCGTGGTTCGAGTCCAGTCGGCAACCTTTTTTCTATTGTTTTCGACATAATTAATTTCACTCACTAATACACTCCACATTTTTCGGTCTCCAATTTTCTTACATCGGACCGCAGCTAGGTATATCGCATCCTCGGTTCATGCGGTCTCCACTAACATCCTCTGATGATGAATCTCACATAATTGTAAGCGAATCTTACATCCACCGATTGGGTGTGCTAAGCCACAACGCAACCCGTCACTGAGTGCTACACCAGTTTGGCCCAAACCGGGTGCAAAACGCCGTCGTGAAGACCGGCCTGATATTGACGTGCCAACCGTAAATGGAACGAAAACAATTGACTTGAGTGGTCTTTCCGTTCCCTCTATTGCTCCTAGTGCACCTCCGGAGAAATTCTGGCTATATCTTTCTCGCCTGAACCCGTTCATCACCGATAACGACGTGCAGAGTATTGTGTCACGCTGCTTGAGCTTAACTGAACCTGTCGATGTGGTGCGTTTGGTTCCCAGAGGAAAAGTCGTATCCAGTATGACATTTGTGTCATTCAAGATCGGTTTGGATCCTTGTTTGAAAGATGCTGCACTCGATCCGGATTCCTGGCCTGCCGGATTACAGTTTCGCGAGTTTATTGATTCGGCAAAAAACTAGCGTGCTACGTTTCTCCAGCTGTTGACACCATCGCCACAACTTCATCGGATCCGGGACACCCTAAAACAGGCACTAAGGAAGCTCCCGAGCCCTCCGAACCAGTCGCGCTTGCTGCTGACATCCGCCATCGTCATCGTCCCGGTCCTGTGGTCGGTGGTGGTATCGGGGGCTTCCGGCCTGCAACTCCAGGCGAGTATAATTGCGATTTCGAACTTTCGGTACCTGATTTCCCTTCAACTTCCAGTTCGCGTAGTGGCATCTTGAGTGGTCTCCGGATTTACTACAAAAATGTGCGTGGGCTGCGGACTAAAATCGACCCGTTTTTCCTGGCTGTTTCGGAGGCTGAGTACGATTTGAAACGTGGTGGTGGGGTTCTGATCGCCGTCACAACGAAACTGACCAGCTATGTAAGTACCTCGCCCATTTCAAGTCTGCTAGAGCAAATCTGGATTGTTGTGGATCTGCCAAGAACCAAGCTCAGTGTAGGCGCAGTCTACCTACTCCCCGACCGAAAAAACGACTGCACGATCATCCATGAGCACGTTAATTCGTTGGGCTCGATTTCGTCTCAATTGTGCCCCAATTCTCCCGCTCTTCTATTTGGCGACTACAACCAAGCTGGTTTACAGTGGCGTTTCTCTGACAGCGGCACACCATTCATTGATCCTCTGCTATCGCATATGCCGGTTGCTTGCTGTGAACTTCTGGACGGATTTAACATTCATGGGTTCACTCAGGCGAACATTTTTCCCAACCGTAATGGACGTTTGTTAGATCTTATTCTGGCAAATGATTCAGCATTACCAGACACTTCTGTTTCTCTACCGGTCGAGCCACTGATCGATCTAGATGCCGACCATCCCGTTCTCGTCGTGTCACTAAGTTTATCCACTCCAATTGAATATATACCGTTTTCCGAGTGCTGCTTTCTTGACTTTCGCCGGGCCGATTACACTGCATTGAACAATGCGCTTGTGGAAATAGATTGGCACTGTATCGAAACGGCCGCTAGTGTCAATGATGCTGTGGATTGTTTCAGCTCTGCGCTGGAAGAAGTTATTTTCCACACTGTCCCAGCAAGACGTCCCCCGCAGAAGCCTCCATGGTCGAACCCACGCCTACGTAAACTAAAACGTCAGCGCTCCGCCGCACTCCGAAGGTACTGCAGCTCTCGCTCACCGTTCTACAAGCAACAGTTTAATTTCGCAAGTCGTCGCTATCGAAACTACAACCACTTCCTCTATAATCGGCACGTGAGACGCACGGAAGCGAACCTTCGGTCGAACCCGAAAGGTTTTTGGTCGTTTGTAAATTCAAAACGGAAAGAATCCGGGCTGCCTTGTTCCATGTTCCTCGGAGTTGATACGGCCTGCAGCGAAAGTGAAAAATGTAGCTTGTTTGCTCGTCAATTCAAACAAGTCTTCCACGATTTTTCCGCTTCACCGACACAGGCGTTGGTCGCAACCTCCGGGATGCCACGTGATGTTTTTAGTTTTGACATACCTCACATCACTGAAGAATTCCCTCGTCAGTTTTAAAACGATGTGCAGTCAACCTCTGCCTTCCACTTGCGCAACTTTTTAATTTCTCGGCACAGCAAAGTGAATTCCCCTCCCGCTGGAAGCTTTCCTATCTGTTTCCAATTCACAAAAAAAGGAGACAAACGGAACGTCGCTAATTATCGTGGGATTTCCTCCATGTGCGCCTGCTCTAAACTTTTCGAGATTATTGTAAATGATGCTCTGTTTATGTGCTGTAAAAATTATATTGATACGGACCAACATGGTTTTTACCCCAAGCGATCGGTTTCCACGAACCTGGTGCAGTTTACCTCTGACTGTCTGCGAAGCTTGGATGCTGGATGGCAAGTTGGTGCTGCATACATGGACTTAAAAGCCGCTTTTGACAGGGCGGATCATGAAATCCTGCTTGCTAATTTGGAGATACTAGGTGTCTCGTCTACGGCTGTGAAATGGTTCAGATCGTACTTAGTGAATCGCTCTGTACGAGTCAAGATTGGTGCGACGGATTCAAATGTTTTCTCAAACAACTCGGGAGTCCCGCAAGGCAGCAACCTGGGACCTCTGCTGTTTTCGATCTTTTCAAACGACATCGCTCTGTTGTTACCATCTGGATGTCGTCTTTTCTACGCAGATGACGCCAAAATCTACAAAATTATCAAAAGCCTCTCGGACTGTTGGGATCTCCGGCGTATGCTATGTATTTTCGCTGACTGGTGCACGAGAAATTTGATGGGCCTGAGCATCGAAAAATGCAACGTCATCTCCTATCACCGTAAAAACGAACCAATTATGTTTGACTATGTGCTCTTTGGACGTTGCATTGCCCGTGTAGAACAAATAAAGGATCTCGGTGTTAACTCTGGACTGCGGGCTCACCTTCAAAATCCATTATAACGACATCATTTCCCGAGCCAATCGCCAACTGGGTTTTATTTTCAAAACTACCGATGAGTTCCGGGACCCGTTATGCCTCAGATCACTTTACTGCTCACTTGTGCGGTCTATATTAGAATCAAGTGCAGTTGTATGGTGCCCTTTCCAAGCCACTTGGATCGCTAGAATCGAATCTGTTCAACGAAAGTTTGTGAGATATGCTCTTCGTTTCTTGAACTGGCGTGACTAATCGAACCTGCCACCATACGAGTAGCGTTGCCGTCTTCTGGGCATCGAACCGCTAGTGGTGCGACGAACGGTCGCTCAAGCTATGTTTGCTAGAAAGCTTCTCACGGGTGACATCGACTGTCCAACGTTGCTGGCCCAGCTAAATATGTATGCTCCTGAGAGACCTCTTCGTCAACGCGAATTTCTGTTTTTGGAGCCACGAGGCAGAAATTATACGCAGAATGAGCCAATTCGTGCAATCAGCCGACAATTTAACTACTTTTATTGCGAATTTGACTTTAACGTATCAGCATATGTGTTTCGTCACCGGTTACTTGACCGTTTTCGTTTCGTTGACCATAACTATTCAGATTAAGTTTTATTCATTAAGACATTAATTGTCAGTTGAATTATTAAATAAACAAATAAACAAATAAACAAATACATCTAGTTTTCACTGGAAATCCTATGTATGAGTGCTCATTGCAAGACAGCCTATATTACGTGATATAGGCTGTAATGTGAACGGGGTATAACGTTCAATTTGAAATCATTTACAAACATGTTCTTGGAAATTTTTCAATCTCAGTAACCTATTAGGTTTTGCACCGTCGGGGTTAACTTCAATCTGTTGACAGTTCAGTTGTACTTTTTACGTGGACTTAGTCGATTTTTTCTTGAATAGATCTTCTCGATAATTTTTCAGACTGCAGTGAGATGTAAACCGCACTTCTGCATTGTCCACGAGCAACATCCTTTCACCGAGCTGTTCCTCGAAAATTTCAAAATATATTTTTTCATAAAAACAACTAAGTGCTTGCAAACAGTACCACTGAAATGTCAAAAAGGTTCAGTCGATTTACACTGAGTTCATTCGTGACGTCACGCTGCAGAACCTTATGGAGAGTAACGCATTCCCGTGAATGAAGGAGAGAAAGCAAAGGAAAGATAAACATATGACAGCGATCATTGATGTTTTTGTTCATGCTTTGGTTAATTCCTTCAATGCATTCACCGTTCTATGAATGAAAAACAGAAGAATCGTTTAAGGATGCATTCATTGCTTCACAAAGATTATTTACAAAACATTCACCTGGATCGTTTTACGAGTTTTACGCATGCTGGTTGATGTCAGGCTTATAGCGAATTAGTGCGAAACCGAACTTTCTATTAGTGTGAACCTCAACCTGAGCTAGGTTTTAAAAACAAACGAGCAAACTGAGCTCTCCAGGTTGTCCCAATTTTAATTTCAAAAAATTTCGAAGTTTAACGAACTTTTTAAATCTGTTGTTTTTTAGATAAACGTGGCTGGTAAACGGCTGGACAATCGCGTATCTGCAGGTATAAAATAGACCCCACTAGCGGTCCTTAGCCTCTTATCCAGGAACTCCTATCCCTACCTCCCCGCGGTGCCGGCTGGGGTACGAGTAACCATAGGGAAGATCGGGTAACCAACCCCGGTGGGACCTTGGTCGTATGCAGACAGGGAAGGGCGGACTCCTCTCTCCGGAGAGTGCAGTCTTCGAGCGTCTGTTCACCATGGAGGTGCGGCTCAAAACGGCATCTGTTCTCCATGTTAGGAGCGGCTGATCAACGTCCTGGTGCCAGCGTGGGGCTCTAAAGAGTGCTGTTCACGATGGTCCCCCGGCGAGCCAATGGGGGTTGGTGCAAGCCCTACAAGCCAGCCATAAAAAAAATCAAAAGTACAGGAAGCAAGCAATGTAAATACGGACCGGAACAATCGGCATAGATCCAAGCAACGGAAACGGACTAACGATTGGAAACTCCGTTCATGGAACTGCAAGTCTCTCAATTTCTTGGGAAGTAACCGCATTCTTTCCGATTTATTGAGGGTCCACAAGTTCGACATCGTAGCGCTGCAGGAGGTTTGCTGGAAAGGATTGTCAGTACATACGTATAGGGATGGTTATACCATCTACCAGAGCTGCAGCAGTACACCTGAGCTGGGTACAGCTTTCATCTTGATGGGCGAAACGGTGGCCAATCGATAGCAGAATGTAAAAGTTGAGGATCAAAGGCCGTTTCTTCAATGTCAGCATAATCGACGTGCACAGCGTGCAGCTGGATCGGGAATACGACAGCTGTCCAAGCCATGACGTCAAAATCGTCATCGATGATCTTAACGCTCAGGTCGGTCAGGAGGAGGAATTCAGACTGGTTATAGGAAAGTTCAGCGCTCACCAGCTAACGAACGCCAACGGCACCGCAGCAGACAGAATCGCAAATCGACCACGTTTTGATCGACGGAAGACACTTCTCGGACATTATCGACGTCAGGACCTATCGCGGTGCAAATATCGACCACTACCTTCTAATGGTCAAGGTGCACCAAAAACTTTCCGTTGCCAACAACAATCGGTACCGACGCCCACCACGCTACAATCTGGAGCGACTGAAGCTGCCCGAAGTCGCAACTGAGTACGTGCACTGCCTCGACGCAGCGTTGCCTGATGAGGGAGAGCTCACCGAAGCCCCTCTTGAGGACTGCTGGAACAACGTGAAAGAAGCCATTAACAGCGCTGCTGAAGGCGCCGTTGGGTTCGTGGAGTGGAATCGACGGAACGTTCAACGAAGACAGCAAACCCATCTTTTATGGGATAAGAAGCGCCGCCTGGAAGAGCTGGAGTGCGAAGAAATGAAGCAGCTGTATTGTTCTCAAGAAACATGCAAGTTCTACAAGAAACTCAACAAGGCTTTGTGCCGCGAGCCGAAATGTGTCGGGATAAGGAAGGGGGTATCTTAACGGACGAACGTGAGGTGATTGAAAGGTGGAAGCAGCACTACGATGAATATCTGAACGGCGCAGAGGCGGATGACCAAGGCGGCAGGATTAATGGCTTCGTCGGTACAGCGGATGAGGGGTACATGCCAACTCCCACGATAGGTGAAGTTAAGGATGCTATCCGACAGCTTAAGAACAACAACAAAGCAGCTGGGAAAGATGGTATCGGAGCGGAACTTTTTTAAATGGACCCGGATAAGTTGGCCACTTGTCTGCACCGAGTGATAGTCAGGATCTGGGATACAGAACAAGCTCGAATGTGAGAACTATCGAGCGATCACTATTCTCAATGCAGCCTACAAAGTGCTTTCCCAGATCATATTTCGCCGTTTATCGCCGCTAGCAAGCAGATTTGTGGGAAGTTATCAAGCCGGTTTTGTGGACGGACGATCGACAACGGACCAAATCTTTACGTTGCGGCAGATTCTCCAAAAGTGTCGTGAATATCAAGTCCCTACGCACCAACTATTCATCGATTCCAAGGCCGCTTATGATACTATTGACCGTGAAGAACTATGGAGAATTATAGACGAGAACGGTTTTCCCGGGAAGCTGACCAGACTGATCAGGGCTACGATGGATGGTGTACAGTGCTGCATGAAGATATCGGGTGCGTTATCGGACTCGTTTGAAACTCGCAAAGGACTTCGGCAAGGCGATGGTCTTTCCTGCCTCCTGTTCAACATTGCGCTAGAAGGTGTTATGAAACGTGCGGACTTTAACATGCGGGGCACGATCTTCAATAAGTCTAGCCAGTTCATCTGCTTCGCTGACGACGTGGACATTGTCGGAAGAACGTTTCAGGCCCTGGTGGAGCAGTACACCAGGTTGAAACGTGAAGCAGAGAAGGTTGGATTAAAGGTGAATACGTCGAAGACAAAGTATCTGCTAGCTGGAGGAACCGAGCGGGATAGGGCTCGCTTAGGCAGAAGCGTGACAATCGACGGAGATGAGTTCGAGGTGGTGGATGAATTTGTGTACCTCGGATCATTGGTGACGTCGGATAACAACTGCAGCAGAGAAATTTGTCGGCGTATTATTGCCGGAAGTCGTGCTTACTACGGACCCTGAGGTCGGGTAAACTTCATCTCCGTACTAACTGTACCATGTGCAAGACGCTGATAAGACCGGTAGTGCTCTACGGGCACGAGACGTGGACGATGCTCCAGGAGGACCTGCAAGCACTGGGTGTTTTCGAACGACGAGTGCTTAGGACCATCTTTGGCGGGGTATGTGAGAACGGTGTATGGAGGCGAAGGATGAACCACGACCTGGCGCAACTCTATGGCGAACCCTGTATACAGAAAGTTGCGAACGCTGGACGGGTACGATGGGTGGGACAAGTTTTAAGAATGCCGGACAACAATCCCGCAAAAATGGTGTTTGCCTCGAATACGGCCGGTACAAGACGAAGAGGAGCACAGCGAGCAAGGTGGTTAGACCAAGTGGGGCAGGATCTTGGGTGTGTGGGACGGTCAACAAATTGGAGACAAGCAGCCACGGACCGAGTGAATTGGCGTAACATTGTGATGCAGATGCAATCCTGAGGGATGTCGGACCAGGATAAGTAAGTTAGTTGTTTTGGGTGTACAGTTTGGAGCCTTCTGCACTTTGTACGTATACAGTCCCTTCCGGTCCTCCCTGACCGAAGCATTGGGATTCCGCTTAAACGCTTTCACGACACGCTTGTGATCCTGATCACTAATAGAACATCCATTCTGACCGCATTTCTCCTTCCGTTCGATGCTCAGAGTTTCGTAGCAACGTTTGATCACACGACTCACGTTGACTCCCGATGAGAGAGTTGAGGATTTACCAGGTGCTTGCGCAAAATCAAATCGCGATGCTTTTCGGGTGACACAATTTTTTCCAACTTTCGAAAAACTGACAGCGATAAAAATACAGTGTAAACAATACACTCTAAACTACTTCTACCCTAATTTTCAAGAGAAAATCCCCAAATGGATAATTTTCTACAGCGTTTTTTTCCGTGAAGCAATTTGATGTGGGACGCCGTTTACATACCTTATTGAAAATTGTAGTTTATAAAGTAAATAATTGAACACTGAGACGAAGATCTCAGTAAAATAATATATCCACTGAATTATGTTTTGAACTCTACGTCCAAATACAAAGCTTTAAAACTTTTAATGACCCACCTATTTTCGTTCAAATCGGAGAGAGGTAATGCATTTGCTCGGTCACTTGAGATTAAATGACCAATCGGTATATTTGGGAACTCTGCTTGGGATTCCCTCGAAGCAATCAAACCGATATCGGTTCAAGATCAGAAATACAACCGTTCCATTCACACGTTCAACAATCTTCTTGATTAAGGATGCTGAATTTCAAGTTGAAATTCAAAAACATGCCTTCCCTTCTAGCTCGTTTTTTCTCATTACACAATAATCAATGACGACAAACGACGTCTTCAACTGTTCTTTTTAATCCACCCTCGCTAGAAGCAAACAATCGTTCGCAAAGTCATCCGCCCCCGCCACATCGTCCGGATTGTTCTGGATTCTGGATGTTTACGCACTAAATGGAACCGTCAACAGGCACGGCGGAGTGCATTTGCTGCCTCAATGGTTCGGGGTTCTCTGACGGCGGTTTCATACAACAGCGGACCCGACGGTATTTGGCCCGTTGTTTGAAAAGTACTTAACCCGACGACAGGCAGTAGCAAACCCTATAACCTACACTTGAAAGTCATCCGAAGTGCAGCGAGAAAACGAGTGAAAATTTCCCAAGTGCCGAGCGCTCCTTTCATCGGAAGCCGACTGTGAGGAGAGAAGTGAGTGAGTGTATTTACTGTATAAATATATTCTGCGTTCTCGCACTTTCACACAGATGTGCAGAGGAGGTGAGATATTAGTTTTCAGACGTATGTAAACAAAAAATGAAGTCTAAGGTAGTTGACTCAGAATGTAATGCTAATTTTAGAACTGAATGATTAATCTGAATTCAATTTTCAAGTTTGCGTATCTATCATGTTCTAATTTATAGAGTGCTTCAGAAAGTTATAATTGACTTAAATCTGTGGTGAATCCCCTGAGCATTTTTCTCAGTTCACCCTCATCGACATCCGCAATCACAGTGAATGCATTTTTAATCAAATTACTACCCTTCAAACGTGATCGCTCTCAAGCGTTCAGTTATTTGAAATATGCAGCCATATACCTACTTACAGAGATGTTACACAAAACCTATACTTAGTGACCCCCGCGCGAAGTTTGATTAACTTTTCCATCAAAATGCCATCACCACCGAATGGTTGCAACATTCTTACTTACAACGTGATTCGCGCTAGTGCAGCACCACCACAAGTAGTCGAAGATGAGAGCGAGTCGCGACCGGTGGCAGACTATGTAGACAGACAGCGATAATGATAATAATTTATGCATTTTCAATATAACAAATTACGGGCACGACGCGACGCGACTAGCGGGCTGTAATCGAAAAGTCAGCAGTTTGCAAATCAACAATCGATCGCATATAGGGAGGGGGGGGCAGTGTCCGTTTGCGATGCCAAGGAATGGTTTAATTACACCGATGACAGTGCGAAATTTCCAAGAAATCTGCTGGCTAGAGAAGGTACGGTGACCGGTGACTGTCAATTTCGAACAACTGAACAGAGCAGGAAGTCTTGTTGAGAGTTGTTGTTGAAATGGTTCAAGGATAAACTTTTTAGTTCACAGGGGAACTGCAGCAGGAAATGCAATAAATGATAACTAGTGACTGATCCAAGCAGCCCTACTCGACTGGGCCTGACAGGGGTAGTAAAGATTACGTGAATCTGTTATACAGAACTGAAATAGAAGCCCTAAAACGTTTAGAATGCGATAGGACGAGAAGCAATTTCCCACATCGACAAGATCCATCATCCGATTGATTTATAAATTTCCTATTCATCCCAATTTCGTTTCCGGTACCGGAGCTCAATTCCAACCAGAAATACATGTCGTGACGAAAGCAGAAACTCGTCTCAAACCGTCGTTTCAGGTCAATTCAGCGATGACTCATGCTGGGAGTCGTTAGCCCTATTTCTTCAGCTTCTTCCTTCCATGCCGGAAGTTTTACGGGGAACAAATTCAGTAATAGAATGTAGATTATTTACGTACATGCATGCATACATCCATATTCACACTCCCTCGGAGGATCCCCCTTCGATGTTCGGTTGGAACCACATCGAGATACATAAGGGGGAGAGTTCAAACGCTCAGAAGACCCGTCACACAGAACGCATTTGGAGATGAATTATTACTCCCCTGCTTTCTAGGCTTTGCTATGACCGGAGAACACAATTTCTCCTGTATAAAACCGGTTTCAAATGTTGCTTTGAATGTGCACGCTCTTATTCCTTTTCCTCCTTGCCGATGAGGACCCATATGGCTCTGGCTCTCGGTCAAACGATAGAGACGTTCCGTATTGGACTGGAAATGCATGGAAATCGAAAAACCTCCCCAAGTGATGTTCGACGGAGAATGTACACAACACGCACATTTTGCTTGTTTGTTGATGATCGTTATATTTTATGAGTGACAGAAGATAAATAGCACCACAAGTACACACACACACCCGGAGCGCCACAGAATGGAGTGTGGAAATATCGTGTTACATCGCCGTAACGAAACGCCTACGCTTGTGGTCTGCCGTAAGATTCTCTGAAGCGTCTGAACGAAGAATCTAATTGAGTTTTCGAAAAGAACAAGCTTCCAGAAAGAAACAAAATTGTGACAGACTTTTACCAAACAGTCAAATTGAAAATCAGTTATGATTTAAGGGACACTTATCGGCAGTTTCAATACAGATATAGAAATACATTACGTTGATGAAACTAAACAAATCTTGGTTGAATTGGCACTCACCTGAAATGAAATGAAAGAAAAGAGGTAATTAGTAACAACTTAGATGAAAAGCAACCATATAATAGGCAGTGAGTTATGCACTTTACAGTAGAACGTTGAAAGTGCGGGGCTGCCCAAAAGCTACGTAGATAGTTGCTGCATAAACAATTGGCCATCATTTTGTCAGATCGTCACATGTTCTCTTACCATCTTCCCTTATAAAACAAAAAAAAAAATGTAATTGGACACTGGAAATAGGTTTACGAATTCTTTTTCGTACAAACATTTGATTATCTCAATGTCTGAGAGGAGATCTTAACCAACTGTGGAATCTTCGATAATGATAGTTAATACAACAATAGTTATTATTCAACCAACAGAAAGAGATTCTTCTACTGATGTCTTAGGATAAGCTCAGGGTGGCAACTGAATGTCCTTTTTCAAATTCGCGCATTTTTCCCGATTTTCCCGACATAAATCCCCGGTTACAAACAGGCCTGAACATACTCATTACAGCTAAAATACTACTTTTCGAAATTATGAAACTATGAGATATTATAATAATAATTTGCATATGTAAGATGCAAGAAGAGGAGGTAAAGATTGTGTATGACACATTGTTCGAATCACTCGTTTCTGTGCTCAATCTTTATTCACCACTGCATACGGGGACATATGTACTATAGCAGGTAAGTTTTTGAGGTTTTTGTTCTCTTTTCAGCCTTTGCGGGAGTTCACAGCACAGGTAAGTGTCTTAGGATAATCTTGGTTCATTTATTTATCACTTCACTAACTTCAAATAACTACTAACTTTATTCCTAATTACTACAAATAATTCAAATTCAATTTTTTTGACTCTTCTCTACTAGTTCACTAACGGGCACACTTGATGATAATGATGATGATGGGCGTCGTGTTGTCACTTCTACTGATCATGAAAACAATCTTTTTTGTTTTTGCTTTATTATAGAGACTTTCAGCCTTTAGTTGGTTCGTCTCTTTAAAACAATCTTGGTTCGGCTTTTATAGTAGGTCGTCTTCTGTTTGGTTCGCCGGAAGAGTTGAATCGCAAATTCCCGAAGGGATCCATTGTCGATGAACGGGATGTGTTGTCACGTCGAAGTAGAAATTTTGAAACAGTTCTTTTAGCAAATCCTTTACTTATATTTTCAGCAGTAATACTTTAAAGCTAAAACGTATAATTTCTATTAGTTAAATTAAACTTAGGTTCGCAGATTTTAATGCTCACAATTCTGGTGACCCTATTCGTCTTATCTACTTCTAGTGGAGAATTGTGCTCGTGGTTTACATTTCCTGTGTTTGATAATTAATTTTGTGTTAAGTTAAACTAGTTCATAAGGCATGTAGTATATTTTTATATGATTTCAAGAGAATAAGCATTATTAGATAGTTCAATATTTAATCAATTAGGATAACAAATTATCTGTGTTTTTCATAACCTGAAATAGCTCGTAAGTTTTAGTCTATAATTCATATTTTTACATATTCTTTTACGCACAACAAATTCTAGCCGTGATTAAATTACATTAACAATCCATAGTAATCAATTTTAACTACCCCGGCGTAGTGGTTAGCATCCATACCTCTCACGCCAAAGTCACGAGTTCAAATCTCACCCCCGGACAAGTCACAATGACCCAAGAGCGTTAATGTGACTATAATAAAAAAAAAAAAAAAAAAAAAAAAAAAAACTACATTTGAAACACTACCTTGAATTAGATTTTTAAATAAAAACAACGTACTGAGTCGCACAATCCAATAGTGTTTTCCTCTCTACTTCTCTAAATCATTCCCCGTGACAGTGCTCATCAATCTATTCATGACCTATCGAGTTGACAGCTAGCCCGTTCATCTACTGTATTCGGGAAACCTCAAGTCCCTATGGGAACTTGTAATGGGTGTAGTGACACTCGCTACGCTTTCGCCAACATTCCCCGACCCGTAAAGCTGCTCCGATCCTCAAGCTTTACTCCAATACATGATATCCAAGACTGCAAGCTTCGTCACAGGTCTCCGAAGTACTCCTGACGCCGTCCTGATGTTCACTTGCATGACTCGTCCATCCTTACCGGGAAACACCAATATCACGATCCCCCGTATCCAACGGTTCATCACTCCTTCGTCTACCGAGAATACGACATCTCCTACTGCAATGGGTTTCGTATCTTCAAACCACTTCATTCTTCGAGTAATCGTCGGTAGATACTCTCGGATCCATCTGCGCCAAAAATGATCGAGCATGTATTGGCACAGCTTCCATCCACTCCGAAGCGTTTCTCCTTCGTCCGTTGGTGTCTTCTCTGTTTGCTTTGCTTCATCCGAACTAAGCAGAAGGAAGTAGTTCGGCGTAAGTGCTTCCTGATCCGACGACTCTATCGGCATATATGTCAACGGCCTCGTGTTGACCATAGACTGTGCCTCACACAGAACGGTTTGGAACACACGCCACACGCCGAAAGCACTGCTACTGCTGCTACTTTTTTTTGTAATTACTTTATTTGTACAGGCTCAATCGAATAAACTTTACAGAGCCGAGTTATCCTTTGCGTTATACATTATTACTGTCTTATATTTAAAGTTAAAGGAACTGGACCGAGTACTCGCGGTCGTCTCGAGGTTAGTGGAGATTTACAATTTTTTGGATGGGAAAAGGGAAGAAGGAGGTTTTAAATGTGGTTTACGATACAACTATTTAATTAATCCTAAAGCATGGAATTATTTCTATTCATCTTGAAAACAAACATTGAAAAAAAAAAAACCCCAGACGTACAAAACACAAACTAAACACAAGGTTAATCAAACTTACAATCTAAGGTTAATATCCTTAAAGTAAACATATATGAGTTTCATAAACTCCAGATCGCGTCTAGCCAAAATATCCCGAACTGGAACATTAGGTTGTCTACCTCGAGCCCGAAGGGAATCATAAAATGTGATCTGACTCCACGATACTCCGCACAAGACCAAAGGATGTGATCAGCGTCCTGGTAACCTTGTCCACATTCACAGAGATTGCTGTCTCCCAACCCAACACGGAACAAGTGAGCGTTTAGACAATAGTGATTGGGCATGAGACGAGACATCACACGTATGAAGTCTCGACTCAAGTCCAACCCTTTGAACCATGCAAACTTCGACACCTTAGGGATAATTGAATGTAGCCATCGTCCCAAGCTCCCTTCACTCCATTGATGTTGCCAGCTAACGAGCGACTGCTGACGATAAATAGAGAAAAATTCACTATAGGCGATCTGTCGATCATAAATGTCGCCTTCCATAGCGCCCACCTTCGCAAGTGAATCCGCCTTCTCATTGCCCAAAATAGAGCAATGCGAAGGGACCCATGCGAAGGTGATGATGAAAGCGCGCACGGATAAAGCACTAAGCAGTTCTCGTATTTTCAAGAGAAAATACGAGAAGTGCTTTACCGGCCTAATGGAACGGATAGCCTCGACAGAACTGAGACTATCCGTAAAAACAAAGTAGTGGTCTGGAAGAAGTGAAGCAATAGTTTCCAAAGTGTAGTGAATTGCTGCCAGTTCAGCCACATACACAGAACAAGGAGCTTCAAGTTTTCGAGAGGCGCTATGAAATTCATTAAAATACACCAAAACCAGCGGACTCCTCTATTAGAGATCCATCTGTGAAAAACGTTCTTGCAGAATCAACATGGCCAAACTTTGCAGCGTATAATGACGGAGCAATCATAGGATGATGATGCTCTGGAATTCCGTGGATTTCCTGCGTCATAGATAAATCAAAATTCACTGAATTGCCGAAATCGGAGAAGACTACACGATTAGGAATATTTCTTGAAGGGCTGACATCCTGTGTTAAATATAGGTAGTACAAAGTCATAAAACATGTTTGAGGATTTAGCTCCAGAAGCTTCTCAAAGTTTTCGATCACCAGTGGGTTCATTACTTCGCAACGGGTGAGGAGCCTCAGAGATAACTCTGAAAAACGGACGGATAGTGGCAACATGCCCGCCAGCACTTCGAGACTCATAGTATGAGTCGAGTGCATGCATCCTAACGCGATACGAAGACAACGATACTGGATCCGTTCCAGCTTGATGATGTGCGTTTTAGCTGCCGACTGGAAGCAAAAACTACCGTACTCTAAAACCGATAAAATCGTTGTCCGGTACAACGTCAGAAGATCTTGTGGATGGGCTCCCCACCACGTTCCGGTAATTGATCGAAGGAAATTGATCCTTAGTTGGCATTTTCTTCTCAGATACTCAATGTGGAATCTCCAGGTGCATTTGGAATCGAACCAGACCCCGAGATATTTAAAAGACATGGAATGAGTGATCGGTTTACCCAAAAGTTGAAGCTTCGGTTGTGCTGGGCTATGCTTCCTAGAAAAAACGACCAACTCAGTTTTCTCCGTGGAGAATTCGATACCTAGCTGAATAGCCCAAGTAGACAAATTGTCCAAGGTATCCTGTAAGGGTCCTTGCAGGTCAACCTCTTTTGGCCCTGTGATAGACACTACGCCGTCATCTGCAAGTTGTCTCAACGTGCAATTGTCATTAAGACAATTGTCAATTTCTCTAACGTAGAAATTGTACAAAAGGGGGCTTAAACATGAGCCTTGGGGGAGACCCATGTAGCTAAATTGAAAAGCTGTAGAGTTTCAATGAGAAAAGCTCATATGTTTTTCTGACAGCAAATTGTACAAAAAATTATTAATTAATGGAGACAATCCACAAACGTGGAGTTTCTCTGAAAGAACTTCAACGGATACTGAATCAAAAGCCCCCTTGATATCCAAGAACACAGAAGCCATTTGCTCTTTCTTAACAAAAGCCAACTGAAAGCAACGCGAGACAGTCGTTCGTTCCCTTACCCCTACGGAAACCAAATTGAGTATCTGAGAGTAGGTGGTAAATCTCAACCCATTTGTCGAGGCGAAAAAGGATCATTTTCTCCATCAATTTCCGAATACACGACAGCATCACGATGGGCCGATACGAATTGTGATCCGACGCGGGTTTATCAGGCTTTTTAATGGCTATCACCCTTACTCGTCTCCAATCGTCGGGAACAATAATGAGCTCCAAGAACTGATTGTACAAGTTCAACATGCGCCTCTTAGCGGCGTCTGGGAGGTTTTTCAGCAAGTTGAACTTGATTCTATCAGATCCCGGGGCAGAATTGCCAAAGTTCGACCATTGAAAAGGGGTGACTGATTTCGTCTACCGAATTCGCGGTTTCGCGAGGAATCAACTGCGACGGCGCGGAATCCGGACACACTTTTCGCGCAAATTTAAGAATCCATTGATCCGAGCATTCCTCACATTCATAGACGTTTCGCGCGACAATCCGTCTACAAACTGCCGCCAGTAACCCCGTTTTTTGGCCTTGATGAGGCTCTTGAGTTCGCGTTCAAGAGATGTGTATGCGTCGAAATGCTCGCGTGTTCCGCGTTTCCGAAAAAGTTTAAACGCGTCGGACTTTTTACGGTAAACCTCCGTGCATTGTTGATCCCACCAGAGCAATGGTGTTTTCTTACGAATAGACGATCGCGGCACCGGTCGTGTTTGAGCTTGAAGTGCGCTGTCGACGATGAGATTAGAGAGGAAATTATATTCCTCCAACGGCGGAAGCTCTTCCACTGACGATACTGTATCGTCTATCACGGATTGGAACTTAGTCCAATCGATGTTACGGGATAGATCATACGCGACGTTAACGGATTCTGACGAGTTGAACCCACTAGCAATCGAAATTTTGATCGGCAGATGATCACTACCGTGCGGATCCTGGATTACATGCCAAGTGCAATCCAACGATAGTGAATTGGAGCAAAAGGTGAGGTCTAATCTGCTACCATTCGAGGATGGACCAGCCAAACGTGTTACTTCTCCATTGTTAAGTATTGTCATGTTGAAGTTGTCGCAGAGATCATAAATCAAAGTAGAACGATTATCATCGTACAGCTCCCCCCAGCCTGTACCGTGGGAGTTAAAATTTCCCATGATCAACCATGGAGCGGGAAGTACCGCACATATGTCGAAAAGTTGTTTGCGATTAACAGAGACTCTAGGAGCAATATATACAGAAGCAATACAAAGGCTCTTACCTTTAATGGTAACCTGACATGCGACAACTTCAATACCGGGGAATTCGGGAAGATTCACTCTATAGAAGGAAGGGCACTTTTTGATCCCCAAAAGTACCCCTCCTCCACGTGAATCCTCACGATCCAATCGAATAATGTTAAAATCGTAAAAAGGAAGATCAATTTCTGAAGAGAGCCATGTTTCACAGAGGGCAAATGCATCGCAATTATTGTTCTGGACTAAATACTTGAACGAATCTAATTTCGGAATAAGACTTCGACAATTCCACTGTAGAACAGTGATCAAATCCCCGACCTCGTTTGGAAAATTATCCATCGAAGGAGATGATAGCTGCAAGAAGGGGCCATTTTGAAGTCAATTGCTTCAAGAAGGATTTCACAGTGGGAAGCAATGTGAGGACAATGCTTTTCAGAGGATCAGAAATGTTGAGGTATTTGAGAATACCGTCCACAATGTCATCAAATGAGAACAGCCCAGATGAAGAAGGGGTTTCTGTTCTTAAAATTGGGGCATCAGGGGTTTTGGATGTCCCCGGAAGAGGTGGAAAATCCTGGGTATAATCAGTTCTGCGGAATCCAGGAGGAGTAGAAGTCTCCTTTTTTCCACCACTCCTTGATTTGGGCAAGCTGATTTGGGGTTCTTGATCTGCAACTTTCCGCGAACGGATGCGTTTTCGTTTCCGGGCAGAACCTTCCGGAAAACTGAAAGAAACTCCCTCCTCAGCCAAGTCAGAGCCAGACTCGTCATCTGACAAAAGAGCGAAGGGATTTGTTTCGTTGGTCGATGGCTTGGCTGTCTTAAGCATTTCTGCAAAAGACCGCCTGGAACGTTCCTTAAGGGAGCGTTTCATTTTGTCCCCGAGCTGTTTGTACGCCGGGCACGACGAGAGAGCATGAGGAGGAGTTCCGTTGCAGTACACGCATTTTGGTGCAGTAGCTGCGCAGGCGCCATCCTCATGCTTCTCCCCGCATGTGGAGCAGCGTGCCTTGTTGCCGCAGTGGGAGGCCGTATGTCCAAACCGCTTGCAATTCTGGCAGTTCATGACCCGAGGTACAAACAACCGCACAGGAAGACGAAGTTTTCCCAGCTCGATGTATTGAGGAAGGGCTGATCCAGAAAAGGTCACCCGAAACGAGTCTGTGGGGGTAAAACTCTTTTTACCCTCGCTGAGCGATACTGACTTCATTCTATGAACGGCCAGTATCTTTACCGGAGGAAGCAAGGGGTTCTTGAATCGGCCAACCGCTTGCTTCTCCAGTATCTCGGGGTTCAGACTCGCCTCAGTGACCACGCCTTCGATCTCCACATCAGAGGCTGGAATGTACACCCTATATTCCAGTGTGAAAAATTGGGAAACAGCAATTTCATTGGCCTGTTTCAGGTTAGCGACGGTCACACGAAGTTTGTTGTGTCTAACCTTCGTTATTTCGGTCACGGCAGAGAATCGCTTTGTCAGATCATCAGATATCTGAACAACATTCAAGGGTTTGTTTTTGGGCTGAAAATAGACAACCCATGGGCCAGTCGAGTCATTCGGGTAGGCCCGCAATCTGGAGCTTTTCTCAGCCTGCCATTGACAGACTGAGACAACGAACCATGGATGACATCAAGCATGGGAAAATTCATTCACTCGCGCGAGCACCACAGAATAAAAATAGTCATTCTCGCCTACAAACAGATTCCCGAACGAGTGTAAATTTCTCCTACCAAGTGACTCTGCAGCTCGACTCAGAACTGACAGCAGTAGAAGAAAAGAAGGATAAACTGAAAGGCAGCCGAACAATTTTCTCTAGCGAGGGAGAACCAGATTGAATGCGTAAAATCCGAATGCTAACGATTTTAATAGCCGAGTCAGATAGTTTTTGGCTCACTGATTTAAATCAGTTGAATTGGCCACAGCAATTTTATGTTATTTGCGTGACGCTTATGTTCGTGTGTTACAGTATAACAGTTTTCTCGATATTAATAGCGATTTAAATGTGTCAATGTATGTTTAAAGCTAGAAAATAAAAAGTGATTCTTTCTGCAAAATTCTCATTCAGCTCACACAGCAGAATGCAATCGTAAAAGGCTCAGCATGGAAAAAAATAATAAGAGAGGAATCATCCACACTACTACGCTCAGAATCATTCATGTTACGCTCAGCTGTCTATTTTGCTCAATTCTGCATTCATCGAAGAAAATAGAAGCAATGCGAATACGAACCAAATCAGTGCGGCTCGCAAAAGCTGCTGTTCGTTTCTGATGTTGTATGCGTGTGAGTGAGTTGAGAATGCAAAATAGAACGATTTTTCCCATGCTTGGATGACATCATCATTTTTCTGAGATGAATGGTCATCCATGTCGTCTTCTGACAAAACATCCATTTTGTTCAACTAGTGGGAGCGCAAAACGCTCTCCCACTGAACGCACAGACACAATACACAGAAAACACTACAAACACAGAAATACAAAATGAAAATTTGACTAATGGGGGAGTAAAAGAAACAAGGAAAAAACAAAAACTTATCTGATAATCCTATACTACTACCACCGAGCGTTATATGTGTAGGCGTTTACACAGATGGCTGGAAGAGACGCGCTGCGTGGATGACCTTCGTTGTGGTGCACTTGATCGAGGCTCGGTACTCAGCGCACACAGGCGCACGATGAACGATGTAGATGTAGAAACGGGTGCTCACACTCGATGATGATGATACGTGGGCGGGTATGCGTGAGCGCGTATGCGTGACCACGCAACGATGATGCCCAAATTGGTTTGCGAATTACCAATAGCACGGATTAATCGATCCGAAAATGACACTTTCTACTAAAAAAAAACTCACTTTTCGATCAATTTACCGGGAACTATGCCAGGAGTCACTTAGTGAGAAAAAAACTGATAATTTATATCAAGCGAATACCGAAAAAACTTCCAAAACAACGGAGCGCGAAACAAGTCGACCGTACTTCTTGCTAGGACGCAGTGGGATGGCAGCAACTGATGGTGGAAGCGATTTGGCAGACATTTTTGTAGACGAACATTTCGGCTGCTCTTCCTCTTCCACTTTTCTTGCGTAATCAATTTTCACCGAGCTCCAATAGATCGACTGTCTTGTCAGAAAGCGCTGTGGAAGGCAAATTTGCGCACGAGCTGGAAAATGATGTCCATGCGAGAGAATTTAGATTCATTCAATCCGCCCGCTCTTCTAAATAGTTCACGAAATGTTCCTATGTTGTTCGTTTCAAACCTCATTTTCAACCTTTACTTAAGGAGGTTAGGTTTATAACAAGTCTTTATTGGGAATGACACTGATGAAGACTGCACATTGTAGTAGAAATACTGTTTGTGCAATGTCATCTACATGTTCAACTACCCTACCCACTGTAGCTACTATACAAAGAAATATAGAAAACAATACAGTATCTCGAATACCTCCGCCATGGCAGGATGGTCAAGCAAACTGTGTGTTTTATTAATTTCATCTCCGTACCATCACAACGATCATAAACACAACGTAGGATCCCGCCCGTGCGCGATCAAATACGTATATGTATAAATTTTAAATTAATTAATTAAGTGGAATAAAATGAATGCTAGCCTTTTTTTTGCTAACAACCCAATTTTATTACTTCATTACCTCATTTTCAATTTCGTAATGTGACCTTCAGTATAGTAAAGAAAGACGTAGCCCTACGTAAAAAAAAACATCAGGCGTCGAATGTCCAAAAAAAGCTAAGGGGACATCTGAAAGAAGCTTCCTAGGAAAATCGAAAAAAAAGTTTAAAAAATATCCGAGAAAAATCTTTCACAAAAGTAAAAAACTCAAACAAAGCCATTTATTTCAGCGCGTCGTGTATCCAATCGGCCACCATGCTGTATAAATTAATCAACCAGCACCATTTGACTGGAACAGCCTGCTCTAAAGATCCATCCATAATAATGTGTTAAGCCACCATGGAAAATGGCAAGCACTAAAATGATGAGAAATATGCAATCACTCATTAATGTGCATGTGCAGCGGCGATTTTATCAACCACAGTGCCAATGTCGGAAGGTGTAGTGGTGTGGCCTGGCGACACGCAAAAACAACCATTCAACAGCAATATATGATGGTAATTTCATTACCATTATTCATCGTCCGCTCGTAGCAGCAGCACCAGCTGAGGGACATTGGCCGTTTCATTATTGAACGCGAGTGACGGTGGAAAACAGCGTGGTCATATTTTGCAATAACATTCAGAGAAGATCCGTCCATTCTGAAGTTAATGGAACACCAGTTTGAGATTTAAAAATCCATGCAAGTTTCCTAAATGTTTCACCCACCACGACCATTTACCCCGAACAAACAAACCCAATATCTCAATTGCAACCGACGACCGTGTCCAGATGTGTCGCCCAAGGGGACAACTTCCACTGGTTTTGACAGATCGCCGTGCTTATTGGATTTAAAAGGAAACCGCACCATCATAAGCATGTTGCATTACCACATCCCCATTTAGTTACGGCGGTGGTGCATAAACAAGCCGCTCGATGTTCAATGTTCATCTCTTCTTGGGCCGAGCCTTCGGGAGTCCACCAGCTTCAGCTCCAACCCAGAAGAGCGTGTGACCATAAAATAGTCATACGGCGATTGGCGATGATGGTGCTGCTAGTCGGGGCTGGTGAACCAAGGTAGAAAGTGTGAAAAGTAGCGTCCATAATGGCGCATGGATCGGTGGCGGTGGTTGCACCTCTAACTACCACCAGGTACAATGGAGATGTTATTATTTAGGCTCTACGGTTCGGCTGGCAGCGCGGTTGGAACTTAATTATACGGATTTAAACGGTTGGCTGGACAGCAACCAACTATGGGCGCAACTGAAGCGACTGGAGGAGGAAAAAGGTCGCAGACGAGCAGGAGATTTCAATAGGTTCCTAAGCACTTTGTCCGAAAGTGTTGCTTTGAATAACAAAGTAGTTGGGTTTTGTTTACATTGTAGAAATCGTTGCCCTTTGACTTATACGGTGGTTTTTATTGGCGTAATACTCTTCGTTGGGTAACAGTTTTATTATGCTAAAATCGCAGATTTTCTGCGAGAAGATTTAAAACTGTCCAGTGAAACTAGGTTATAATATAGGGCAAACTACGGTGCAGAAGCATCATGTAAATGGTAGACATGAAAAATTGCGGATATCTCCAATAAAGGTAGCAAATTTGCCACTTCTTACGAGTCTTTAAAAGCGGCTCACCTAACTGTTTCCGTCCCAAATTTCTCTTTCAGTCCAAATCGAAAAAAAAAACAAAAACTATTTTAAACTTGTTCTTCTCCGATTTGCAGGAAAATTTCCATAATTGGTTGCTACGGGCACTCCATTAAATTTTAGCTCAAATTCAGCCATTTTGAAACTTGATTTTTTTTTTCAAAATGGCATATTTGTTTATTTGTTTATTTGTTATGTTTGCATCAACAGACTAGAAAGAGTCCCAATGATGTGTTGTTAAAAAAGTACAGATTAAACAGGCTACATATACTACAGTTACAAACGAATATAACAAAGAAAGTACTGACAAGTTACTAAAAATGTATAAGTCTAAAATTTTACACTTAGCTGTTGGGCGTCAAGCGCCTTCGGTCAGCAAAAAAGGCAGAGAATCTTCGGCGAAGCATATTCCGTGTCAAGTGGAAATCGAACATCGACGCTACTCGGTTGAACACTCGCTGCAAGCCGTAAATAGCGCTCCCTAAGCGATAATTAGTTCGAAGAAGTGGAAGTCTCAGCATAAGACTGTTGCGTAGTGATCGAGGTTGAACATTAATGATCACTTGTTGCAGAATTGCTTCGCAGTCAATTCTTCCTTGCTACGGTTAAGGCTCTGAAAACATCTCTTCGGATACGTATGTCCGAACGTATTATTGTAGTTCGGGCCCCAAACTGCAGAGCAGTATTCCAACGTAGATCGTACGAGAGAGCAATAGAGCGATTTCAAGCAGTAAATGTCTGTGAAGTTCTTAGTAATCTTAAAGACAAAACCAAGAGTTCTGGACGCTTTGTCGACGACATACGATATATGGTGTGAGTCCAAAAAACGCCTAAGTCTTTCACGCAATGCACCCGTCCGATAGTCGTGCCTAGTAGTTTGTCGTTGAAAATAATCGGTTGTTTCTTGTGTGAGAAAATAATGATTGTACACTTAGCTGGGTTGACCACCAGTCGATTTAGACTACACCAGTCAGTAAAGATGTCAAATTTTTCAATAAATCGTAGCACGGAAACGTCCCTTCTAATCGAAATGGCGTTTGTGATAAAGTTGTAGGGAGAAATAATTGCATTTAAGGAAAAATAAACGCGGTAATTTTTTGTTTTACTATCAGTAAAATATCCAGAAAAAATTTAAAACTTAAATAACAAAACAATATCCACAGAAAACTGTGCAAAAACTACAAAAAAATATTGCGTAAAACAAAAAGTTAAATTTTTTTACTATATATGTTGTTGTTCCCAAAATCAAATATACAAAAATATTTGTTTTTTTTAACATAATTAACACCTTTTTTACCCAAAAATTCAATGAAAATTTATCGTGTATAGTTTTCCTAGAAAGACATTTTATTTTTCCCTACATCTTTGTCTCAGACGTCTTTTCGATTAGAAGTGACGTTTTCGTGCTACGGTTTATTGAAAAATGTGAAATACGCATTTTTTTTTAAATTACAGGATTCAAAATTTTAGTACAAACGTGAAACACTGCCCATAAAAAACAATGGTTCAATGTTACATGCAAATCGGAGAAGGTCTAGTCCGATCGATACGTTGGCATTTGGCATAGAAATTTGCTTTAGGCTAATTGTGAGGAACTTTTAACGCTTAGAATTGCTATAAAAGTACAGAAATTTAGAAATTTTCGAAATTTGAAACTTCTTGATGTTCCCCGAAACTGCCCAAAGCTCCCCGAAACTTTCCCGAAGTTCCCCGAAATAAACCCCAAATTTCCAATGAAATTTTACCAAAGTTTCCAGTTCCCCAAAACATCCCCGAAATTTCCTGAAACTTTCCCGCAATTTCCCTGAAGATCCCCGAATAATCCCAAAATATCCTGAAAATTTCTTCGAAGCTTCCCAGAAATTCCACGAAACTTCCCCGAAGTTCCCTGAAACATCCCCGAACTTCCCTGAAACATCCCCGAACTTCCTCGCAACTTTCCGAAGCTCCCCGAAACTGCCAAAGTTCCCTGAAACTTCCTCGAAGCTCCCCGAAACAGCTCCTGCCGAAGTTCCCTGAAATACACCCCAAAGTTCCCCGAAACTTACCCGAAGTTCTCCGAAACACCCGAAGCTCCCCGAGACATCCCGAAGTTCCCCGAAATATACCCCAAATTTCCCCGACATTTTACCAAAGTATCCAGTTCCCCGAAACATCCCCAAAACATCCCAAAATATCCCCGAGATTTCCTGAAACTTTCTCGAAAATCCCCGAAACTTTCCTGAAGTTCCCTGAAGTTTCACGAAACTTCCCGAAATTTCATGAAACTGCCCTGAAATTCCCTGAAACTTCCCCGAAGTTCCCTGAAACTTCTCCGAGGTACGCCGAAATTTTTAAGAAATTCCGGAAGTTCCCTAAAACTTCTTCGAAGTTCCCCGAAATATCCCCGAAGTTCTCCGAAATTTCCCCGAAGTTCTCGAAAACTTCCCCGAAGTTCCCCGAAACATACTCGAAATTCCTCGAGGCTTCCCGAAGCTTCCCGAAAATGCCGAAGTTCCCTGAAACAACCCCAAAGTTCCCAGAAACTTACCCGAAGTTCTCAGAAACACCCGAAGCTCCCGGAGACATCCCGAAGTTCCCCGAAATATACCCCAAATTTCCCCGACATTTTACCAAAGTATCCAGTTCCCCGAAACATCCCCAAAACATCCCGAAAAATCCGCGAGATTTCCCGAAACTTTCTCGAAAATCCCCGAAACTTTCCTGAAGTTCCCTGAAGTTTCACGAAACTTCCCGAAATTTCATGAAACTGCCCCGAAATTCCCTGAAACTTCCCCGAAGTTCCCTGAAACTTCTCCGAGGTAGGCCGAAAATTTTCAGAAATTCCGGAAGTTCCCTAAAACTTCTTCGAAGTTCCCCGAAATATCCCCGAAGTTCTTCGAAATTTCCCCGAAGTTCTCGAAAACTTCCCCGAAGTTCCTCGAAACATACCCGAAATTCCTCGCGGCTTTCCGAAGCTCCCCAAAACTGTCGAAGTTCCACGAAGCTGCCGAAGTTCCCCTAAACTGCCAAAGTTCTCCGAAACTAACGCAGTTCCCCGAAACTTCCTCGAAGCTCCCTGAAGCAACCCCAAAACTTCCCTTAGTTTCTCCGATGTATCCTGAAACTTACCCAAAGCTCCTCGAAACTAACCCGAAGATCCCCGAATCATCCCAAAATATCTCGAAAATTTCCTCGAAGCTTGCCAGAAATTCCCCGAAACATCCTCGAAACATACCCGAAATTTCTCGAAGCTCCCCGAAACAACCCCAAAACTTCCCGAAGTTCCCCGATGTTTCCTGAAACTTAGCCAAATTTCCCCGAAACTTACCCGAAGTTCTCCGAAATTTTACCCGAAGCTCCCCAAAACATCCCGGAGTTCCCCGAAATACACCCCAAATTACCCCCACAATTTTACCAATGTATCCAGTTCCCCGAAACATCCCAAAACATCCCCGAAATATCCCCGAGATTCCCTGAAATGTACCCCAAATTTCCCCGACTTTTATTAAAGTATCCAGTTCCCCGAAACATCCCCAAAACATCCCGAAATATCCCCGAGATTTCCTGAAACTTTCTCAAAAATCCAAGAAACTTTCCTGAAGTTCCCTGAAGTTTCACGAAACTTCCCGAAATTTCATGAAACTGCCCCGAAATTCCCTGAATCTTTCCCGAAGTTCCTTGAAACTTCTCCGAGGTACGCCGGAAATTTTCAGAAATTCCCGGAAGTTCCCTAAAACTTCTTCGAAGTTCCCCGAAATATCCCCGAAGTTCTCCGAAACTTCCCCGAAGTTCCTCGAAACATACCCGAAATTCATCGCGGCTTCTCGAAGCTCCCCAAAACTGCCAAAGTTCCTCGAAGCTACCGAGGTTCCCCAAAACTGCCAAAGTTCTCCGAAACTAACGCAGTTCCCCGAAACTTCCTCGAAGCTCCCTGAAGCAACCCCAAAACTTCCCTTAGTTTCTCCGATGTTTCCTGAAACTTACCGAAAGCTCCTCGAAACTAACCCGAAGATCCCCGAATCATCCCAAAATATCTCGAAAATTTCCTCGAAGCTTGCCAGAAATTCCCCGAAACATACCCGAGATTCCTCGAAGCTCCCCGAAACAACCACAAAACTTCCCGAAGTTCCCCGATGTTTCCTGAAACTTAGCCAAAGTTCCCCGAAACTTACCCGAAGTTCTCCGAAACTTACCCGAAGCTCCACAAAACATCCCGAAGTTCCCCGAAATACACCCCAAATTACCCCCACCATTTTACCAAAGTATCCAGTTCCCCGAAACATCCCAAAACATCCCCGAAATATCCCCGAGATTCCCTGAAACTTCCTCGAAAATCCCCGAAGTTCCCCAAAACTTTCCTGTAGTTCCCTGAAGTTCCCCGAAACTTCCCGAAATTTCACGAAACTTCGCCTAAATTTCCCGAAACTTCCCCCGAAGTTCCCCGAAAATTCCCTGAAACATCTCCGAAGTCGGCCGAAAATTTTCAGAAATCCCTAGAACACTCCCTGAAGTTCACCGAAACATCATCAAAACATCACCAAAGATCCCCGAAACATCCCCGAAAATCCCTGAAACTTTCCAGAAGTTTCCTGAAACTTCCCCGGAACATCCCCAAAATTCCTCGCGAATTCCCGAAGCTCCCCAAAACTGCTAAACTGCCAAAGTTCCCCAAAACTGCCAAAGTTCCCCGAAACTGCCAAAGTTCCCCGAAACTGCCGATTTTCCCCGAAACTGACGAAGTTCCCCGAAACTGCCGAAGTTCCCCGAAACTACCGAAGTTCTCCGAAACTGCCGATTTTCCCCGAAACTGACGAAGTTCCCCGAAACTGCCGAAGCTCCCCGAAACTACCGAAGTTATCCGAAACTTCCTCGAAGCTCCCCGAAAAAACCCCAAAACTTCCTGAAGTTCTCCGATGTTTCTGATGTTTCTAACTAACCTTAAATTCTCCGAAACTTACCCGAAGCTCCCCGAAACATCGCGAAGTTCCCCGAAATTTTACCAAAGTATCCAGTTCTTCGAAACATCCCCAAAACATACCCGAAACATACCCGAAACACTCCCCGAGATTCCCTGAAACTTCCTCGCAAATCCCCGAAGTTCCGCAAAAATTTCCTCAAGTTGCCTGAAGTTCCCCGAAACTTCCTCCAAAGTTCCCCGAAAATTCTCTGAAACTTCTCCGAAGTTCACCGAAAATTTTCAGAAATTCCCCAAATCCTCCCTAAAGTTCCCCGAAAAATCCCTGAAACTTTCCAGAAGTTCCCTGAAACATCCCCGAAAATCCCTGAAACTTTCCAGAAGTTCCCTGAAATTTCCTCGAAGTTCCCCGGAACATCCCCTAAATTCATCGCGAATTCCCGAAGCTCCCCAAAAACTGCTGAAGTTTCCCTAAACTGCCGAGGTTCACCGAAACTACCAAAGTTCCCCGAAGCTGCCAAAGTTCCCCGAAACTGCCGATTTTCCCCAATACTGCCGAAGTTCCCCGAAACTACCGAAGCTCTCCGAAACTTCCTCGAAGCTCCCTGAAACAACTCCAAAACTTCCAGAAGTTCCCCGATGTTTCCTGAAACTTACCCAAAGTTCTCCGAAACTTACCCTAAATTCTCCAAAACTTACCCGAAGCTCCCCGAAACAACCCGCAGTTCCCCGAAATAATCCCCAAATTTTCCCGAAATTTTACCAAAGTATCCAGTTCTCCAAAACATCTCCGAGATTCCCTGAAACTTCCTCGAAAACTATCTTCAAGTTTCCTGAAGTTCCCCGAAACTTCCCGAAATTTCCCCGAAGTTCACCGAAAAGTCCCTGAAACTTCTTCGAAGTTCGCCGAAAATTTTCAGAATTTCCGCGAAGCTCCCTAAAACTTCTCCGAAGTTCTCTGAAACTTCCCCGAAGTTCTCAGAAACTACCCCGAAGCTCACCGAAACTTCCCCGAAGCTCCCCAAAATTTCTCCGAAGTTCCCTAAAACTTCTCCGAAGTTCCCTGAAACTTCCCCGAAGTTCTCAGAAACTTCCCCGATGCTCACCGAAACATCCCCGAAGCTCCCCAAAATTTCACGAAATTCTCCGAAACTCCCCGAAACTTTCCCAAAACTTCCCCGTTATTCCCCAAAACTTATCCAAAGTTCATTGAAACATCTCCGAAGATCTCCGAAAAATTCCGAATTACCCGAAGTTCCCCAAATCTTCCCGAAGTTCCCCGAATCTTCCCAAAATTTTCCGAACCTTCCTCGAAATTCCCCGAAATTTCTTTGAAGTAAAACGGAACATCGTCATGAAAACTATTTTAAAGGGATTTGAGAAGAAAATAAACGATTTGATTTTCACTAAAAAATATTGTTTTCCGTCTGCCGTGGACCCTCGACGTGTCGTGCATATTAGCGGGGTTCATTTTAACTTGAACTTCTAGTAACCCTACGACCATCAGAAAAAAACGAGTTTCTAAAGGCTGTCTAATAGTTAATTGGTACGCCCCTCGCGTGCCACTAGCACGCCTCTAGAGTTGGGAATCGAAAATCTTTGACAGTGGTTTTTTACACTTCTATACACGCTATTTCAAAACTACCCAAAATTGGGTAGAATCCACCCAGATCGGGCAAAACTGAACCTACCCAAAAATGGGTAAACTGTGTTGCGAGTGACAAGTTGACAAATGAACAACATTGGCATGAATCCGATCGACGTTGTTCACTTGTCACCTGTCTTGTCGATCTGGGTGGATTCTACCCAATTTTGGGTAGTCTTGAAATAGCGTGTAGAGAACAACTGGTGCAAGTTTGATCAAAGTAGTCGATCGCGTACAGAAATAACGTCAAATGGAACTCGAAAGAATAAAATATATTGTGCACCAACACTAGGGTGCTTCATTCTGAAAAAAGTGATGAATTTCTGATGGGCCACCCTCCAGTTCGATTCATAGCCCCAAAATATGAACCTGTGCAAAAATTGGTAAAGATTGATGAAGGTTTAGAGGTCGCGCCAATGATTTGAAATTTGTATGGGAATTACTATGGAAGAATTTAAAAAATCGCTTATATCGCTATAACTTTGCTTCTACTTGTCCAAATGTCGAAAAAATTTAGTATGTTATTGCTATGGCAATAAACAAAAAGCCTACAGTTGCTACGCTTAGTTTTGCAGCGTATCAAGAATTATAAAAATGTGAAAAAATGGCAGAATAGGGTAAATTGACAGATGAATATGTACAAGGCAACAACGCCAATTTCATCGCAACAACAACAGGCTTGTTGATCATTGTCATGACAACCACATATTTTTTTTTTTTCAACGTTTGGACAACTACAACCAAAGTTAGAGCAATGTAAACGAAAATCAATAATTTCCCATACTAATTCACCAAAATCTCCATACAAAATCCAAATCATTGGCGCGACCTCTAAACCTTCATCAATCTTTACCATTTTTTGCACAGGTTCATATTTTGGGGCTATGAATCGAACTGGAGGGTGGCCTATCAAAAATTCATCACTTTTTTCAAAATGCAACACCCTAACCAACACCTGGAAAATCCGGAGTGGTTCAGTTCCACGCTGGCTAAAGTGCTGAAGATGCCGAAAACAACAGTTTGTCGAGTGTTCAAAACCTACAAAGAAACGCTGAGTGTGGAAAGGAATCAGCGGACCTACGAAAAAACTGGAACCAGGGATCTTCAGCTCGGCAGCAAGGTGTTGAGGTTCATTAAGCCAACCCCGGTCTTTCGATCCGAGATGTGGCCAGAAGGTTCAACGCCAACTTTCAAACGGTGTGGAACATCCTTGCTAGGGAAGGATACAAGTCGTTCAAAGCCAGTAAACATCCGAACCGGCACATGAAGCAGAATTCCGTGACCAAAAAGAGTGCAAGGCTTTTGTATGACCGTGACGAAACACAAGGGCTGCACTTTCATCGATGACGAAACATTCGTCAAACTCGATTTTAAGCAGCTTCCTGGTCAAAAGTTTTACATCCCGACTGGACGTGGGGATGTGCCGGGAAAATTCAAGTTCGTGTTGTCGGCAAACAGTTCGCGAAGAAGACAAGCGATTTGCAGTTGTGGCCTGAAACGGAACTATTCGTAACATCCTCGACGAGGACATCCAATCCAAACATCGAAGAATGCCTGAAAAGCGTGTATTTCCGTTCATCCACAAGCATAGGGGCAAAGTCATATTTTGGCCCGATTTGGCCAGCTGCCACTACTCCAAGGTGGTTCTGGAGTGGTATGCTGCCAACAAGATCGATTTTGTTCCGACGCTAATGAATCCTCCGAATTACACGGAATTTCGACCAATTGAAAAATACTGGGCAATTTCAAAGCAGCGACTTCGACGAAGCGGCGGGGCAGTCAAGGACATCCAGCAAATGCGAGCAAAATGGAAGAAATGCGCTGATTCCGTGTCCGTTTCCACTGTGCGGGCGCTGATGGGTTCAATCAAGAGGAAGGGTCGATATTTCGTTCAAACTGGAGAAATGTAAACATCTAAAAAGAAAAAAACTTTGAAATTTTAATAAAAGTACTATAAAGCAACCATTAATGGACTTTTTAACACTTATTGAATCACAAATTACAGGTATTTTTGAGCGTACTAATTAACTTTTAGTCAGCCTTTAAAAACGTTATGTGCTGTTTTGTTTGGATTCTTCTTTCCGTTTCGCATCGCTCCATTTCGTTTTACTCTTTTCCATGTGCTAGATGACGTTTGGGAAATTTTTAGTTAGCACGGTGTGCAGATTAGCGGGGTTCAAACTTAAAAGTGTTCAGATTAAGAACGGTCAAATTATCGGGGGTCCACGGTATTTCCTTCCTGCAACTCAGTCAGCAGTTCCACGCCAAATAGCGAATCGGAAAAACTCGGCCTTCTCCGGTTTGTATGAAACTTCGCGTAATTGTTTGTTGTGGGCAATAAATCACAATTTTGCTAAAATTTAGCCATTTTGGATCTTGCAAAGTTTTCAAAATGGCACCTTTGAAATGTTGCTCAAAATTGTAGCACGAAAATGGCACTTCTGATTCAGTCCGCCAGACTCAGTTTTAAATCAACTCCCTTGAAATTCTGAAATCGTAGGACAAAAGGGGCGATCCATTTATTATGTCACGCTAAATTGAGGAAAAATTAACCCGTGACGTTTTTCCTATACCTAATGCATTGCTTGTCACAAAATCATAAACACCACCTCCCCCCCACCCCTTAGACCATGACATAATATGTGCATCACCCCAAAGTGCAAAGGAGAAAAGTGCGAAAGACAAGAGGTCGAAGAATGGACAAAAGGATGAAATGGACAAAATGTCGAATGGACAAAAGGTCGAATTAAATTTACAAGGAAAAATGTCAAATGGACATGGACATAAGGTTGAATGAAATTTAATGGGATAAAAGGTCGAACGGACAAAATAGCTAAATGGACAGAAGGTCAAATGAAAAAAAAGTTCGAATGCTCAAAAGGTTGAAATGGACAAAAGGTCAAAAAGGTCAAATAACTTGTAGTGAATCAAAGAATAAAACTATCAGTAAGGAAATATGCTGTGAAAAGCAATTAAACCAAGCTTTGGCTTTGAGTAACCCTGAAATACTCGAAAGTACATGAGCAGTTCATTGACTGTCAAAAGCAATTAAATACTTCAGCTGAAAATGCTTTAACATCTTGCACTTGGGATTAAATCCCTCAAAGGTTAAGTTAAGTTACAAATAACATTAGTGATTCTTTAAAATGTAAAAGCTACTGAACACTTCATTATAGAGTGCTCGAAAGTTCATTTCACCTTGTCCATTGTTCAATTCGATTTTTTTTTTCATTTGAACTTTTGTCCCTATAAATTTAATTTGATCTCTTGTCCATTGGAATTTTTGTCCATTTCAACCTTTTGTCTTTTGCCCTTTTGTCATAGATTCGAATTTGGAATAGTTTTTTTTTCATTCTGGTGATCCATGACCACCTTTCAAAATATTTAAAAAATCATTGTAAATTAATCGATAATTTTGTCAAGTTGAAATCAGATGCCATGAAGCTAGCATGTTATGTTCTAGCAGAGAAAAATATGGCGATTCGAAAAGCAGAACTGTAACTTGACTTCTGGACGATTGAATTTCTGGATGGGACTGATATGCGATTATTTTGCTTGATGGGACAAACTGACTTGATATTGTTTTCACATTTTTCATGATCAAAGTCCGTAGTTTTATCACGTAATATGAAAGTAGATACCAATTGATAGTGGATACCATTATTATCCTAAAATTGACGGAAATCCATATGGCACTGATATGCGATTATAGGCGAGAATTTCCTCGATTATGACCAATGATATCAACTCGTCATGTCAAGATACAGTAGATTGACTTTGTTCCAACCATCCTCTCATGCTACTGTACCAAGGATTACTAAACTTTCACTTCCTCTACCGCGATGACGTCCGATTGGGTGCATTTGAACCCACCGAACGGAAACCTAATCACGTAAACCGATTGCGATTCATTGGATTTGTCTCAATGAATATTCATCATTCAAAGTTCGCTCCACACGTTCACAACTTCGAAAAACGCACATCTCGCTTGAGGGCTGGCTACTGCAAACTATGCGTAGGTACCTTCATCTACATTGTGCACCGAAAAGTAAGAGCGTTTGAAAACAAGTTGGCAAACATTCCACACATCGCACATACATTTTCCCAACCGCTCGCAAAAGGTAATTTATATGCTAATCACCCAACCAACCGAACACTAAATCATTGCAAGTTTTCACCGAGTTTAAGGCGGATACAAAAAAAAACCCATTGAAGTTGCGCACCAAACGGCGACCATTAATTTTTAGATAAACTTCCACAGATTTGCTTAATTGTTTGTTTGTTTATTTGTTATGTCGATGTTGTGGTTGTTCCCAACGGTTTTCCATCAGATCAGAACGACAGATGAAGACAAATACGACGGCTAATTGATAATTTACCGTGGGCACGGGCTGAGCTGTGGAGCCCAATTATCTCGAGACCGTCTACTTTTGACACTTCTCATCTTCTTCTTTATTAGACAAATTAGCTTGGGAATGTGGTTTTGTGACTTTTGGAATGGGTGACGACTTGGCAAAGGCTTATCTCGGACCCCTCATCGATCGTTACATTTTTCGGTTTGATTGTTTTCTCTTGGGAAAATTTCCCATTGCATCATTCGTTCGCTTATTAGTTCGTAATTGAAAATTTCTTGCTCATTTATTCAGATCAACACATTGCTCCAAATACGTTACATTCCGTTGCACATTCGGTTGATCTGTTTAGCAACCCGGCCGTACCACTTGATCGCCTTCCGCACCTTCCAGGGACAGCCGTCGTCCAGTTTGCTGCATTCTTCGTTGAAGAATTCCTTCAGCTTGTTCAGATAACCGGAAATTTCGTCGCATTCAATCATGGGTCCTCGATACATTTGAGCTACAAATCAAATTTCGTTAATCGAAAAAAAATAACGAGAATCCTCTAAAACCCACAGTACTTATCTTGAGCCTGACAGTAGCCCACCAAGCCCACCAGCACCACCGCCAGCAGTATCGTAGCCCGAATCACCGTTGAGGATGACATTTCCGCCTGTAAAACTGTAACACATCGCCCGCGGAAGGCAGCTTTTTATTCTGTCGAAACCGGTTCGAAGACGAATGTTTGTTCTTCACATCTCGTAAATCCCACTAATGAAAGTCGTTAGTTCGGAGTCGGAAGAGAACCATTTGGTCGCCGTCGATGGGATATAACCGTAAAAATCTCATTAGTCGCGCACATTTGCTTCGAATGTAAAACAATAACAATCGTGGAGCTGACCAATTTCAGACCGTGTCTGGCGACGGACCATTCGGATGGGGCATTTCACGTTCGGATTCTGACCGGGAACGATGTGAATTCTCAGAACATGTGCTTCAACTCCTGGATGGCTCTTCTCGTACTATGTATTTAGGAGAAGAAGGAAGAAATTAATCTTGACAGATGTAGGTAAACAAAGCAGGGGATCGGTTTACTGGGAGCCGAATTGAACCGGTTCCAAGAGAATGTGAAAACTGGTGCGAAAACCGCGCATTTGAAACCATACGTTGGCTTGTTCCAGATTAATTAATTATTTAAAGATTCAACGTCAGTTTAAAAAAAATTTAAAACCCTGTTATGACACCAGTTCTCCAGTTTCTGGACCTAGTGACAGCTCAAATTTGTGATAAATTTTCATGGTTTTTTTTGGGTTGATATATGGCAAAATCTATGATTGAATTAAATTTGGTGAATAATGAATAAAATTGAAATTCAAGATAGAGCCAATTAGGGAACAACTAGGGCGGCCAAAAACTGGCACACTCACACTATTTTAGCGATCACTTCTGATTTTCAGCGTGTTAACTTCCCTTATGTTCCTGCAGGTTCTTTGTAGAGCTTCACTGAAATTCTCAGCATTTCCTTTCATTCTTCAGAACTTCTCCAAATTTCCTACAATTGTTGTAAAGTTAATGGGACTGCATTAAAGATCTCTAATGTTTCATTAAGTTAATTACGAACTTGAAATAATTCATTTATTTTTTTACTTAATTCTGGCACTTTGAATATTTTCAATATCTTGAACTTGTGCATGGAATACGAAACTTCAAGTCATTGAATATTTTTAGATCTTGGACTCACTTACTTGGAAAACTCAGGTAATTTTATCCAGAAAAATGAGTAGACATCCTGTATTTAGAGAAAGACGGTTAAACGTCACAACGCATAGAATAATCAATCTTGAAATAAATTCACGGTAAAAAAGTTGAAAATAGTGACTTATTACAAGAAAAAGTGACTTTAGTGACTTGGCCTTAAAAAAAAAACTTTTTAGTGACTGACTTGAAAAAAAGTAACCGAGTAACTAAAAAGTGACTCGCTACCAACCCTGCTATTTGATCAAAATGACGATGAGTAGAAGTTGTAGGCAATTGGAGAAAAATCAATGTAAAATCGTGTTTAAAAGTAAAATTCAGAATTTTCTAAAAAATACGCCCCCTTCGATATTTTTTATATTTTTTTGTGAAGAAATCTGGTTAGATGGTGAAATGGTTGAATTTTTTTAATTTTTAATTTTTTAAGTTATCAAATTTGAAAATAAATTTAAATTTGATTCTACGCATCATTAGTAATGAATTAGTTGGATTTGAGCAAATAAAAACAAGAAGCAAAGGGCAAATGCAACAACCATTGATGATTTTTAACCATTTTGAGTAGATTTGTGCTTGGTGCAGATGAACTAAGTGATATATAGTATGATGGTAAGATGACGAAGCATCCTGAGGTGACCATTCCACACTAGAGAGGGTCTAGTGTAAGAGAGGAGCGGATTCAAAACAAACTGCCTTGGCAACCTATGCCAAGGTGATTTCTAGCAACACTGCCAATGCAATCAAGATAGGCGCTGCTCGATTGGCTCTGGCTTCGACAGGCTCAAAATCAACCAGTCTGCTCCTCTCTTATACTAGACCCTCTCTATTCCATACCATCCTTAGCTGTGAGGGACCATACCAGGTAAACTCATTGTATAGTTGAAAATTCGATTTGATTTGTTGCATAGTTGAAGGTTTTCAGAACAAAACTTGATCAACCAGGAGCCTATAAAACAAAGATCTCTGATCTGATGGATTTTGGAATAGTTTCGAAGTCACCTTGCATCATGAGATAATATCCGAGAGATGAAATTTGAATCGATGAACAGTTTGAGAGCCTCAGTACAATAGTACCTGCTCAACCTCAAGTTTTGAAAAAAATATCCAGATGACTTTATTGAGATCTTCAAACACATGGTGGATTTAGGAAAAATGTCTATGCTGCTGTATTTTTTAAGGCTGCCATTTGGTAGTTGATCCTCCGTCATGGATCAGAACTAATGCAATTGTACAGAGAACCACGTAGATTGTGCATGAGATTAGCTTTCCATCTTCAATTGGTTGTAAAGCACACTAATTCAATTTATTTATAGATCAATCACAGCGCTGGCTACGTCCTCACGGTCTTTTGGGGAGGGCAGGATGATTAGCTCGACGTCCGTTGTTATTAGAGACCAAATGCACATCTGCACGGCTTTCACGGGAAGAATTGTTGTGTTAGTGAGGTGGGTTATTTTTAGATCAGGATTCACTGTGGTAGATAAGTGATGCAATCGGTTAACCGTTATGTGATCGACAAAAAATACCTTTAGGAGCTCGACAAGGGTATCCGGGTACCCACAAATTGAAATACTTGCTACTGCGGTCAATTTTGACCGATTTTGAATCTTTTTGGACCATTGGATTCATAAACTTATCTTCTTTCTGGACATTGTCAACAATGGCCATCTGAAATCGTTTGGCTCCAAGAAATGGGGCATAGTTTCCTGTTGGAAATTGATGAATTTTGATACCCATATTGTAGGGGTTTATTCCCAAACACTTCTATGGCCACTAGAGGCCCTACGGAAATCTAATCTGGAATGGCCGTTCCGGGGGAAATCCATCGGAAGATCACATTTTTTTTATTGTAGTCACTTTAACACTCTCGGGTCATCCGTGACTTGTCCGGGGGTGAGAGTTGAACTCGTGACTTTGGCGTAAGAGGTATGAATGTCAACCACTACGCCGGGGTCGCCCCACTCACAAAATTATGACAAGCAGTCTCCTGTTGGAAATTCATGAATTTTGATACCTATATTGTAGGGGTTTCTTTTCAAACACTTCTATGGCGACTAGAGGCCCTACGGGAACCTGCTCCGGAATGGCCATCCCGGGTACAAACCTTAAAATTGTTCTCAAGTGAGATGAAATTGTTTTTTGAAGTACATTCTGATATTCTAATATCCATACCTTCGAAATTCGAGCGTAGCTGGCAAAAAATGCTTAGTTCTGGAACATTATACCGCAAACCCAAATTTCCGGTAACCAAACGATTCAGGATCGCCATCGTTGACGTCCAGAAAGAAGATAGGTGTCTGAATTCAAAATCAGTCAAAATTGGCCGCAGTAGCAAGCATTTCAATTTTGTGGGTACCCGGGTACCCTTGTCGAGCTCCTAAAGGGTAAAAAAAGTTTGGACCCCCCCTTTCAACGCCCTTTGCTGCAAAAGGAAATCGTCCTTTATGAAAAAATGTCTCTCCATGAGTTCTAAGATGTCTCTGAATTCTGGTTTCCTGTCTCGAAAATAAGTTTAGAATTTCGTAACATGAAATCTGAAAAGGTACCTATCCTGTCGTCCACAAAACGGTTAAAGCAGAATTTGTTTTCATTAAAATCTAGTGGAGATAGAATAAGGCAAATTGAAAAATTGCAAGGAATGGATAGGGCCTGGGATTGAACTCCCGACCTTCTGCTCAGTAAGCAGAAACGGTAGCCACTAGTTACATTGTCTAAGCTTACGCTACGTTGTCTAAGTTGCCGTGTTTCATATGAGAGAATATCTGAGAGATGCGGACTTTTTGGAAATTTCTGATCAGACAATCTCTCAAATAGTAGATTTCTCACACATTATTTCAAAGACCTCCGCTTTGAAATAATGTTTGAGCAACCTACTATTTGATAGAATAGCTGAGAGATGTGATTTGAATTGTTGGGCAGTGATAAAGTGATACATGATCTAGACCCTGAGGAGTTTTTGGAGATCTATGGAGGTCTTTTGAATAATTTCTTAGCAACTTGGCATTTGAGAGAATATCTGGAAGAGGTGATTTGAATTGATCAGCAGTTGAAAATCTTCAGAATGATGCCTGGTCAAGCTGAAGTCTAAAACAAATACCTTGAGAACTTTTTGGAGTTCTACGATCACCTGGTGATCATTGGTAAAAATTCTGAGCAATTTGGTACTGGAGAGAATGACTGGGAGATGTGATTTGAATTATTGAGCAGTTGGAGATCTTCAAAATGCTACCTGATCAAGCTGAAGTCAAAACAAATATCTTGAGCATTTATAGAAGAACCACAATCACCTGGAGGTCTATGAATAACTTCTGAGCAACCTGGTATCTTGAAAAATACCTGGAAGGTGTGATTTGAATGGTTGTGTAGTTGAGGATCTTCGAGTGCATTGTTTTACAGTGAATGGTATTCAGAATGATGCCTGATCCAGCTGAAGTCTTGAACAAATATTCTGAGATTTTGTTGTAGATCTATGATCACCTGGATTTGAAACGACTTCTTAGGAATCTAGTATTGAAATAATATCTGGGATATGTGATTTCAATTGTTGGGCTGTTGAAAATCTTCAGAATGAGACCTGATCAAGCTGAAGTCTAAAACAACTATCTTGGTGTTGGTTCTAGGGGTATTTTGAATTTGAGCAACCTGCTATTTGAGAGAATATCTAAGAGACGTGATTTGAAATGTTGTGCAACAATGTGGGTGGCTTCAAAGCATTAGATGAGCGCATAGAGTGTTCATAGGTCTACTCAAAATTGTGGCTGGCTTCAGTCATTGTTGATGAAAGTGAGATGACAATTGGTCGCCAAAAATCAGACCGAAAGTTGTTGCTTTACATCCATTCCATAGCAAAAGGATATAGCGGTTCTCAGAATTTCGTAAAAAATTGTACTTTTGTTCCTAATCGCAAAATATTAGACCCGTACTTTTTTTATTATTTTGTCATTAGGGTGACCATTTCCATGTAAGGTGATCCAAAAAACGGATTTTATTAAAAAATTACTTTTTTCAAAAATTTCTAACTTTTGAACCATATGGCCGATTTCAAAGATTAAAATATTAAATGAAAGGCAATTAACAATTAATATAAAAAAATGTGATTTTGTATTGAAAAACATTGAAAAAACTCAAATTGGGCCTATAAATAGATGTGAAATCGCGCACTTACATTTCTCACGTAAGAACTGATGAGGATAAAAGAAACAGTGTTTTCGCTCCAGAAAACATAACCATGATCAGGCTTGGGAATTGTCAACCTCATGACGATAAACTATGTAACAAAGATAACAAAAAATAGTCAACGCTCATCAGCACGATGCAACTACGGCTTACATATACCAGACTAGCTCATTAGAGTAAAAATCAACCGAAGTAGGCCAAAGGGACGGTCGTCATCAGAATCGTTATAGTAAATAGTGCAGAAAGGAAAAAAAAAATCACAGCTGCCGGGTTTTCAACGTGCCTCACAGGATTTGAATTCATCCTGGTTTTGGCACATGATGGCAAACCCGGAACTCAAGCAGCTCCGAGAAATTGCATTTGATGTTGTAGAGGATCCTGATAGCTTCGTGTCCCGGCAGCATCGAATATCCAACACAAGCTTGAGCATCGGAGCCGGTCCCTTCGGGGTGTTTTCTTACGGTACCCGATGAGATCCTAAGAGGTGGAAACAGAGGTGGAAAGTCGCTTCTTCGACAGGAATTTGCTGTGGCTCAAAAAATCAACACCACGGATGCCACATTCGAGGGCAAGAGGTAACAAACCGTTAGCTTTTTAAACCGGTGATTCCATTGTTGTTGCATTTTTATAGTAAGCATTAACTTCTTCAACGGCGCCGGTGGTGTAGTGGTAAGCGTGATTGCCTCTCACCCCAGCAGGCCTGGGTTCAATCCCAGTCGGCGCCGCCGGGATGTTCTGAGGCATAACATCTCTGATCACGCCTTCCTTCGGATGGGAAGTAAAGCCGTTGGTCCCCGGTTCATGAGTTGATGGGTCGATAGGTAGGGTCCAGGTGTGGGAGCTGCCTTCCTGGCACGTCGGTAGCATTGGTGCTCAGCACGGAAAACAAGATCGACGGAAAAAACAAACCAAAGGATTAACTTCTTCAGATGATTACTACCTATCGTTTCAAACATGTTCTGCACTCTCATAGGTAGAAAAATGACAGCACAACGATCATAAAATAAATGATTATTTATTAATCGAGTTGTTGAAAATGGGACACCTCTATTTTTTGAGTTGATTGTTTTAATGACGTGTAGATGCCAAAAATCGGAATGCCAAAATGCCGGATTCCTAAAATTTTGCCATATATCGATTTTCGTTCAATTGTATAGGGTATTTGACATTCTTATAAAAACATAGAGCTGCAATCGATCCTAACATTGCGTCGGACATCGATTTTTGGCCTCTACATATCGTCCCCACTCCGAAAATACCCATATTGTGGGGGTATTTGACAGTACTTTCCAGTTTATCTGTAACCGGAAGCCACCACCTTGGAATTTAATATGGCGTCGGGCAGCAATTACTGGTACCTAGCTGTCACCCCGATTTCGAAAATACTCATATTGATATTTCCAACTTTTCCTGTAGCTGGAAGCTGCCATCTTGGGTTTCAAGATATCCATTTTCGATCTCTAGATGTCATCCCAATTCCAAAAATACCCAGGGTATTTGACCGTTATTCTCACTTTTTCTGAAACTGGAAGCCGCCATCTTGGATTTCAAAATGGCGTGGTGAAAATATCCATATTGAAGGGTATTTGACAGTATTTCCCACTTTTCTGATACAGGAAGCCACCATCTTGGATTTCAAAATGGCATCGGACATCGATTTACGGGATCTAAACCCTGATTTCGAAAATATAAATATTTAAGGGTATTTGAAAGTACACTCAGGTCTTTATTTACACGGGGGATATGTACCGTGTAAAAAAAAACCATGTAAAAAAGGGGGGGGGGGGGTAAAATTGTGATTTTTTGTTTTAAGTATGCCCTTCGATTATCTATAGCTCGAAACGGATAATGTGATTGGAATCAAGTCGATAGGTTGTATCTTTGTCGAGAAATCGTTAAAAACGTACCGTGTAAATCGTGAAAAAACGTGTAAAAACCGTGTAAAAAAACAGCGTAAAAACCCGTGTAAAAAAGACTTCAGTGTATTTCCCTTTTTTTCTGAAACTGGAAACCGCCAGTTTGGATTTCAAAAAGGTGTCAGACTTCGATTTTTGGGATCTAGAAGCCACTTCGATTTTGAAAGAATCCCATATTGAAGGGTTTTTGCTAGTATTTCCCATATTTTTCTGAAACCGGAAGCCGCCATCTTAGATTTCAAAATGATATCGGACATCGATTTACAACAATTATATTCGAGCTATGTTTGGTGAAACAAGCAAGTGAGACTAATATTGTAAATCTCAATGACAAATGACGAAATATTTGTTTGATATGGGCAATTATGCACAGTTTAGCTAAAATTCGGCCATTTTGGATCTTGTAAAATTTTCAAAATGCCGTCTTCAAAAATTTTTTAAAATGGTAGCATGGAAACGGCAATTCTTATAGAAATGACGTCCGAGACAAAGTTGTAGAGAAAAATAATATTTTTTTCTGAGAAAAATATTAAAATAAATAATTTTAGTAATCTCAAGTAAAAAAACAAAACAAAATATTTAAAACCCTCATATCTCAAAATGTCCTTGTGCAGCTCATTAAAAAGGCACACTTTTGAATTGTTTAAAATAATGGACACTTAAAAAAGTACGAAAATCGAACTTTTGGTAATATTTTTTAACTTTCTGTGAAAACGTTTAAATGTAATTTATACTCACAAAACAATGTTCAAAAAGTTAGTTCAAATATTTTACCAAAAGTTCCTGTTTTACGATTTTATCAGTTTTAAATTGTCTATGATTTTAAAAATTCCAAAAGTTTGCATTTTTCATAAACATTTTTTTATTAAAAAATCGGCAAAAAACATTTTAATATACCTATTTGGGACGTTAACATTTTATTTTGAATTTTTACAATTTCAATCTAAGTTATGTTTCTTGAGATCAAATGCAGTGTAGTCCATAGCCAAGTTCTTTACTACTAAGCTATATTTTTTTTTTTCAAAATGTATCAACTCCTGAAAATCTCGCACAAACCGAATCTACGGCAAATTATATTTACGTGCTCACTAGCATCACCTAGCAGCAAAATTATTTGTTTCACCACTCTGATCAACATTGCCGTAAACATCACTCATCTAAATAATCAAGATATTGGGATGCAGCAGCACATAATATTTGCATGTGGGATGCTCACAAGCACCACCTAGTGAGAGATCTGTCAACCATCCGGCAGCTCTTGACCCCTGATCAACTTTGCCGAAGACATCACTCTGCTATATAATTAGTATGTGGAAATACAGCAGTATGAAATATGTGCATGTTCACTAGCACCACCTAGCGGCAGAATCAGATTGATCTGTCCATCTTCCAGAATTTTTTGGCATCCTGGTCAACTTTCTCGAAGACATCACCCTTATATATGATCAGGGTCTTGAGATACAACAGCACAGAATATTTGCATGCTGGATGCTCACTAACGCTGCCTAGCGGCAGAATTCCAAATTAGTGTTAACCACCCAGCAGCCCTTGACGCCATGGAAAACATTTCCGAAGACATTACCTGTCTAAATAATCAGGATCTGGAAATATAGAAGAACAGATTATTTGCATGCTCACTAGCGGGAGACTTCTTTATTGATCTTCCCATCACCCAACAGCCTTTGAATTCCAGATAAACTTTGACGAAAATGTTACTGGTCTAAATATTCAGGATCTTGAGATACAGCAATGTTGAATATTTGCCTGTGGGATGCTCACTAGCGACCAATTCCGAATTTATCTGTCAACCACCTAACAGCCCTTGACTCGCTGATCAACTTTGCCCAAGACATCACAGGTCTAAATAATCAAAATTTTGAGATACAGCAATACAGAATATGTGCATGTGGGATGATCACTAGCGCCACCTTGTGGCAGAATTCCAAATTTATCTGTCCACATTCAAGCAGCTCTTGACCCCTGATCAACTTTGCCGAAAACATTAACCTTTTATATAATCTGGATCTGAAGCAGTATAACATATAAGCATGCTCATCAGCACTGCCAAATTAATCTGTCTACCTCCCAGCAGTCTTTGGCCTCCTGATCAACTTTACCGAAGACGTAATCCGTCCAAATAATCAGGATCTTGAGATACAGCAGTTCAGAATATATGCATGTGGGATGCTCAGTAGCGCTGCCTAGCGACAGAATTCCGAATGTATCTGTCCACCACCCAACAGCCCTTGTTGAAGACATCACCCTTGTAAATAATTCAGATCTTGAAATACAGCAGTACATGGTGTCGTCATGAGGTCTCCAAAATGGACCATGATTTAAGGTTACTATTACAGAGTTAAAATAAATAAATCCAAAATGATCAAATTTTAGCAACAATGTGAATAATTGCCCTTAACAAACATTTACGCGTAGTGTCATACAAATCCGAAGATATAGATTTTAAAATTCAATTTGTTTTCACTATTTTGCCTGGAACTCTTCAATACCGTTCATTACGAGTAGTGACTCAAAAATAAAGGTGAAAGACTTCCCAAAGAAAAATCAATGCAAGGAAAGACTCAGAAATTGTTTAGTACATTCTAGAACAGGCTCGATTTAGAGCCCTAAGAGGGTACCCAAGCAACACACATCTATCAAAATAGGTTGCTGCAACTTGATTGTGACTGAAATAAGGTGCATACAAGTAACCACAATTGTTAAATGACAAGTGTGCTGCTAGGGTACTAACGTACATTCCTCGAGGACTTTCGCACCCAGATCAAATCAACAGGTTAGAAGATTCTTTCTGATGTTTCAGCGATGTTTCGAAAAATGGTCCACAATTCCAGGAAAGTCTTGCAGAACGGTTCATGGGTGCTTCCGAGTCATGACAAAACCATTCAGAACCTTCCTCAAGACACACCATCATAAGATCTTCAGATTAATCAACAGAAGCTCGTCAGATCTATTTAGAAAAACAATTTGTCCGGATGGTCGAGAAACCCATATGTTTCAAAAGTCAACTTGATCTTAGGTCTAACAGTCCTAGGTTAGTTTGGCTTAGGTTATAACATTTCTAGTCAGATGATATTCAGGCCATCCGTTCTACACATTACAAATTATAACCTACGATTTGGTTTGGATTAGTTAACTCAAGATCCATTCATGCCTCTCACGCTTAAAGTGACTAGTTCGAATCTCAACTCCGACTAAGTCTCAGTAACTAAAACAAAACAGAACAAACTTAACTTGGTCGAGTAATTCTGATAGGGACAGCCATATGTGGTTGTACGCAATGGTGACGTAGTCCTACGTCACCATTGCGTAATATTTTTTTTTAACTGCAGCAGGAGCTTGTGTTTTGTGTAGGAATAGGAATTTGAGCGGGGTTCTCTCTGTTAATACTCTTTAGTATGACGCGCTTGACATAGATGGCCCACAGCGACTCACAAAAAGCTACTGATTCCATTCAATAGCTATGCGGCTTCTTCCTCATTACATGGATACTCATGTAGGCTGCAGCTCACTGCTTGCAGGCAGCCCTTCGTTGTGTACTGGAGAATACCACCACTCACCACGCGGTGATTGAATAAACATCGTTTGGTGAGATCTGATGGAATTCAACTTTGAAATCTGTGTTAGGGAAATCGCTTTTCGCAGGCAATCGGTGATAATTTTAATTATCAAAGCAGCAGTTGCACATTCGTGTGATTTTTAACAGTAACATTTTGAAAATTTTTAATGTCTTAAACTTAACAACTTAACGTCTGATCGATTGGTGATAAAATTATTGAAATTGGTTCAGGGTAAGCTGAGTTATTAACGTTCAAAATCTTTCATAATTTTGTTACATGTTCCATTTTCGGTTTTCACAAAGTGTACCCCCATATAGAAATGAAAAACGTAGTCCTACGTAAAAAAGCTTTACTAACATCCATATCTCCAAGTAAACACCAAAGCAGAAAAGTATTACATCAGCAAGATGATTGAACAGCCTTATCAACAAATCAGGAATCTTGACAAGCTCCCTTCCACTACAGAACTAAGCCAATCGCATCGAAACGAACTCCGCCGAGAACAATGGCTACCGTGGCGAATTCGATTTATGTTGGAAATTATCTTCGCTTACTAAATCTCAAACAAAACCAGCCTCCGGATAACTGAAGTTGGTTATTGTAGCAATACGCTTTATTCGAGATCCGATTTCAGTCCGAATCAGCATGTTACAGTTCAAACTTACGTTGATTTTCAGTCTGGCAGTGCTTCACAGCGGGTTCGCCGCAATTCTGCCTGGTAATGTCCCAAGACAAATATTTGGTCAAACTCATAACCAATGCCCTTCTCCATAACACACAGAATCCAGCCTCTGTTCTTCCAAGGACGTTCAGGCCAACCTCAACGAGCTGGAGCGTCAGATGCCGATCGACAAAATTGACTGCGGCGAGGTGGTTGCCTACCTGCGGGCGTTGAGCCGATACTACAACCGCCGGTGCACCAGAATGGGTAACGATTGCCGCGACAAGCACCTCTACCCGGTCAAGTGGTTCGATCAGGTCACTCAGATGATGACCCAAGTTTGCCAGCAGATGGAGCAGACGGCCAAGGGGACGGCGGAAATGCCAGTCAAACGACAAACCAAGAAGCCTCCATGCGGATCCAGGAATCGTGTTCTGTGAGATCGAAGGATCGTTACGTAGATTACAGGTCGTTGCACGTGAACACGAACAGCAATATGGTCTTAGTTTATAGATGGCAGTTAATTTGAGTATCGTTAACTAGCAATAATTATGATTACACCGTATAAACAACTGGTTGAATTGGTTTTACTACACTTAATAAAAGCCCGACGCCATGAGCTTCCGCAGACTTCAGTTGAACGGTTCTGGAACCTTCTAAGACATGACTGCTATATTTCAACTGGTACACTTTCTCGTGGTTGGCTGGCAAGTTCTGTGCATTACCAACGCTCAGAATCAGGATGGAAGTAAGTACTTCGATTAGGGTCGTCAATTCCTGGGCGGTATTGTGATAAAAAAAAGTCCTCAGCAATTCCGATTTCAGCGATGCCTCTTCCACCACCGGATTCGAATGCTATCCAGGATGATCAGCAAGCCATAGCCGCCGCAAAGGCAGCAGCCGGAACAGGTCATCCCGTTCCCAGAGATATTGCGATGAATTCCGGTGGAATGGCCAGTACAGGTGGCTCTTCGGGATTCATGGCGACCTATCCGGGACCTACTGGCGCCGACCTGAAACAAGCACGCATGGCAGCTGGGAACAACATGGCAAACGCAGGAGCCGGCAGTGGATATGGAACAGATATGGCAGCTAATGCCGGTGGTGGTGGCGGATACGGCTCATCGGTGGGATCAGGAATGCCAGGTTCCGGTGGCTATGGTGCAGGTATGGCAAGTGGCGCCGGTGGTTACGGTGCAGGCATGGGAGGTACTGGAGGACACGGCTCAGCAGGAATGGCAGGTGCCGGTGGTTACGGATCACTCATGGGAGGTGCTGGAGGACACGGCTCAGCAGGTATGGCCAGTGGCGGAGGACGTGGAATGGTAGCTGGAGGTGGTGACGGGTCAGTCATGACGGGTAATGACCCGAAGGAAGCTCCAATGTACTGCTACGCTCAGGGACCACTGCTGCCGGATTCACTGCTGCCCAAACCGAGACGAGAAGTATCGCAGGTTGATGTGGGTAACATATCCTGCGAGGAGGTCGTCGGGTACCTAATGGGACTTAATCGATTTTACGATCGTAAGTGCTCCCGCATGGGAGACAAGTGTCCGAACAAGTACAAGTATGCGGTCAGTTGGTATGGAAAGGTTGGCCATCAGATAATGGCAAAGTGTGATATAGCAGCTCTATAGGAAGTTTTTTTTAGTAAATAAAGGACATTTAAAGCACTATGGGTTGAAAGCTTGCTAAGTCCTGAATTCTTCTTTAGATGTAGTTTAGAGTGATAAAAACGCTTTAGAGATCTTGAAGGGTGTCCGACATACATCAGAATTGTCAAAATTGGTTTGTGGAAATGTAGATTTAAGCAGAAATTTGATGATTTGAACCTCTCAAAACTTCTGTTTTCATCGATAGGAGTTCAGATGATCTTTCGGGAGGACTAGGAAACCTGATTAGACTAGTCCAAAAAGCTCAGGGAATTTTATTCGAATTTGGGAGATTCCAATGTACACTGCAGATTACCCTAAATACCTAGCCGAATTCTCAGAATATTCAGGTTTGAGGATTCAAAGCACAGATTGAATTCATGGATTTCAGCCAAGTCAGGAACGTCCGTACTTCTGGATATTTTTAGGGGAATACTGAGGTAACCTTACAGAGGGAGTGGTCAATTTTGCAAGGTTCTAAAGCCTGGCTTGCGACGTATCAAACTTTATGATTTTTCCAAACAAGATCATCGGGGATCATCGGGGTTTTTGACCACATTGGCCACTATGGATGGTTTTCCAGGATACGAATTTCTCCGGGTAAGTGACCAGATTTAGATCGGAACCAAAATCTGGCGTACGACTTGTCCATCATCATGATTTTGCTAAATATGATCATCGAAGGCCACATTGAGACGTTTGCGACCGCATTGGTAACTCCAGGTAGCGTTCCGGGATTCCGGATTCTTCCAGGGAAAGTGGCCAGATTTTGAACAGTGCCAAAATTTGATTTGCGACATAACAGATTTAATGATTTCGCAAAAAGAGATCATCCAGGGTCATTCTGAGGACTTTAGAGTACATCGGTCACTTTATGTGGCGTTCTGGAATCCGGTTTCATCGAGGGGAAGTGACCAGATTTAGATCACTACCTAAATCTGGCTTTCATGATTTAGCAAAAACAAGGTTATCGAGGCCCATTCTGATAAGTTTTCGACCATTGACCCTCCAGGTGGTGTTCCGGAATCCGGACTTCTCCAGGGGAAGTGCCCGGATTTAGATCAGATCCAAAAGTTGTATTGTGATGTATCAAACTTCATGATTTTGGAAAACAAATCATCGGAAATTATATTGAGGGTTTCAATCGCATTGGTCACTCCAGTTGGTGCTTCGGGATCCGGGTTACTCCAAGAGAAGTGGCCGGTTTGAAGCCAGTATCAAAACCTGGCATGCGACGTATCAAATTTCATGATTTTGCGTACCAAGATCATCGGGAATCATTCTAAGGAGTTTCGACCGCTTTGGCCACTCCAGGTGGCGTTCTGGGATCCGGATTCCTTCAGGGGAAGTTCTAAGCTTAGTTCAGTACCAAAACCTGACTTGCGACACATCAAACTTCATGGTTCATTAAACTAAGGTCATTTTGAGAGATTTCGAACTTATCCACTACTCCAGGTGGCATTCCGGAATCCGGGTTCCTCCAGGAGAAGTGGCCAGATTTGGGTCAGTATCAAATCATGGCTTGCGACATATCAAACTTCATGATGCAAAACAAGACCATCGGAGTTCATTTTGAGGGTTTTCTATCGCACTGTCCACTCCAGTACGTGTTCCGGAATCCGGGTTCTTTCAAGGGAAGTGTCCTGATTTAATTTAGTATCAAAACCAAGCTTGTGATATTTCAAATTTCGTTATTGCAACTGGCTTGCGACATGTCAAACTTCATGATTCATCAAAACAAGGTCACCATGGGTCATTCTGAGGGTTTTCGACCATATTGACCACTATAAGTGGCGTTCCGGAATCCGTATTCTTTCATGGGAAGTGGCCAGATTTACGTCAGGACCAAAACTTGGCTTGCGACATATCAAATTTCATGATTTTGCAAAACAAATTCATCGGAAATAATTTTAAGGGTTTGCAATCGCAATGGTCACTCCAGTTGGTGTTCCGGGATCTGGGTTACTCCAAGGGAAGTGGCCAGATTTAAGCCAGTATCAAAACCTGGCTTGCGACATATAAAATTTCATGATTTCGCATAACAAGATCATCGGGAATTATTCTAAGGAGTTTTGATCGCTTTGGCCACTCCAGTTAGCATTTTGGGATCCAGGTTCTTTCAGGGGAAGTTCTCACATTTAGGTCAAAACTAAAAACTGGCTTGCGACGTGTCAAACTTCATAGTTCATCAAAACAAGGTCATCCGGGGTCATTCTGAGGGCCTTTGACCTAATTGACTATGCCAGATGGCGTTCCGGAGTCCGGGTTTATTCAGGGGTAGTGTTCAGATTTAGGTCAGTACCAAAACTTGGCTTGCGACATATCAAACTGCAAGACTTTGCATATCAAGATCATCGGGGATCATTCTGAGGGGTTTTGGCCTCGTTGGTCACTCCAAGTGACGTTCCGGAATCCGGGTTTGTTCAGGGGTGGTGGCCACATTTTGGTCATTACCAAAACATGGCATGCGACATATCAAACGTCATGATTTTGCAAAACAAACTCATCGGAAACAATTTTAAGGATTTTCAATCGCAATGGTCACTCCAGTTGGTGTTGCGGGATCCGGGTTTCACGAGGAAAAGTGGTCAGATTTATGTTAGTTCCAAAACCTGGCATGCGACACATCAATTTTCATGATTTTGCATAACAAGATCATCGGGGATCATTGTAAGGCGGTTCGACCTCTTTAGCCACTCCAGGTGACGTTCCGGGGTCCGGATTCCGCAAGGGAAAGTTCTCGTAATTTTGCAAAATAAGATCATAGGAGATCATTCTGAGGGTTTTCAACCTTACTGACCGCTCTCCAGGTGGCGTTCCGAGATCCGAGTTCTTTCAAGGAAAGTGGCCATATTTTTATCAGAAATAAAACCTGGCTTGCGACACAACTTCATGATTTTGCTAAAAAAGATCATTGGAGATCATTCTGAGGGATATCAACCACATAACACACCATGTGGCGTTCCGGGATCTGGGTTCCTTCAGGATAAGTGACCAGATTTTTATCAGTACCATAACCTGGCTTGAGACGTGTCTGGAGGGAGAATCTGGTGACTCAAATTTCAGAAGGGATAAGTCCCAACAGTACAGAGCTTCCCAGTGCTGCTATCACCACGGCCAAGGTTGTAAGGCAGCTTTTGCGGAAGATCAGGAACGAGGAAGGTAAGGCTTATGATTGGAATTGCCTTCGACGATCGGTGAGCTGTGAAGGAAATAGTAGAACCAACTTCCCCCACTGAACGAAGTTCGGATCATCCGGTTGACTGCCATCTGGTGCTTCAAAAAAGTAATTTCTCGCTTGTAACCACGAAGCCAGGACACAGAAGAGAGGATTCAAGCCCAGCTTAATTCAAGGTGGCACCCTTGAAGACGCAGCCCAGGGCTTCCTTCTCGGGAATTCATCTGGGTCGACCTACGTTCTGCGATAGCTGGGAACATGGTCCATCCAGGAGATCTAGAACTCCGAAAAAATTGCCTCATCATTCAAGGGAACTTCCTTCGGAGCAGAGATGCCAGGCTTATTTTGAAAAAATCTGGCAAAACCCGAAAAAAAATGTCTGACAAAAATCTGGCACAGCCGATTAACATAGGAAGCTGCCAGATTTGTCAAAAAATATGTCTGGCAGAGCATAAATTTCTCTGGCTGTGCCAGATAAATCTGGCAACCTGGCAACGCTGCTTCGGAAAAGTGCAGAAAAGACGACGATCAACGGTGGCCAGTAGAGCTTTAGAGCAGCACTGTAAAAAATCCTGAAGGGCGCAAAAATTGCTTGGATTTTACAAAACTAAATATAGATTTTTTCTGGACCTTCAACGCAGTTCCCTTCATCGTTCTACGGAAGCTTTCAGGAAAGCTCTGTGGCTTTCAAGGAATCTTTGAGAACTATAGAGAAGTTATTAAGAATTTCAGGGAGTTGCAGTGGACTTTAGGAAAGTTCTGCAAACTTTTAAGACATTCTGTGAACTTCAGCGCAGTTTTGTGAACTTCAGTGAAGATTTCCGAACTTTATGAAAGTATTGCGGACTTCAGGAAAAAACTGCGAAATTCAGGAACATTTTACAAACAACCGGAAAGTTCTACCAGCTTCAGGAACGCTCTATTAACTTCAATGAAATTCTGCGTACTCCAGGGAAGTTATGCAAACTGCACCCAAATAACACAAACTCATAGAATTATATTGAATGAAGGGTGATACGGTCAAAATTTGGTCAATATCAACTTGACGTATTTCTTTCAATTTTGCATTTAAAAAACCTGAACACCCCTCATTTTGAAGGTGTGTGTGTGTAGAATGTTGCTCCTATTTTGATTTTGGAATTCACTCTTCAGTTGTCAAAATGCCGTCCAAGCAAGAAGAGCAGCGTATCAAAATTTTGCTCGCGCATCGCGAAAATCCGAGCTACTCGCACGCAAAGTTGGCAAAATCGCTAAAAGTTGCCAAATCAACCGTTACAAATGTAATTAAAGTGTTTGGGGAACGTTTGTCGACAGCCAGGAAGTCTGGATCGGGGGGAAATCGAAAACCGGAAGCCGCTGAGACGACAAAGAGAGTTGCCGGTAGTTTCAAGCGAAACCCTAACCTCTCTCTCCGAGATGCCGCAAATAAGCTGGGTGTATCGTCTACAACCGTGCATCGAGCCAAAAAACGAGCCGGACTATCGACTTACAAGAAGGTAGTGACTCCAAATCGCGATGATAAACAAAATACGACGGCCAAAGCGCGATCCCGGAGGCTGTACACGACGATGCTGACGAAGTTTGACTGCGTGGTAATGGACGACGAAACCTACGTCAAAGCCGACTACAAGCAGCTTCCGGGACAGGAGTTTTATACGGCAAAAGGAAGGGGAAAGGTAGCAGATGTTTTCAAGCACATGAAACTGTCAAAGTTCGCAAAGAAATATCTGGTTTGGCAAGCCATCTGTACCTGTGGCTTGAAAAGCAGCATTTTCATAGCTTCCGGGACTGTCAACCAAGAAATTTACGTGAAAGAGTGTTTGAATAAACGTCTGCTGCCTTTCCTGAAGAAACACGGTTGTTCCGTACTGTTTTGGCCGGATTTGGCATCTTGCCATTACGGTAAAAAGGCCATGGAGTGGTACGCCGCCAACAACGTGTAGGTGGTTCCCAAGGACAAGAACCCTCCCAACACGCCAGAGCTCCGCCCAATTGAGAAATACTGGGCTATTGTCAAGCGGAACCTAAAGAAGACCAAAAAAACTGCTAAGGGCGAGCAGCAGTTCAAGGCAAACTGGCTTTCTGCGGCGAAGAAGGTGGACAAGGTGGCTGTACAAAATCTGATGGCAGGGGTCAAGCGTAAGGCCCGGCAATTCGGATTTGGAAAAGCGGAAGCCTAACTGAATATTTTTCCTGAATTTTATACTAATTGAACTTGAAAAAGAAATTTAATTTGATTTTTTAAATAAACGATTTCACCGATTTACACGCGTTTTCCCTTGACCAAATTTTGACCGTATCACCCTTTACAACCAAAATCAGTCATACACAGGATATATAAATTGTTATAGAACATATGCTTGGGCAGTGAAGTTCTGCAAGCTTCAAAGAGGTTATGATAGTTTTAGGGAACTGCTTCGAACTTTGGAGACGATCTTTGAACTTGAGCTTAATTCTAAACTTCAGTAAAGTTCTGCAAACCTTAGGATCGCTCTGCATACTTCAGGATACTTTTTCGAACTTCAAGGATATTCTTGTTCTGCGAACACATGTGACTTCTATAAACTCCAGGAAAGTTCTTCGAACTTCAATGAAGATCTCATAACTATAGGATTTTTTTATGAACTTTAACAAAACTCTGCGAATCCCAAGGAAATTCTTGCAAACTCCAGAGAAACAGAGAAGTTCATCAACATTCAGAAAATTCAGGGAAGTTCTATAAACTTCAGGAAAATTCTGTAACCGTTATAGATGTGCTTCGAACATCAGTGAAATTCTTCAAATTTTAAGAAAAACACTGCTAACTTCAGGGAAATACTTCGATTTTCAGCGAAGTTCTACAAATTTTAGGAAAACTCTGCATTCAGAAACTTCAAGGACGTTATGCGAGCTTTAGGGAAGTTCAATGTCCTCCTGGTAAGTTCTACGAACTTCAAGAGAGTTCTGTGAACTCTACCAAAATTATATGAACTTCAATGTAGCTCTGCAGGAGACTTCAAAAATTTCAAATGCCAGGAAAGTTCTACAAACTTTAAAAATGCTCTGGGAATCTCAGGGAAAATTTAAAAACATTAGGAAACTACTGTGAACTTTAAGAAATATCTGCGAATTTCTGAAAAAGTTGCCAAATTGAGACAAGTTCTGCGAACTTCAAAGAAGTTCTAAGAACACCAGAAAAGTTTAAGGAACTCCATCGAAATTCTACGAAATCCAAGAAAGCATAATGAAAAACTACAAGGAACAGCAATATGGGATTGTACGCAATGGTGACGTAGGACTACGTGATCTTATATAATAAATCTTATTAGTTAACTGGAGCAGGAGCTTGTGTTTTGTGTAGGAATAGGAATTTGAGTGGGGTCTCTCTGTTTATACTCTTTAGTATGACGCGCTTGAGATAGATGGCCCACAGCGACTCACGAAGAGCTACTGGTTCCGATCAATAGCTATGCGGCTTCTTCCTCCTTCTATGGATGCTCATGTGGGCTGCAGCTCACTGCTTGCAGGCAGCCTTTCGTTGTGTACTGGAGAACACCACCACTCACCACACGGTGATTGAATAAACACCGTTTGGTGAGACCGGATGGAATTCAACTTTGAAATCTGTGTTAGGGAAATCGCTTTTCGCAATTTTAATTATCTTAGCAACAGTTGCACATACGTGCAATTTTCATTAGTGATATTTTGAAAAATGATGAGGTCTTAAATTTAGCAGATTCGCAGAAAAAATTCCTTTCGATTGGCGTATTAAGAATTAAAATCCATCATCTCTGGATCAAAATAAGACCATTTTCATGCCGCGACCGACTTTGGTTTTTGATATTGCACCCCTCAATGTTGCCATCAAGAACATGGTATGTTATATTTAAACCTATCTAGATAGAGCTGGAATTAGGCGTAACAGCTTTTGTAAACAATGACTTCTCTCGATGATTTTTAGGAATTCAAGGCACGCCCACGCAAACCAACATTACCGTCGGGTAGGGGGAGTCTTACCCTACCTGATGGTGATGTTTATTTGCGTGTTCCAGCTCTATCTTGGGAACTGACATCCGATTGATGACCTTGACAAATGTCCAAAAAATACTCTTGTACACATTTATGGTGGTCCTGAAAAGGACAGTTTTGTCGTGATGGTTGAGTAATGCTGAGCTATTAGGGTGTTAAACATAGATGAGGCTGGTGAGCTGTATGTTGTTTGGAATGAGGGTGACGCGCTTGGCATAGATGGCCCACAGTGACTCACGAAGAGCTACTGATTCCGATCAATAACAGTTCTATGGATTTTTTCATTGTGTACTGCAGAACAGTGTTCAAGGCCACGCGCCGAAAGCACTGCTGCTGCTGATGCCGATGACCGGACACCACCACACACGTTGATTGGAACTGAATCCGATAAGCGGTTGAGGGCAGCCTTGAAAACTGATTCAACTTTGAAATCTGTGTTAGGCAAATCGCTTTTCGCAGCAACAATTATCATAGCAACAGTTGCAATTATGAAGTCTTAAGTTGAGCAGATGCGTAGAAATATTTTTGATCGATTGCTGATAAGATTATTTAAATTGGTCCAGGGGCAGCTGAGTTATTAACGTTCAAAATCTTTCATAATTTTGTTACATGTTCCATTTTCGGTTTTCACAAAGTGTACCCCCATATAGAAATCACAGACGTAGTCCTACGTCAGAAGGATTTGAATTTGAATGTAGCTTCTATGAGATGTCTCGTCGGGTCGTCAGAGGAACAACTACCACTCCATGTCCGAGAAACAGGTATGATAGAGAGATATTGTTGCCACATCTCTTTCGCTTTTACGCTACCGTGATTGGGGGTTCGCAAAAATGAGAGTTCACCACCTAGAAAAATAGCCTGAGTTCGGTTCTGCCTCGGAGTACGCAGAGCATACGGCCCTCATTTGACGAACTGCGTACTGGCTGCGTCTAATATGGGTACTGCAGACGAATTAGCATCGGCGGATTTACTTCCAAATAAAAAGTTGGAGGAGGAGGATAACAAAATTCGAAAAGTTGGTTAGAGTTTTGCCTTACACAGAATTAGGACTCTCATAGTTCCATCCAAAATAGCGAAAAAGTTTGAACTTTTGAATCGACCTTCTCCGACTTGTATGAAACTTTGCTGATTTTTTTTTTAATTACTTTATTTGTACAGGCTCAATCGAATAAACTTTACAGAGCCAACTTTGCTGAATTGTTTGTAATGGAAAATGATTCAGATTTTTGCTTACATTCTGTAATTTTGCACCTTAAAAAATTTCCAAAATGGTGTCTTTGAAATTTTTCCAAAAATTGTAGGACGAAAGCGGCATTTCTGATCTGAAAAATGTTTTTGATTTATTTTAAGAAAAAATTTAGAAAAAAATATTTAAAATCGAAGCATATCAAAATGTCCTATACCAATTTATGAATTTTTATTTAATTTTATAGTTTTTGACGGTATAAAAAATGATCTAGTCGAAAATAAAGATCTCTTTCAATGGCCAAGCATTTTGGCCTAATTTTAAAATCAGGCTGCATACTTGTCACAGAACAGCGGTGGTAACATTTGTGTGACTGATTTCAGTCACAATCAAGTGGCTAACGACGAAGTAAAAATACTTTTCAAAAACACCACTTGATTCCTTAATTACATCTGGCCTACACCTGATTCGATAATTACCTTTCCCAAACAACCAGTTTTACGATCAAAACCTCCATATAAACTCGCACTTCCAGCCATACCTTGATCTTAGTACCGCATCAGCCCCCACTATGAACCACCTAAGCTTTCTCCTCGCGGGAGCCTTACTCCTAGTAACCACCTTCTACCGTCCGACCGCGGCCGAAATCGACCCGGAGCAGAGCTGCATCCCGGGCACGTTCGGATCCATCAAATCCAACCTCATTCGGACGCTGATCGTCTGCTACGTCTACGGTTGCCCGGAGGAAATGACCACCCGAATAGCCAAAAGCTTCAATCAATTTCACCACTACGACATGCATCCGGAAGCCATGAACAATGACACTGCACCAGCCACGCTTCCCGTCGCCCCAGCGCAGGTCCCCATCAACGTGCTCTCCAAGCTGGCCAAGTTGACTTCAGCGCTGGAAAAGGACCGAAACGCTGCCCTGACATCCTGCACCGATTGGTTGTCGCTGTTGAACAAACTGCTGGTGGACATCCTGCAGATCAACAGCAAGTGCTTCCTGGAACCGCAAGGTGAGTGTTCGATATTGTATTCCAGATCCAAACCGATGCTTGATTGGTAAATTTTCAGCGAAATATCCACCGGATCTGCCATCGGATGGGGAGGAGATCGACTGCGATGAGATGACGGTCTACATGAAACAGTTGCAGAAGTACTTTGGAGGCCAGTGCGACACCAAGGGCAAGAACTGCCCGGACAAGCTCAAATCGGCCGTCAATTGGTTCGGTCGGGCCTACAAGCAGATGGGCAAGAGCTGCTACTACGACGCCTATGACTATTTGGACCGGAAGTAGGTGGGACGATTGGATTGTCTGATAAATGATTTGTGATTGAAAAAATTTAACGATGGAAAATAAAATAAAGGATTTGTGTGTAATAAGGTTACTTTTTGATTTGGAGCGAGGAAATAATGTGGGTTATAACGCTTCTGAATGTACTTATCAATGCAGAGAGCGAAGAGGTTTCTTCTAGATCGACATAAGTGCTGCGATACGTACCTGAAAGAAAAGAAAAATATTCGAAAATTAGTTGAATTTTACACAGCAAATAAAATTTTAAATTCAGGTACCTAACAAAGACATTTTACGATTCAATTCCCTTGACACACTTTTTCAGGGAGTCTCATTTCACAATACCTCATAAGCCCCTTGTTTCCTCATTTAGACATGATAGTCGCATTTTTATTCATACAAAACCAATTCAAATATCATCATACGCATCGAAATAGCACTCATTCTCCAGCTGAGCCTGCCCCCGTCGGAACCACTTGACAGCCTTCTGCAGCTTCTCCGGGCAATGTGGGCCACATTTTCCGCCAAAGTGCTTTGCCAGTACCTTGTAGTACCGGCTGAGTTCATCGCAATCGACGGTGTCCTCCTCCGCCGGACCGCCACTGCCGTTGCTCACTGCCAATCAGTGACACAAATTTCAATTTATTATTTTTTAATTAAATTTCAACACCTTACCGTTCGCAGCGAGTACCGAAAACGAAGCAATCATCATTACCAGCAAAAATAGGAACCATACTGCACCACCGCAGCTGATCATTTCCAAGTAGAACTACTTCCACCTACCCGAACGACAACTGAGCTATTTGTTTGTTATTGGTTGGAATTGATTCGCCGCAGCCGACAGCAGCAGTGGAGAGTAGGTCGTTAGTTCTAAATACGTCAAGGGAGAAGATGTTGTCGCGTGTGGGCACCGTAAATGAACTAGTCCACCTTCCGAGCTTGTCACGCTTCTAACTACTAGGTACTACGACGGGCAACGCTGAGTTACTCGGAACGGACAGCAGATGCACATTCACCAATGGATGGAAATCATCGAAAGGGAGGCAATGGCGGGGGTGTGATCGCTGGTCCCAGCCGACGATCTTGATTGGAATAAATCACATTGTTTATGAGCTCTAAAACATTAACGAGGCAGAAGCGTGGAGTGGAACCAATTGAGGAGTATGTTGCTCGAGCCATTTGAGGTACATGCGATTCTGGTTGACTCTGGGTGGAGTTTTCTTACCACGATGACGAGGATAGGTGAAGTTCTGATTGTGTTACGTGTAATATCAAAAGGAAAAGTTTGGTAACTGTCTGAACTATGAAAGTTCAATTTTGCGAATATCACTACCCAAGCATCAATTTTGGTTTTATGAGGGTTCTGCCGACCAAGTTTTAGACTTAAAATGAATCTCAATCGTTATTTTTGAACATTTTTTGAAACTGGTTCTGGATATCCTGATGTGGCCAGATCCACCTGTTGGTCCATGGCATGATGTCTCTTTACTTGAGGATGATATATCATAAATTTTGAGCCGTCAGACGGTAAATATATGACAAGTTGAACTATCCTCTAGACGGAAGCTTTTCAATTGATGTGCTTTTTTGATATCGCTACTTCAATGGTCCCTTCAATATCGAGATATGGAGCGATAACTGAATTGCACATTCGTTACTCGATTGTTGAGCTGTTCAGTCCGTATTCAACGATCTGCAGCAAGCCCACTACAACATCCTGTGTCCGGACTTTCCAACCCGGTTGAGTCAATCCAGAGCTCATGCCACCATCGACACCTTCATCAGCAACATTGGCGATAACATTTCTCAACCTGTCGCCTATAAGGAACTGAGTTCGGACCACTATCCGGTGGTGACCGAAGTAGGTTCCTCGGCCAATAGGTTTCAAGTTTCCCGGCGAAATTACCATCTTGTCAACTGGCAGCTGTACCAGCGCTGTGTGGACACAGCAATCGACTACGACGTCCTACCGGAGTCGTTCGAAGAAGTCGATCGGTGTTTGCAAACCATCGAAGAGGCGATATGCCGTGCCAGGGAGCAACACGTACCATCATCCAGACAGGTGAGTCATACTCTGAACCTTGACAGCCCAACCAAAGATCTTATCAGGCTCCGTAACACCATTCGTACGCAGTTCCAGCGTTCTGGGCTGCCCCACTTGAAGACCAATGTCAATAGGCAAACCAAAATTATCCAGGCCAGGATGGTGGAACTCGGAAATAACGATTTTGCCAACAAGATTCGCTCTCTCCCAGATTTTTTTTTTTTTTTTGTTCATTAATTTATTTGATAAGGCTCAACCGAATTAACTTTACAGAGCCGAGGATTCTTGGTCACTATACAATACATCTTAAAACTATAGTCAAAAGGTACAACATAATAAACACTTTATCTTCCGCTATCCAAAAAGCCTCCTCCATCAGAACTGGAGCCGCTTCCAGTAGTTTCATTGTATGGCAAATTGTTGTACGCCAACGAGGGTCAGAGCGCGTCCATTGCAGCAATGGACGCAAAACGTGGTCAGCACTCACACACTCATCACGAAACGGTTGCTTTCCAAAGTCGACGACGCATCGACCGAAAGAACTGCTGATGAAGAACAATGAGGAGGACCACACAATGGTTGCTGCCGAGAAAACAGACGATCGCGTGGCACACATCGAGAGTGGCCTGCTTTTGTCGACAGCCGAGTGAACACTGCTCTCCCAGATTGTGCAAAACCATTTTGGACGATAACCAAAAATTTTAAAAATAAGTCGAGACTAATCCAACCGCTTTCCTCTGTTGACCAGAACTCGGACCCATCCCTACTCATAACCCCAGTTGAAAAGGCCAATGCTCTTGGCCAACATTTTGTGATTTCACATAATCTTGGCCAAACCATGGTGAGCCCTCATGAGCCTGCCGTAATGGAGGCAATGTCTAGAGTCGCTGACACCTCCGTAGTAGTGATAGTAGAATATCGGCTGATGAGGTGATAGCAGCTGTTAGAAGCACTAAAACATGAAGGCCGCGGGTATGGATGGTTTAGTCAACCTCGAGTTGAAAAACTTCTTCAACCATCTTACCGTTATCTTCAACAAATGTTTGGAGCTTGGCTACTTCCCTGCATGCTGGAAGTTAGCCGAAGTGATTCCAATACACAAGCCTGTCTTGTCCTCCATCTCGAAGCTATTCGAAAAGTTGATACTCAGCCGTCTGCTGGAGTTTTCAAATGATAATAACATCTTTCTCAAAGAGAAATTCGGGTTTAGGAAAGGCCACTCTACCATCCACCAACTCGCGCGGATTACTAACATCATCAAGCGGAACAAGTCCGTTTCCAATACATCTGCCATGGCATTGTTGGACGTCGAGAAGGCGTTCAACAATGTCTGGCATGATGGCCTAGTGTGCATCGATACAACTTTCCGATCTACCTCGTGAAGATCATCAACAACTACTTGTCGGGCAGATCATTCTAGGTCTACTTGAACAATGTCCCCTCTGATACGTTCAACGTTGATGCAGGGGTCCCTCAGGGTAGCTTGCTTGGGCCTATTATATTCAACATTTTTACGTCAGACGTTTCTCCCCTGCCGGGTGGTGGTATCCTGTCAATGTTCGCAGATGACACCTCCATCATCTATAAGGGTCGAGTGATCCGTGCTCTGGCGAGTAAACTACAATCAGGCCTGGATGTTTTGTCCGACTATTAAAAGAGCTGGAAGATTTGTATCAGTGCAGCTAAACACACAAACTATTCTGTTTCCACACTCGAATTCACCTTGGCTTGTTCCACCTGCTAACGTCAAGATCCATCTTGATAGCACTCCCATTGAATGGTCGAGTGAAGTATTCTACCTTTGTCTCACCCTCGATAGCAAATTGCTATTCCGATCCCATGTGGACAAGACATCCACCAAGTGTAACATCTTGATCAGGTCGCTCTACCGTCTGATAAACAGGAAGTCCACCCTGTCCCTCAAAAACAAGCTTGCTGTCCACAAGCAGATCATTCTGCCGGCTATTGAGTATGGTATGCCAATCTGGGAGAGTTGTGCTAAGGGCCACCACCCAAAGCTTCAGAGGATCCAAAACAAGATCCTCAGAATGATCCTTAACAGTCCACCGCGAACTCGTAATTCTGAGATTCACCATCTGACCGGCCGGTCTTTTAACACTCGAGGAGCGAAAGACGACCACGCTGGACAGGTTCAGAGCAAGGTTGCAAATACTCATTTCAGCTAAAATAATGTTTTTCGGAATAATAAAACCAAAAGATGGTATGTTTTACATGTTTTACTTATAACTTACAAGAAGAGGTTACACAGTATGCGTTTGAAACATAAAACCTGTAAATTTTGCTTTCTATGAGTCACAATCAGCGATTTGCTGATCGCTGAGTGAGTGAGTGAGTGAGTGAGTGAGTGAGTGAGTGAGTGAGTGAGTGTGTGAAAAATCGCTGATTGTGACTCTCATGAAGTGAAATAAACAGGTTTAGTATGTCAAACACATTTTTTGCAATCACTTCTTGTATCCTACCAATTCAAAATATGATCATGGCATCTAATTATTTCATAATAATAAAAAAACAGTGGTGGCGGGGGGGGGGGCACCCCTCACCATCCCTCTCCAAAAGGGGGAGTTTGGTAAAGAGAGATGAAAAAACCGATTTGTACCTTCCTTAAAAGTTGTCCTAGCTCGCTTGTCTAATATCTATATACAATCTTCACACTACCGTACTCTAACGGAACTATCAACTCTATGCTTTCATCTACTCCATCTATCGTATAAAAATTACCACTACAGTCTGTTATTTGAAATTAGCATCTTCAACTATAAAAAAAAAACATTGTTTTAGCTGAAATGAGTATTTGCAACCTTGGTTCAGAGTCGCCTATCTGCGATCAAACCACCATATCATTCGTGATTTGGCAACCTAGTTCAAGTAGTTAGGTAGGTTTCTGTGCTCAAGTAGGTAGATTATCGGTATTTCAAAACTTCCCAAATTTGGGTAGAATTCACCCAGATCGGTCAAAACTGAACCTAACCAAAATGGGTAAACTGTGTTGGGAGCAGCGTTGCCAGTATTCCAGATTTATCTGGATTTTCCAGATTTTCGGTCATCCGGCCAGATACACAGACAGATCACGTATATTTCCAGATTTTTAAAATATGTTCCAGATTTTCCCAGATTTTAAATATCATTGCAATAGATTTACACTCTAATAAAAAAATAAAAACTGCTTCTTTAATTATTAAAGGCCATCAACGTTGGAAATTATTACAACATCGTACATGCAATTTTTACAACATGTTTGCATGTTAATGGGTTGCAGAATCATGAAAATGGAGCCATTTTCTAAAGATTATTCGCTGCAAAAAATCTTCAAACCTGTATAAAATAGTGGGCCTGAATGTTTGTTTAATTGGAATTTTTATATATTTTATATATTTTAAAAAATCTAAATTTCAATATGGAGGAATTTTCGTATTTTTTTAATTTAGAGAAATCGAAAACTGTTCAGGATTGAAAACAATAAATTCAGCCTTGGAAAATTAGCAAGGCATTTGAATCTAGACAACCACCAGGACTTTGAAGTATGTTTGTGAGATTTTTGAGGATAATTCATAAGGAAAATTTGAAAGGCATCTGATGATTTTTAGCATTTTTTTAAAGTACCGGTGAATATTGAGTTACAGCAGTCTGAATTTCTTTAGAATTTTGAATTGCCCTAGAATTTCAGAATTTTAAGGTAATGTTGAAAATAGTTTACAGTGAAGTGTGAGGCAAATTCTGTGCGAAACCAAAGGAGAATTTCAAGTTGATTCTGAGTAGAGTTCCATCTATCTTTGTAAGCTTCGTGGTCGTGCGGTGTCACCCGTCCTTCAGGCGTATTGTGTGTGCCACGAAGTGAGAGTTAGATTCCCGCTCCAGCCAGTGGAACTTTTCGCAACCTGAAAATTTCCTTACTGGTCTACTGGGTTTGGTGTGTAGTCAGTTTTCTAGTGTTAAGTTTTCAGTCTGTGCAACCTCCGGTTGAAGACAGTGTGGTGGATACGGCCCTGCGCAAGCAATGCGCAGACGGACGATAAAATGTATGTAAACAAAAAGATCAGCATAAACGCGATCCGCCACTCGGGCAGCGAACGCAGTTTGTGCTGATCCAGCAGAAAGGGTCACGTCCGCCACCGCTAGGTAGGTTAAGTTAGCATAAGAGAGAAGTAATAAATTGATTCTTAGTTCTGACACGGAGGCGAGCAGTTGAGTTGATTTTATCATACCGAAAGCCAAGTGGCTAATACTAACAGATAGAGGTACAACTTTTCATGGCGAATCATGCCAGGAGCTCTAAGGAACAGTAGATGAGTGCTGCAAATTGTGTGCCGTTAATTGAACGCTACCGCCGCCGCGACGAAAAGTGATAATTAATGACAAACACAAAGTGTGTTTGATCGAGTTCGAACAGCGAGTGCACTGCGATGCGATGCGGCAGAAAAAGAAAGTTTCTGTGATTAACAGGCCAATAAACTACAATTACAACAGCCAAGCCTGATAGATGGTCGTTAAATTAGTGAAAACAGTGGAAAAAATTTAGTAATCAAACGAAACCGCGAGTGACAATATGGGTTGGTTCAGTGCGGACGAAATCGTCGCCGCACCAGCCGCCGCGAGTGGGGGACAGCCACAGCCCCAGTGTGGACATCATACAACCCAAACAGTGGCTCTGTGTGCCATGGCGGTCTTTGCCGCTGGCTATTTGATTTTCAAAGGAGTAGCGAAGATCAACCGCCACAACACTGAGCGCGTTGCCGAGAGGGCGGCACGCCGTGTGAATGCGCAAGTTTAAGGTTTGAAGACGGACTCCTCTCAATAAGTAAATTGACAAAACTTTGACCGATATTCAAGTGCAAGGAAAAATATTTGAAGCCACTGCTGGGAAATCTTACGAAGTGCTATTGGAAGTGCGGCTAAAGTCCAGTGGAAGCTGAAATTTACAATAAACCACCACCCCACGAGTGCGCATGGAAGAAAAAAAAAGGCGAACCGTAAAAGACAAAGTGAACAAAAATTAAAAAAAAAAAAAACATTGAACATGTGGACAGTATCGATTTCTTTATAGTTGCTCAAGCGATAGAGCAATTTGAACGCGAAAAAAAAAAAAAAGTTTTGGGAACGAATTTCCCGTAGAGACAAAAAACTATCTGTGGAAGTGATGGCCGCGAAGCGTGCAATCTTTGAAGCGGTATACAACCTGGCAGCAGGAGCTGCCCTGAGGATAAGGTCGGCAGGCCTCATCGAGGACTTAAACTGGGCCTACAACGGCCTCAAGATGACCGTAGATGCTGTGAAGCCCTAAGTGAGTCGCCGTGCTGTAACGACGAGAACGTAGTCGTCATCGTCGTCGTTGCCGGTTTGCAGAACAAAAAGGGAAGCGATAGTAAGTGCCTGATAAAATGAACTGATATCGGAAAACATAATCATATAATCAAGATGCATAACACTAGTAACAAGTAAGGTGTGTTCTAGAACCTTTTCCAATATTCAATGTTTACAAGAAGAGAAAAAAAAAAAAATAATCTCAATGCATTCAAGTGTAAATCTAATAGAGTTCTACTAATAGGACTCCCAATATTTATATAGGCAGTGGAAATTTTTGTTTTGTGCATTATAATTACTTATTTACGATTATATCGATCTACATGATTCTCTATTGCTTTACTCATTTGTCGATTTTCTTGCTAATGAATTGAGTACATGACTAAAAGAGCGTAAATTTGCATTTAAAGTTGGAAATTTTTCCGAAACATACATTGATATCACATAAGAAATTATTTCGAGAAATCAGGTCGTCACTGTGTTCCCTAATTGGTATTAAAGTTCTCCATTGTGGAAGATTAGCAAAGCAAGACGAACCGAAGCCATTATTTCACACTATGAAGCTATTTTAAGAAATTTTCTGAAAACCTTCTAACTTCTTGAGTCAAATCCTCTGAATTGTCTATGTTAGGTCACATTGTAGGCATACATGGACCAATATGTAGAAAAAGAGACAGTAGTGAAAAATTTATTAAAGGCTGTTGCCACAGTTAACGCAACGAGCCCCCAATATTCCAAAAAGAAGGATACGGTGCTCAGACACGTAACTTCACTGCAAAAGTTTGTACTGTCATTAGCAAACAAGAAGATTGACAACGCGTTCGCAGCATTTAGGCTGCAAGTTAACCAATTTTTCATAAGAAAAGAACAGGAAGAAGAAGCAGAAGGTGAACAGGAAGAAGAATCCGAAAGCGAATCTGACGAAGAAAAAACTAAGCCCATAATGCCGCCCAAACTGGATCTTAGCTTGGCAATCCGCGTCGTGGATAAATACGACGGGGATGCAGCCACGCTACAATCCTGGTTGGATAGCGTGCAGGTTCTTCGGGAGGACGATCCTACCGTCCCGGAGGCCAATTTTATTAATTTTTTGAAATCGCGGTTAATTGGTGCCGCGAGGGGATCCATTGATGGAACCCAAACACTGGCAGATGCGACAACTGCCTTGAAAACAAAGTTCGCAATTCAACTTACACCTATTGCGGTGGAGGCTGAATTACGAGCTTTGAAGCAAAAGAACAAAACAGTGACGGATTTTGGCAGCGAGGTAGAAAAGCTCGCTACCAAATTAGCGTCCGCATGGGTTTCGAAGGGTGTGCCCTTCACCACTGAGGCCTCAGCGAAGCCAGTAGTGGAACCCATAGCAGTGCAAACCTTCATAAACGGTCTTAAGGATCAATCAGCAGCTTACCTAGTGAAATCTAGGAATCCAAAGACGTTGACTGCTGCTATTTCGGATGCATTGGAGGTGCAACCTCATGCATCCGCTGAGTCCGCAATGTGGGCTCAGGGGGGTTATCAACCTCCATTTTTCAACAGGGGAAACCGTAGAGGTAACCACCGCGGAGGCCGTGGTAACAATTACCATGGTAATCGTGGCGGTAACCGAAACTACGACGGGAATGGTCGCAACAATCGACCGCATCAAAACAACAATGGTTATCGGGGTAACCAAAATAATCAAGGTTACCGTGACGACCATGGAAACAATCGAAATCAGAATCACAACCGTGGTGGATATCACGGAAATAACAACAATAATAGCAGTAACAACAACAGCAACAACAACAGTAACCGCAGAAGAAATGCGAACGTGGCTGAAGAACCACAGCCGTCGCAACAGCAACAACCCCGAGAAGAAGCAAACGTAGGGGAGTTTTTTCGCTAATTCGATCAATACTAATAGAGCATTACGGTTAGATTTTCTAATCGATGCCAAAAATTTTAAGTTGATAGTGGACAGTGGTGCATCATGCTGTCTCATAGATCAACGTTTAACAAAAAATTTGAACAGATGCATTGATCCATCCCGTACCATAGAGGTGTATGGTATAAATGGAATTACCAACACCTTGGGAGCGGTTGATACTTATTTGGAATATAAACAGTTAGTATATCCTATAACTTTTCACGTGGTAGATCATTTACCAACCAGTGTAATTGGTCTAATCGGCACAAATTTTTTGAAAAAATTTGGTGCGAAAATCGATTTTGAACATTCTACGCTATCGCTAAGAGCGCCTCGATATGAGGAAAACTTCATAGTACCTCCCAGAACAGAAGTCGTTACCTTCATAGACACCCGGTATTCCAAACCGTTGGTGATTTTGAATGAGGAAATAAAGCCTCATGTTTTTATTGCGGGTGCAATTGTGCAACCGGTGCAGGGAAAGATCCCTGTCCGTATGATGAACGTTAAAAATAAGCCTGTAAAAATTGAGAATTTAACCATTTCAACAAAGCCTTTCGAAAACTATGATGTCATAGAAATCGAAAGCGCTTCCAAGCATAATGATGCGAGAGTGGGCGAGCTTTTATCGGAGTTGAACCTTGATGGGATCAACCCGAAAGACCAGCCAGTTATTCAAAAGCTGTGCATGAAATATAACGATATTTTTTGTCTGAAGAATGACAAATTATCGGTGACAAGAATTTACCAGCCATCACTCACGGTAAAGCCAGATGTACACCCAGTGTACACCAGGCCTTACAAATTACCACAAGCCCAAAAGGAGGAAGTCCAAAGGCAAGTGGATAAAATGATCGAGGAAGGGATCATTGAAGACGCCGTTTCAGAATGGAACAGCCCGTTGTTGCTAGTTCCAAAGAAATCGACCGATGATAAAAGAAAATGGCGATTAGTTATTGACTATCGCAAGCTCAACAACGCACTGCAAGACGACAAATTTCCACTTCCTAACATAGAAGAGGTAATTGAGTCGTTAGCCGGAGCGAAATATTTTTCGCATCTGGATCTATCTCAGGGTTACTACCAGTGTGAGTTAAGACCTGAAGATAGATCGGTGACAGCTTTTAGTACTAATAGGGGTCAGTACCAAATGACTCGTCTCCCTATGGGACTAAAAGTAAGCCCTTCAACATTTTCCAGACTAATGACCGTAGCAATGTCAGGTCTCAACATGGAAAAGTGCCTTGTATATCTGGATGACATAATCATCTTTGGAAAAACTTTAGAGGAACACAATAAAAACCTCGCGGAAGTTTTTGAAAGGTTAAGATATACCAACCTAAAACTAAATCCGCAAAAGTGTAATTTTTTAAAGACCGAGTTATTATATTTGGGTCATCTAGTATCTGTCGAAGGAATTAAGCCAGATCCTTCGAAGATCGAAATCATAAAAAGGTGGAGTAGTCCTCAAACAGCCGACGAAGTAAAGCGCTTCGTAGCGTTTGCGAACTACTACCGCAAACACATAAAGGATTTTGCCAAATTATGCAGTCCTTTGAATAAACTAACGCGGAAAAATGTGGAGTTCGTCTGGACAGACGAGTGTGAACACTCCTTCCAGTTTCTGAAGGAATGCTTCATGAACCCGCCTGTCCTTGACTACCCTGATTTTTCCCCGTCAAACATTTTTACTTTGCATACAGATGCATCAGGTAAGGCATTGGGTGCAGTCCTAAGCAACCAAAATGCTAGGCCAGTTGCATTTGCAAGCAAAGCCCTGAACAGTGCTGAAAAGAATTACAGCACCATTGAAAAAGAACTTTTGGGTCTAGTCTGGGCGATTCGACATTTTCGACCATATCTGTATGGTAGAAAATTCGAATTGTATACAGACCACAGACCGCTAGTATATTTATTTACATTAACTGACCCTTCGAGCAGACTGACCAAGTTTCGTCTCGCTCTGGAGGAGTATAAGTTTGACGTAATGTACAAAAAGGGCACGGAAAATGTGGTAGCGGACGCGTTATCACGAATTTCCGTAGAAGATTTGAAAGCTCTCACACCGCAGACTGGTTTGGTGTGTACAAGAGCGCAAGCCAAGAAACAGCAGGCGTCAGATGAACTAAAGACAGGAGATGAGAAAGAAAAACTTAACTACATAGAAATACAAATTGGGCCCAAAAACAGCGACAAAAATAGCCAAGCTACAGAAACAACAATTGATGAGCAACTGAAGAAAGGAGTTCTCTCTATCGAGCCTAATACGTCATTAACTCACCTACGGGGAGTGATGAAACGATTAGTGGACTTCGCGAGAGCAACTAAAATTATAGGCCTTACACTGAAATGTTCGAACGAAGCAAAATCGTTGAGGGAAAAGATTGAAGCCCTCCAAGTTAGTGGCATGCCACCTATTTTTATAATAGGAAAGAAAATCACGGAAATTACGAACAAAAAAGACCAACAGGTTGTAATAAACGATTTCCACGTATTGCCAACTGCAGGGCATGCGGGAATCAAGAGAACAACCAACACCATCAAACAGCGATATCACTGGAAGTCCATGGATAGTGATATCGCATCCTTTATCAAAAATTGTCCTCAATGCCAAAAGAACAAAAGCCAAAATACTAGACAACCAATGCAGTTGACTAGTACGGCCAGTTCGGCGTTCGAGAAAATTTTCTTGGACCTTGTAGGTCCTCTTCTACCAGACGCGCAAGGGAATCAATATATTTTGACAACCCAATGCGATTTAACCAAATACATTACGGCAACACCAATTTTGGACAAATCGGCAGATGCTGTGGCCAAAGCATTCGTCGATAATGTCATTTTAAATTACGGTGTTCCAACGCAAATCTTAACAGATAGAGGGACAGAATTTATGTCTGCTCTATTTGTTAAAATATGTAATCAACTAAAGGTAGAGAAGTTGAACTCTACCGCCTATCATCACCAAACAATCGGATCGTTGGAAAATTCCCACAAAGTCTTGGGAAATTTTCTTCGTATCCAAACGGGAAACTCATACGGAAATTGGTCTGCCTGGGTACCGTATTATAAGTTCGCTTATAATACAACGGTACATAGTGCAACGGGCAAGACTCCATATGAACTAGTATTTGGGAAGCTTTGCACACTTCCATCAAACCTAACAGAACAGAATGAGACCGACCCTGTCTACAATGTAGACGATTATGCTAGTATTTTGAAATTCCAGTTGCAAAAGTCCCAAATAGAAGCTAGAAAAAGTCTTCTGAAAGGGAAAGCAACTAGGGTAGAAAAGAACAAGCAAGGATGTAGAGACAAAATTTTCGCAAAGGGACAACAGGTCCTGGTAAAGAGAGAAGTGGGGTCTAAATTGGAGCCTAAATATGAAGGGCCATATCAGGTCCTTGAGGAGTTAGGTTCCAATATAAAGATCCAAATAGGGAATAACACGGATATCATTCATAAGGATAGGATTAAAAATTTTTTTTAACTCGAAATAGTTTCTTAATGTGGAAACAACAATAAAACAAAAAAAAAAAAAAAAAAAAAAAAAAAAAAAAGAGAAAGATATTGCAAACACATTTTTATAACTAATACATCTATATTACAATTATATACAATTATTTTACACACATTTATATAGTAGACACAGTTATATTATACAAGTTTGGTACCAAAACACATCATAAATAATTCAAAAACATATTACAAACACATTTTCATAACTAATACATCTATATTACAATTATATACAATTATGTTACACACATTTATATAGTAAAACAATTATATTATACAATCTTGATACAAAAAAAAAAACTCAACATAAATAATTCAAAAACAATTTAAAAACTTATTCTGTTGAATTAATTTTTAAATTTCATTCGGATAGGGCGTGTGGTGGATACGGCCCTGCGCAAGCAATGCGCAGACGGACGATAAAATGTATGTAAACAAAAAGATCAGCATAAACGCGATCACGCCACTCGGGCAGCGAACGCAGTTTGTGCTGATCCAGCAGAAAGGGTCACGTCCGCCACCGCTAGGTAGGTTAAGTTAGCATAAGAGAGAAGTAATAAATTGATTCTTAGTTCTGACACGGAGGCGAGCAGTTGAGTTGATTTTATCATACCGAAAGCCAAGTGGCTAATACTAACAGATAGAGGTACAACTTTTCAACAGTGTCACTTGTCTTTTAAAAACTCTGATGACAATTGCATGGAGATTTTGTGAAGAATAGAAATAGAATTCAGAAGAGAAATCAAAGCAAGTTCTTATGATGAAACTTAAGGAGTATGCTGATACGAATCGTGAGAATAATTTCAATGGAATTCTGTGCAATGTTTTTATGGAGATTCATTTTTATAAAATTTTAAGAAATTTAATCGGAATTATGCCAAAAGAACATCTGGCAATTTCTGAGCTATTTTGGAAAAGTATTTGAGTACTTAGCAAAAACTGAAAAGGATTTCAAAAAAATTCTGACCTTACTTACGAAGCAGCTCAAAGGGAATTATCGTATAAGTCTGAGAATAGTGTGACGGTCATTCTGAAGAGTGTGACAAAGAAATTATTAAGAATATTCTAATGGAATTTCATAGAGAAAGATGAGAACAAAATTATGCCAATTCTTGGAAATTATTGCTAGTTTGAGGGAGTTCTGGAATCGGAGAGTGATTTATAAGAGATAACAAGAGAACTCTTTGAATGTTACGTAAACGTTTGGATATTATCAAGATTATTTTAGGGGAATCCAGAAAAGAAATATGATGGAACTCTGATGAACTCCGAAAAAAGGACGAAGATATCCTGTAAAGAGTTCCATGTAAATTCAGACTAACAAAAAGTTTCATGATCTGGGACCCAGGAAATATAAAAATTCCGCTTTCAGTCTTTCATTTTAGTTATATAATAAAATTATTCGTAATATTAATGCAAACAGTGTAGTTTAGGTAAACTGTGTGTGAATACCACGATGTTAGGCTTTGATTTCCACTTCAGCCTGGTGAATTTTACTTTAAAATAAAATGCCTACTATGATGTCAAGAATTACATTGTAAGTCTGATCAACCTCAGGGTTATATTAGAATTATTTAGAACTATTAAAATCTTTAAGACATATTATGGTACTGCATCAAAAAGTAAGCACTACATCTACTATTAGTTTAAAAAAATCCATCCCATCAAAGTTGCTTGATTCTTTGCTTTTCATTCTTTTTAAAAACAAGTTACAATTTAAGAAAAAATTCTAAAAATATTTTCTGCTGTATTTCACCAACGATTTAACTCAATTTTTGAAATGCTGCGCAATGGATATTCAAACATTTTGGACACACTGTGTCAATACTTTTCTTAACTTTTGGAAGATTTAAGCAATGCTAATAAGTTATTTGTTTTATCTAATTTATTTAAACATGTAATTCATAAACATTCGGGTACTTTCAATAAATTCCAGATGATCATACTGACCGAATTTTACAAGAGATTGGCACATCACTTTGATTTCAATAGCATTATGTTAAAAACAGGATTTTTTTTAGCCTTCCAGATTTTTCCAGATTTTATATTTTAACTGGTCCAGATTTTTATGAAAATGAGCTGGCAACGCTGGTTGGGTGACAAGTTGACAAATGAACAACATTGACATGAATCCGATCGACGTTCACACAGGTTCAGTTTTTACCGATCTGGGTGGATTGTACCCAAATTTGGGTAGTTTTGAAGTAGCGTGTATACGCAATGTAAATTTACTTACCACGTCGACCACAGTTTAATGAATTTTATAGTCATTGAGCGGGAAGGCGGGAAGCAATGAGTACAGAAAAAGGTTGCGCAGACCGTGAAATGTGTTTGTTTTGTAAACAAAAAAAAACAACGCAAACGCAAGTAGTGACGTCACTACTTGCGTTTATCGTACAGTGGTTTTGTAAGTGATTGCTTTACTTCGGTAATCCACTCCTTGAGCGGGAGCACGAACGGAGAGTAAAACGAAACAAACGAACAAATTCATTCAATACGAAGACGTGGTTGTGTTTGCGTATGATTGTATTTTCTACTTTTGACATTATTTTCCATCGCTTTCGTTCAGCAGAAAACTCGAACCTCATCGAGACCACGCACATCACCGCATCAAAATTGCCCGAGCAGGACGGGTTGACACTTATGTTCTCTGTCTACTCAGTTATCAGGTCGACGGTATTAGCAGCGTGACGTCACGAATGAACTCAGTGTTCATAGGATGAACTTTTTGACTGTTCAAAGATACTTTTTACAAGCACTTAGGGTCTGAACCATACGGCGATTTTTTTTTTTTTTTTTTTTTTTTTTTTTTTTTTTTACTTTTTTTTTTTTTTTTTTTTTTTACTTTTGGTTAAAATTTGACAGATGGAAGGTTATCGATTAACCCTTCTATCCGAGCATGGTTATTTCTGACAGACAAGAAGTTAAATTTTTACAACCGTGGCTCGAAAACCGGTCGATCGACAGCACGGAAATTTTCGAACATGGAAAATAACTTTCGAAATGTCACTTTTAACCACGAGATAAATTTAACTCGGCAAACGCTGTGTTCCATTTGGAAAATTTTCACTTAATATTGACACTTCGAAAATAAATTAAGATGTTCGAAAATCCCTCTGGTGTTGATCGGCCGATTTTCGAGAAAGCGTCTGTCAAAGTTGATTCCTTGTATGTCAGAAATAAGTCTGTTGGAATAGCAGGATTATTTGAAAATTTTCCATCTGCCAAATTTAAGTGAAAATTCACCAAATGGTACACAACTTCACAATGCCTTAGGCTGTGTTCCATTTGGTGAATTTCCACTCAAATTTGATTGATGGGAAATTTTCAAATAAATCTTTGCTATTGTACCAGACTTATTTTTGACAGACCAGGAATCAATTTTAACAAACAAATTCTCGAAAATTGGAAGATCAACAACAAAGGGATTTTCGAACATTATTATTTATTTTCGAAGTGTCATATTTTAGTGAAAATTCACCAAATGTAACACAGAAGTTTTTTTTTTCAAAAAAAAAAATATTTTAAAATTACCAAATTTAAATTTGAAAATTGTCGAGGAAATGCACGGTGAAAGGTTGTTGCTCGCGAACATTGCAGAAGTGTGGTTTACATCTCACTGCAGACTGAAAAATTATCGATAAAATCTACCTAAAAAAAATCGTGAGTAATATAATGTGTTTAAAATGTTGGTCAACCTGTCCTATGAACAGGTTGAACAGAAAGACGAGACGCCACTGATCATAGCATTTTCTCATTAAATCTACAATACCAAGGAACAAAAGCTGTCCACCGAACATTAAATACAAGCTTATCAAACCAATACCTGGAAAAACATCGCGAAATTCCGGACTCGGCTGGTGAATCCATCCGTTTCGTTGTTGTATGATACATTGGAACATGTTTGAGCTTCTTGTTTCTTCTTACAATAATTTCCACGGAGAAAAACTATTTAGAGCACAATATTTCTTCTTCCTTCCTTATCACCGACAAAAACAAAATCAAAACTGATGTGCGTTGCACTTTCTTCGACAACAATTTGAGCTTCAAAACTTGGCTTTCCACCTTCTTTCTCACGATCGTTTCTTCAAGCTATCATCAGCTATTATCAGAAAACCAACCAACCAACTGACGACGGATTAGAATGTGCGCGCCTATTCTTCGTTTGGGATTTGAACTCCCGACCTTACCGCCGTCGCACCCCTCTGGCTGATGATCTGAATGCTTTCGATTGGCATTTTCCCTCCTCACAGGCTATCTCACACCATCGTAAACAAACGTCGTATTTCATTCATGAGCACATTTCTTCTTATCATCAAACCGATTCTCGCCGTCGTTCAGTAACCGATTATCACCATCAAAACAACTCAAACATGCATACACTTCTTGAACTTTGGTGGTGATCTTTTGCTTCACTATCTTCTTCCTGGAGTAGGTACCGCCGAAAAAAAAAATGTTGCTGTTGATGAGAAGGGAAAAAAATATTTCGGGTTAATAAATCTTCTGCCAGGCAGAAGGTCTCTTCGTTCCAGCAGTATAAATTGTGCACTTTTCCGTCGTCACCACCGACCACGATTTACCTTCCGTTGGAGAGTCAGAAAATTATGACCCAAGATAACCGACGCCACTATAAGAGCGCGCGAAAACCTTGATCCAGTTTCGAAGGATTTCTCGCGCGAGCTGCTCACAACTCACAAGTGTATATTTATAGGCTCGTGGATTAGATTTCCTTAACGGTCGAGAATTCAAATGTGCCGACCTCCGCAATAAACTTTGCTCCCGTGTTTATCTGAAATTGGCCACTGTTCAACGTTTAATGCTACCCCAACCAACCGAGCGAACCGAATCAAGAATCACGCCAAGTAGACCAACGCGGCGGCGGCGTCGTTGCTGGAGCGACTGATGGTGGAATCGGTATAAAAAAAACAAATCGACAACCGAAAGCCGGCACCGTCCGGAGTAGACTGACTACTGAGCAACCAACCCAAGTCACGCTACACTCGTACACCGCAGCCACAACAACACAAAAGACTCGCATAAAAGCAATGTTTAGGGCCAAGCCGACGACACGAGCAGCGAGAGCCAATCCATACGGGCACGGATTGACTCTACTTCTGCATGGCTCTGTGTAGCATGCCTAGCTTGAGCAGAATGAATGAAAATCTCCATCCGTCCCTTCGTCCCATTCCGCCGACTCCCGTTCGAATCCACATCCACTCGCAGCTCACTCACGTCGCTCACGAAATTCTCGTCGCCTCCGTCGTCGTGTTGGCAATAATGACGAACGTGATGAACGAAAAGCGATACTCGGGTATTACAGCATAGGCACTAAAATATAGCATTATAGGCACACAACTTCACCCCTAAGTAGTGCGATGCTATGAACGCAATCGTCTACACTTATAGGATATGACTATAGGGCAAGATTTGTTTTTTTTTCGCTTATACAGGAATCCCCCGAATTGCGCGGTGGGTGGTGCAGTGTACCCAGCGCTGTTTCTCGGTTGTCTTTAAACCATTTGAGCTGATTTTTTTTTTCTGTATGTCATTAGTGTCAACCATCAACCAAATAACCCAGGACAGGGAGGATAGCCAAAATGGGTGGACTGCACCACCCTCCTCGCTATTCGGGGGATTCCTGTATTTGACTCGCATGCAGACAGCATATGTCGGTGTCAGTAAAGTTGAAACAATAAAACGAAAATAAACATCGAAATGACAATCCAGAAAAATGTGTACAATAGAATTCATCTGGCAGTGTTCATCAGACCGATGGAAATGTTGAAAGGGTTCTTCTTCTTGACTAAATATGATGTACCAACTGGATCAAAACCCTTGCCCTCAAATTAGGGCTTGTTGATGCCCATTTTTTTTTCCTTGATTTGTTTTTTGTCGATCTTGTTTTCCGTGCTGAGCACCAATGCTACCGACGCCAGGGAGGCAGCTCCCACACCTGGACCCTACCTATCGACCCATCAACTCATGAACCGGGGACCAACGGCTTTACTTCCCTTCCGAAGGAAGACGTGATCAGAGATGTTTTGCCTCAGAAAATCCCGGCGACGCCGACTGGGATTGAACCCAGGCACTTTGGGGTGAGAGGTAATCACGCTTACCACTACACCACCGGCGCTGCTGTTGGTGCCCGTTGTTCTAAAAAATTCTGCGCGCACAAATAAGAGTAGTTCCTCGCGAAATAGATAAATGGTCAGAAGAGAGTCTTTTTGATTTGCATGAAACTTTGTTTATGTTTTCGATCGATGGAAACATGAATTTTTCGCAGATATTTAGACAGTTTTGATTGTACCAAAATGGTACCAAAGGACGAGTTATACCTATAGTTATAGCTATTCCATCTAGAGTTATGTAATTTAACTATTTTGTTTGTACAGGGTGTCCCACATCAAATTGCATCACGGAAAAAAACGCTGTAGAAAATTACCTATCAGACCGATCCTTTTCAAACTTTCAGACAGTAAAATATAACCAATTAGTAAGCTTTTGGCATATTTATTTCATTCAACTTCAACACCATAACCATACGTTCGCACCATACGCTTAACTCCACTCATTACGTTCTGTACAACATCTGGCTACAGCTTCTTATGTACGGAAACCCACTTTTTCTTAATTTTTTTCCTCAGATGTGACCTTTTTGGGATGCTTCCGTAATGCCTACTTCATAATAGCCTAGTGTTTTTCGATGGGCCTTAGTACCGGTGCGTTGGGAAGTGCATGTCCTTGGGTACGAAAGTGACCCCGTTGGTTTCGTACCACTCCAGGTCAACATTTGAATAGTCGCACTAAGCTAGATCCGGCCAGAAGATCGTAGGGCCCTCATGTTGCTTCAACATAGGAAGCAGACGCTTCTGTAGACACTCTTTGAGGTAGATCTCCCCGTTTACAGTCCCGGTAGTCACGAACGGCGCACTCCGTTTGCCACATGAGCAGATCGCTTGCCAAATCATGTATTTCTGGGTAAAATTTGAAAGTTTCTGCTTCCTTACTTCCTCCGGAACATCAAACTTGTGCTGGACGGTGAAACACAGTAGCCCCGGAAGCTGCCGGAAGTCCGCCTTGACGTAAGTCTCATCATCCATGATGAGACAATAAGGCTTCGTCAGCATCTGGGTGTACAGTTTCCAGGCCCGTGACTTTCCCACCGTATTTTGCCGTTCGTCACGATTTGGAGACTTCTGCACTTTGTACGTATGCAGTCCCTCCCGGTCCTTGACTTTCTGAACGAAAGACTGACTGACCGAAGCATTGGGATTCCGCTTAAACGCTTTCACGACACGCTTGTGATCCTGGTCACTAATAGAACATCCATTCTGACCGCATTTCTCCTTCCATTCGATGCTCAGAGTTTCGTAGTAACGTTTAATCACACGACTCACCGTTGACTGCACGATTCCGAGTTGTTTTCCGATGCCCCGATGAGAGAGTTGAGGATTTTCCAGGTGCTTGCGCAAAATCAATTCACGACGTTGCTTTTCGGGTGACGCCATTTTTTCCAACTGACGAAAAACTGACAGCGATAAAAATCGAGGGGGACGACTCTATCTACGATGCAGAAAAGATTGTGTTTTGCTGTGGCTAGCTGCGCGCACGCTGGGTAGATAGAAAGAAGATTGATGGCGATTCTAAAGATTTCCTGCAAAAAGAGGATGCGCGATGCAAGTAGATGCGACAAATGAAAGAAGATTTTTTGAAGATTGATTCGCTAGTGTGAGATTTGTTGAGCATCTTAACTTGAGATTTAGATGTGTCGCCCCCCTCGATAAAAATACAGTGTACACAATACACTCTAAACTACTTCTACCCAAACTTTCAAGAGAAAATACCCAATGGGTTATTTTCTACAGCGTTTTTTTTTCTGTGATGCAATGTGATGTGAGACACCCTTTATTACTTTTGCGTCAATTTTCTTAAACTAGTGGAACTGAAATTCCCTCTATTGTTGGAGGTTACTAGACTTCGTAGAAATGCTCCCGCATTTTGCTAATGTTCATGAAAGTTCCTGAAGTTCTCGGCTCTTCCCTTAAGTTCCACAGACTTCCATGAAGTGCTCGAAATGTTTCTGAAGATCTCTGCACTTATGACGGTAATGGTCTGATAGAGAATTCACGATCACATTGACCTTCCCGGACATGTTCCGGTGTCCCCGGGTATGTTTTCAATTCTCGACAAGAACCAAAACCCGTCGTGCGAAACGCACTAGGGGCAGTGGAACATGCCTGGGAGGGCCAATAACGGGACTGTGGACTGTCTAAGACCATTACTGACCGTGCAAAATCATGAAGTTTGATATGTTGCACGACAGATTTTGGCTCTTGTCGAGAATTGAAAATATACCCGGGGACACCTGAACATGCCTGAGAGGGCCAATGGGATCTTGTGTTCTCAAAAAGACCATTACTGGCAGAGTTCAGCAAAATCATAAAGTTTGATATGTCGCATAACGTGTTTTGGTTCTTGTGGAGAATTGGCCACTTACCCGGGGACACCGGAACATGTCCGGGAAGGCCAATGTGATCGTGGACTCTCTATAAGACCATTACCATAATAAAATATTATATGTCACACGACGGATTGTGGTTCTAATCGGGAATTGTCCACTTCCTCGGGGCACCGGAATATGCGCGAGAACCCCAATATGATCGTGGACTCTCAATAAAGCCAAAACTGACAGAGCTACGTAAAATCTTGAAGGTTGATGTATGGCGGGTTTTGGTTCTGATCAAGAATTAGGAATTTCCTTGGGGCACTGGTACATTGCGAGGCCCGTCAGCGGTATTCGGCTCTAGAGAGGGAAGTTAAGCGTTCCTGTATACGGGACAAGCGAGCATGGGTGGACTCCCTGGCTGATGAAGGGGAGAAAGCCGCAGCAAATGGCGATATCCGCTTCCTCTATAATGTTTCACGACGCCTGAGCGGGGCAAGGATGAACAAGGATGGACTTCAAACAACGATTTTTTCAACTCTTTTGAGTTGACTACTTTTCTTATGTTCTGCACTAGAAGAATCAGTTTTGAAAAATCATATGATATCGATATTTAAACGATGGCATACTAAGACGTCTTCAGGCTCTACAAATTGGCCATGAGCCCAGGGTATTTCCTTCAACTTCGGGGAACTTCCAAAAACTTCAAGGACTTTTAAGTCGTCCAGGGAACATCGTAGAAATTGAAGAAACTTAGTAGAAATTCTGGGAACTTCATAGACCTTCAGAAAAAAAAAATCGGAGAAACAAGGAACTTGGAAAAGTTCTGAAAACTGCGTAGAAATGGAAAATTTATTTAAGTTTAAGGAGCTTCGTAGAAGTTAAGGAAACATTATTTTATTTAAGGAAGCTCATTATTGATCGGAAACCACTATATAATTTCAGAGCACTTTTGTTAAGCCTCATGGACATGGAATACTTATGGAAATTACGTACAAATTCAAGAAATTTCGTTCGTGAAACTTTGTGGAAAATCAACTAGAAACGTAGAAGTGCAACAAACTTTGTAGATGGTTTGCGAATTTCGTAGCATTCTGAGGAGCTGCGTAAAACTTCAAATCAGTGTAGGGAATTTTAAAAAAAGTTCAAGGAATTTTGTACAAGATCTAAAAATAGTTCAATAAACTTCTAAGAACTTCAGTGATCCTCGCTTCAGTTTGGGAGCTTCGTTAGAGTTTGTCACAGCTCTATGAACTTCTTAGAGATTATGGGAACTTCATTAAATTTCAAGAAATTTTCCAGATGTTCAAGAATATTTGCAGTTGATAAGTATATTTCCCGAAGTGCAAAGATGTTCAGAGATCTTCGTAGGATTACGAGAGATGGAATAAATATGGAATTTGGAATAAATTCAGCGAACTTCGTAGAAGTTGAGGAACACTTGTAAAGGGAGTTTTATAGAAACGTTGCATAAGTTACAGGATATAGAATTATGACAAGTGATCTAATTTAGTTGCTTTTTATTTACATTTGTATTCGAAGAATTTATGGGTTTGAGATCTCAAAACTATTTTTAGTTACACATTCAGAATGTTAGGAATTGTTCATGGACATATATCTTGAACATTTTCCTATGTCATATATGTATGAGATTTATTATGTGTGCACTTTACCATGTTTCAAAGCCAATAAAATTCAAATTTCTAGAATTAAATTTTGGTTCCTATGTCTGAGATTTAACTGATGATGAAATATTCAAAATCTAAAAAAAGCTAGCTCTAAATTCATGGTATTACCTAGTCTTGAGAATTTTCTTACGTTTGAGATGCTTAAATTTAAGAGATCTGGACGCTATGTGACTTCAACACAAAAAGCAAACGACCATTGCTTGTTCAAAATCAGTAAGCCTTAAAACTCTCACAATCGAGCTCCCAATCGTTGTCATGAAATAAATATAATCAAATTTGTTAAACCTTTTAAATAATAGTAAGCCTCAACGTCATCACAGATCACAGAAAAAAAAGTTGCCTTGACCCAATTTGATTGAATAGCATCTTCGTGAGTTTATATTTCAAGACCAACAATTGAAATGGCCTTAACTCCATTTTGTAAACAAACCTTGTAAGGCCATTTCCTCACGAACCGAAACCTTCATTCGCAAACCTAAACCACAATCGGGTAGAGGAGAATTTCCCCTACCTGTTCATTATGTTGGTTTGCCTTTGCGGACTTCGATTCACGAGAAAATGGCCTTACAAGGTTTGTTTACAAAATGGAGTTAAGGCCATTTCAATTGTTGGTCTTGATTTTACCGCAGTTTATAAAAAAAAATGCATCAGGACCCCCCCCCCCCCTAAAGGCCCCCTGCAGATAAACTTTCTAGCTACGTCAATGACAACTTCTCGAAGTTTCAACGGTCAACCAACCATCAACATCTCGGCATGATCCGCCAAGGGTGAGCCGCGTTACTCGCGTCAACACTGAAGCTCCATCATTGCATTGCATCCGAAGTATGAAGTCCAACAAAGCCCCGGGGGTCGATCGCATATCAGCAGAGATGCTCAAAGCTGACCCCATGCTATCCTCACAAATGTTGCATCAACAATTCGTTAATATCTGGGACACCGCGACTTTTTCGGCCGACTGGGGATCCAACTGAATGCGACAACTGGCGAGGCATCATGTTACTGTGTATTGTTCTCAAAGTTCTGTGTAAAGTTATCCTCAATCGGATACAGGAGAAGATCGACGCGACTCTCCGACGCGACTCTCCGACGCGACTCTCCGACGACAGCAGGCATCTTGGAGCAGGTCAATGAGTTCCAAGAGTCCCTGTACTTGGTATTCATTGACTACGAAAAAGCTTTCGACCGACTAAACCACGAAAACTTGTGGGGCGATCTGAGACGCAAGGGAGTCCCTGATAAGATCGTTAACCTCATCGAAGCGCAGTACGAGGCTTTCTCATGCAGAGTGTTGCACAACGGAGCTTTGTCTGACCCGATTCGGGTAACCGCGGGTGTGAGGCAAGGATGTATATTATCACCGCTACTGTTCCTCATCGTAATCGACGAGATCATGGTTGGAGCCGTTGACCGTGTACCGAACCGTGGGTTGCTGTGGCAGCCTATTACTATGGAGCATCTCAACGACTTCGATTTGGCTGATTATGTTGCGTTAGCACAACGGCGCTCTGACATGCAAAGTAAGCTCGATGACCGTGTGTAACGCTCCTCTGAAGCAGGTCTAACCATCAACGTCAACAAGATCAAATCGTTGGATGTCAACACGGAAAACCGTTCCAATTTCACTGTAGCTGGGCAGTCAGTGGAAAAAGTCGTGCACGGATTAAGAAGGCGAGGGCTGCTTTTGTCAGTTTGCGAAATGTATGGAGAGCGAATCAGATCAGTCGACGCACCAAACTCCGAATTTTTAACTCGAACATGAACGCTGTGCTGTTATACGCCAGTGAAACATGGTGTGTATCAGCGGAGAACACTCAGAAGCTGCAGGTGTTTATCAACCGATGCCTGCGGTACATAATTCGTGCCTGGTGGTCCCACAATTGGATCTCAAATTCCGAGCTTCATCGTTCGTGCCATCAGAAGCCGATAGAGACAGAAATTCGTGAACGGAAGTAGAGGTAGGTCGGCCACACACTACGACGGAGCGGAAACGAAATCTGCAAGCAAGTACTGGACTGGAATCCAGCAGGACATCGCAACAGAGGCAGACCCAGAGGCTCGGGGCGGCGGAACCTAAACAGTAAAATTAAGAACGATGACGGAAGTTTGACTTGGGCACAGGTCAAGGCCAAAGCTAGTTATCGCCCACGATGGAAATCTTTCACAAAGGCCCTTTGCACCCCTGGAGGTGCGCAGGATCGTTAAGTAAAAGTGGTACCTTGTCGGGGCACTGGGAAATGCCTGGGATGGCGAATATGACCGTGAACTCTCAATTAGGCCATTACTGGCCGAGTTCTGAAGAACCATGGAGTTTGATATGTCACACGACGGGTTTTGGTTTTTTGTCGAAAATTGGCCACTTCTTCGGGGCACCCGAGGGAGCTAGTGTGACCATTGTCTGTCAATAAGGCCATTACCATCCGAGTTTTTTAGATGATGAACTATGATGTGTCGCACGACCAGTTTCAATTCTTGTTTAAAATTGACCACTTCCCCGAGGGTACTGCCAATGTGAACATGTCATCTAAATAAATCAATTACCCACCGAGTTAAGAAAAATCATGAAGTTTGATATGTCGTACGACGAGCTTTGGTTGTTGTCGAGAATTAGCCACTTTCTGGGGCAGCGTAACATTTCTGAGGGCGCTAGAACATGCCCGGGAGGGCTTGTATGTCCGTGGACTCTCAATAACACCAAGATTTGTAAAATCATGAAGTTTGATATGTCGCACGATAGGTTTTGGTTCTAGATGAGAATTGGCCACTTCCCCGGGGGCACCGGAACACTCACGGGAGGGCTAGTGTGACCGTCGACTCTTAATAAGACCATTACCGGCCAAGATTTCTAAAATCATGAAGTTTGATATGTCGTACGACGGGTTTTGGTTCTAGTTGAGAATTGGCCACTTCTTCGGGGGCACCAGAACATGCCCGTGAGGGCTTATATGTCCGTGGACTCTCAATTAGACCATTACCGGCCATGATTTGTCAAATCATAAAGTTTGATATGTCACACGATAGGTTTTGGCTCTAGTCGAGAATTGGCCATTTCCCCGGGGGACCAGGACGTGCCCGTGAGGGCTTGTATGTCCGTGGACTCTCAATAAGGCCATTACCAGCCAAGATTTGTAAAATCATGAAGTTTGATATGCCGCACGATAGGTTTTGGTTCTTGTTGAGAATTGGCCACTTCCCCGGAGGCACCGGAACGTTCCCGGGAGGGCTAGTGTGACCGTAGACTCTCAATAAGACCATTATCGGCCAAGATTTGTGAAATCATGAAGTTTGATATGTCGCACGATAGGTTTTGGTTCTTGTTGAGAATTGGCCACTTCCCCGGGGGCAAGAGATGAACTAGCCTATGGCTAAAAATCTCTATAATAAAGTAAAAAAAAAAAAAAAAAAAACTTCCCCGGGAACCCCAACGGGAACCGGAATAACTCCGGAACCGTGTATTGATCAAAATATTTTCGGATGGATTCAAAAAACTTCAATAGATTCCCGGCAAAATGCAACTTGTTGTGAAGAAAAAGATTGATAAATTATGTGTTTAGAGTTAATTGAATTTTGAAATCTATGCAAATTTAGACGTTAGGCACGCAAAGGTTAATATTGATCAACCCACACACTGTTCAGTGTGTAACGAAAATGGCAAACATCGTTTTCGTCACTTCTCGCATGACTGCCGCAACGCATACTGAAGCGTGTTAATTATTAAATAATTCTAATAATTGTTTTTCCGTGACTGAAAATCAACGAAATTTTGCTTCACATCAGCCCTGATAAAGCAGTTTCCAATTACGTCGTCAAAGTATGCTCGTGATCTGCCGAAAACACGCCATCATGTCATTACTGGCTGATAGAAATATCACTGTAGACGGCGCCGGTGGTGTAGTGGTAAACGTGACTGCTTTCTCACCTCAGTTTGTCTGGGTTCATTCCGAAGCGAAAAATCTCTGTGGTCTCGTTCCTACGGAAGGGAAGTAAAGCCGTTGGTCCCGGTCCATGTGTTAATAAGAGCGATGTCTACCCAGGAGTGGAAGCCACCTTCCTGGCCATTCGATTGCCGTCAATGGATGGCAATCGGTGTCCTTCGGTGATTGACACAACACGGTAAGAAAAAAGTAACCCAACAGTAAATTATTTTCACTCATCTCGGCACTATCCAGTATTTTACGATCGCTTATGGTCGCCACAATCCGGCTGAGTTTCTGGTAGGGAACGTAAGATTTGAAGTTTGGGTTGTGTCGTTTGACGTGTAAACGATCAAATTTGAACGTTTATACGTAGAACGACACAACCCAAACGTTAAATCATATGTTCCCTACCAAAAACTCAGCCAGATTGTGGCTGCCATAAGCAACCGTAAATGCTGGATAGTGCAGGAAGCCAAAAGTAAGTAAAGCGGATCAAAGCAGTTTTCGTAATTTGTATGGAATTTTTCACTCGCTTTCTACTCGGATGTTGACAACATTAGAAGGAGAAAAGGAGACAAACAATTGAATAGTTGCTAAAAGTGAACTGGTCGTTGGGTACTTTTTTCTAACCGTGTAGATTGTGGAACTGAGACCGACAATAAATAAAGGAATCATGAAGAAGAAGCCGACATATAACGCCTTTTTCACCTTCTAAAATGTGATTTGTGTGTGCGTGAGTTTGTTTCCCATAGCTACCATTAATTAAACCTCACTCAGTTTTCGTGTGTCCAGCCGATGCAAACATTTTTGCCATTTGGAAACTTCGGAAGCTAGACGATAATGGAAATTAAAAAATATAAACCCTCCATCAGCGGTTCGGTTGGGTTTAGAATAATAACAGGATTGGATTTCGTTTTGTTATGAATAAAATATAAATTGATTGTGGATTATCACGCGATTAAGTCTCGCCAATTTCATGGGCTTATAACCTTAAACCAAAGGCACACATCAAACATGAAAGCAAGATTTTTTTCCATTAGAAACAGAAGTTCAAACAAAACAAATGCAACAAAATGAAACTCCCCATACCAAGATCAACAGCAAGATTGTTGAACCCAGAGCCGAATCCTTCGAGACTGACCATTTTTCACTCTCTCCCTCAACAAATGAACACAGGAAGAATCAAAATAATCCCCGTTGCGCCTTTTTATATTCTGCTTGACCCATGTGGCGGAAGCAGCAGTAAAGCTCGAACAAAAGAAGCTTTTCCAAAGAATACATTTTCCCCTGCTCAGCTACATAAAGCCATTCAGCAGGATATGTCAGTTGAAGAGTGCCACTGTCGTCTCGGCAAGAGGTCATCGTCAAAAATGTCCATTTGAGGCGAACTGTCAGACAGTGGGAGCAGTGTTGCCAGTACTAAAGGCTTCACTCCTCGTCGTCGGCATCGTCGTCGGTCGAAAACAACAATCTGCATTTCACACATTTTCCACACTTGCTAACCGGAACGAACAATGCAAAGAAGAAGCAAAGGAGAAGGAAAAACAGCAATGACAACAATTCACTTTCATTGAAAAGCGCTGCACGGCGGAGAAGCATAATAGGTGCTGGTATGACTATTATTAGTTGCGGAGAGAAGTTGGGGTTGCGGGGTGGGGGAAGGGGGTTTGTTTCGCTAACACAGGTCGGTTGGTTGATTGCAAGTGATTTCAATCTCGTGGGTTCACTGGAGCTTGGCAACCTCAGAGTTAGTTTTTTTTTTATTCAGTGTATCAGACTGGCCACAATTGACTGAAGGCATACGATAATGGTTGGAGGGAAATGAGAAATGCATCACGTGCAATGAAAAGTGCATTGTTGCATGATGCACTCCACACACAAACACTGACTAGTTGGTGAAGTCGATGGTCGGAAAAATGGTTTTGTTGGATGGCCAAAAGAGAGCGGATCGGGAACAAAAGGGATTTTGTTTGTTTTGCCAAATGCATGCAATGATGAAAAGATTTGAGGCCTCCCTTAGCTTAGTCGGTAAAGGCGCAGCTACAAAGCAAGATCATGCTGGAGGTGGCTGGGTTCGAGTCATGGTCCGGTCAAGGATTTTTTGGTTTTAAAACTTCTCGACTTCTCTGGGCATAGAGTATGATTGTACTTGCCACACAATTATACTAATGCAAAAATGGTACAGGTATCGAAAGCTCTCAATGAATAACTGTGGAAGTGCATCTAGAACACTTAGTTGAGAGCACGCATTAATCTGATATGCGTAAGCAAAAATCTTGGAATGCGAAGAAGTCGAAGAAGAAGAAGAAGAAGAAGACTATGAAAAGATTTTCAAATAATTTTAAATATCTAACAAAACAGGAACGTCAACAAGTCGATAAAACGACCAAGATGAAAGGTTACGTCTGATTGTATACGGCCTTTCTTTTGCTAGCTTTATAGATTCAGGGCTGGTAGCGAATTACGTTTTAGTGACTTGGTCCCTTTTTTCAAGTCAGTCACTAAAAGGTCTCCTTCAAGTCACTTTTCTTGTAAACAGTCACTATTTTGAACTTGTTTTGCATGAATTTATTTCAAGATTGATCATTCTTCTTGCAATGTGTAGGATCTGATAGTCCAATTGATGTTCTAATTACCGAACAAGTCAAAGGTAGTTGGAAATGCTCAAGTCTCCGGCAAGGTGACAGATAACCTTAGTTTCACGTACCCACTTGCAAATAGTAGATGTCGCCACACGACGTAAACAAAGGGATTGTTCTTCACCGCCGCAATGGTATTTCTCTATGGAAAACCAACTTTTTGTTTCACCATGTGTAGATGTCAAACAACAGACAAGAATGCCATATGAAAAGAGCGAATGTATAATTTTCGTGGTAAAATTAAATAAATCCATACAAATTGAACCGAGTTTCCTCTTCTTATATCATCGAATGGCAAAAAAATACTTAGGTTTCTTCAGTTAGTTTTTCTCTTATGGGGTAAGTAAAGTAAACTGCTGAAATTGAAAATTAGTCAAATTGCATGATATATTACATAGTTAAGCTTAAAACATTCAAAGTGTTTTTATTTTACTTCATACGCGGGGCTTCAGGTACTGATGAAACGTCCCTAGAACTATTCCACAGCCGCAGACAGTAATGAGCAAAGGCGGGCGCACACTTTTTGCCTATAGATTTGAAGACATACTTCAAATCTCCGCGTACATCGTTCGGGTTAGGCAAAAGGTGTGCGTTTGTCTTTGTACTGTCGCATTAATGGCCCTTCGCTCATTTTCAACTTCTATTCAATTTTCATACTGCCGTTCTCTAACGGAACTATCCACCTACCTCTAAGATCATTCTTTAGCTAATAAATTATACTAAAGCTTTCTGTTAGGTAGCCTTCGAAAGACGCTTAAAGTTCACCAGTGTACTCTTCTAAGCTAGTACCTCAAATAGTACATTTTGCAGTACTAGCTGCATATACAGTATCTCCATAGAGGCAACTCTAAGACTAGAAGGTCCCAAAGAAACGTGCTCAACTTTTTGGCTCAGCTCAGGTACTATCTTCGGTCCCAAGCTAGTCGATTCACCCCTCGAAACGTAGGAAAATCCAATAACCCCTCATTTTGTCTGTCAAAAGTTCATAGCGAATCAAAACAAACATTGTGTAGTAGTAGAATTTTGACTAGAATGGGATACGTTAATCGATTTGCTTGGGGCCAATAGGCTAATCAAGTAGTGAGCCAATTTAAAATCGTTAGTTTCGTATTGATTGTTGGTATCTCCATAGAGGTAACTCTAAGACTAGTAGGTCCCGAAGAAACGTGCTCAACTTTTTGGCTCAGTTCTGATACTATCTTCGGTCCCAAGCTGATCGACGCACCCCTCGAAACATGGGAAAATCCACGAACCCCTCATTTTGTCTGTCAAACTTTCATAGAGAATCAAAACAAACAAAGTTTAGTACTAGAATTCCGACTAGAATGGGGTACGTTAATCGTTTGCTTGGTACCAAAAGGCTAGTCAAGTAGTGAGCCAATTTCAAATCGTTAGTTTCGTATTGATTTTTGGTATCTCCCTACTCCGGCTCTCCTTAATTGGACATCACGGTCTCTTATGGAGCTTTTTCTTACAGGGTAACTTTGATTTGTATGGAGTTGACAGTCAGATTATCAAATTTGTCGGATTAGCGGGGGGATACTGTAATAAATACGCTCTTACTCGCTGAAAAACCATTATTTTTTTGTTCATCATCGACGATGAACGTCTAAATCACCGATAGTATCCTCGCTCAGTTCTCATTTGTTTCGGTTAATTCGATGACAATCACATATCTAGATAGAGCTGGAATGAGAGCGTAACAGCATTAGTAAACAATGACTTCTCTTATTAATTTCTAGGAATTCAAGGCACGCCTACACAAACCAACTTATCCATCGAATAGAAAAAGTCTTCCCCTACTCGATGGTGATATCGATTTTCCAGGGAGAGCCATGACTGTCGAGAAATCATCGAGAGACGTCATAGTTTACAAAAGCTGTTACGCCCTAATTCCAGCTTTATCTAGCTATTTTCGTTTTACAAATCATATGCTTAAACTTTTGGTTCTGTTCTGCTCAAAGACACACGAGACTACAAAAAAAGTTTCATAAACTGATTATGAATTGTGCATACAACTGAAAAACCAAAACGACATTTCTCGCTGGCATCACTGGACTTCCTATGTCACTAATGTTAGTTTTGACGTCAGACGCGCGTTCCAATTTGGTGGGTGCGCGACGGCAATGAGATGAATTTCAAGCTTGGATTTTATTTATTGTACATCATTTCCGCATTCGCCCTAGAGTCGAGTTTCGAACGCCTTTGGATACGGTTGTGTCCAAAGTTTGCTCTCTGTTTTGTGCGTGCATTCTCTTTCATAGTTTTCGGCTGCATTTGCCGGATTAGCGCCGGCACTCTGCCTCCCGGACGGTTATACGTGTGTGAGTGGTGGTTTTCTCGCTTTTCGAGAAGTTTTAGAATCAAGAAAGAAAACATGATTCATCATGTTTGCAAAATTGCAAGCATCAGAAGATTTGGCGCTGCGTGGTTTGATTGTTTCTCCCGTTCCAAAAATTTGTGGCATCGCGAGTGAAAATTTTAATTTCAATTTATTTACGTGGTGATGAGAACGGCGCTGATCTATTGTTAGGGTTTTGCGAGGTGCATTGCTTTTGTGCACTGAGTGACTTGAAAAAGAAAAGTGAAGAAGTGAATGCGCTCCCGGGTGAAGTGATTTGGTGAGTACGTTCCAGTTGAAGATTGTTGACAAATGTATTTGTGGTGATGCAAATTATGGTTTAGATGACGCATGGCTTCAAACATTTTGTGTATCCAAATAAAACATATTACATACTAAATACGCACAGGGCATCGTCTGCTGACCATTGCCGCGGGTATATCGTGGGAGTCCCAGGTACCCGGTTCAAGCTTTAGTTGGCGGCGGTGGCTCTTTTTGACATTCTACCCCCTGAGTAGTTAGTGTGAATAAGGGCGTCTATGTGATGTTTTGCTGTACCTGTTGTGGACATCTAGTGCATCCTGTTCCCTTAACTTGTTGAGGACACCCTGTCTTGCCTCAAAAGTTACCCTTTTTGAAGTACTAGTCTTCACAACATAAAGGGCACCATTACGGAGCATGAGATTTGATCAAATTATTCGCAGTTCTACTTGTCCAACGCCCCCGGCTGGGTGAGGGATAGAGGATGACAAACACACACACACACATTTCCGCATTCGCCCTATTCAAATAACCCTTCTGAATCTTTTGAGTTTGACAGAACCACCAGCACCAAATTGTCGGGGTACACTGGCAATATACTGGACTTGTCTAGTTGCCCCCGGGTTGGAGATGCTTCTAGAGATGCTTAACGCCAATATCAGACTTAAAGTGATCATTTTATACTGTTATAGTAAGACAGTGTGAAAATTGTATATACAAAGTAGAAGGCGAGCAAAGGACAATTTTGTGGAAGGTACGAATCGGATCGAGCATTCTCTTTACCAAACTCACCCGTTGGTGGAGGGCGGTAAGGGTTATTTCCCCTCGCCCAATACAAAGATCCTGGGCGATTATGAAGGGCAAGCTCCGGAAAACAGGGAAGGTCTTCAACAACAAGGATTTGGAGAAAGAGTGGATGAAAGTGTGTAAGAAAGGTAGCGCATGTGTTGCACAGGATCTGATGGGTAGCGCTATGTCCAAGGTGCGGGCCTAGGAGAGGAGGTTGAATACACCAACTTTGCAAAAACATATCTAATATGTGTTAATTTATTCCCTAAGAGTTTCAAAAATATCCGACTGAAAATTAGTTTTTGGTGATCATTTTTGACTGTTGAATTTTTTGAGCGCACAGTCTTTAAACCTGGACTTGTTGACGTACAGGACCGCAACTAACCCATCCTCACCGAATGCATTATCGCCATCGGAAGCCATGTTTGCTAGACGGATTCGAACAAACCTCAAGCCCAATTGCCCAATATCTCGCTTAATGTGAGTCATAGAGTTTCGATGTTTTCGACAACATTTCTCAACACTTCAAATTACACAACTTTGCCACAAAAACCATACGACTAGGATGCTCCGTTCAAAAAATAGACTCGAGCGCCACCTATGTGGCGTAAAAATGAACTAATATGAAACATTCAAAAGATGGCGCTTTTAGTATTGAGCAACTTTGTGGAACATTGTATCGCTGTAGAAAGCAAACCAACGGCGCTAGAGGTTTTGGCCACGCGAATGGCTTCGCTGCCCCACTGTGCGACCGCCAACACCATGTCATCAAGATCAAGAGCAACAGCCAGGAAAGCATCGATCTTTCAACCGGAATGACCTGGTCTACGTTAAGATATACAGCAGAAATGCTTGGAGTTGGGTTACAGGCACGGTCGTTGAGAAGCTGGGGCAAGTTATGTATAATGTATGGGTTGACCACCGTCGTCTAGTACGGTCGCATGTGAACCAGTTAAGGGGTCGTTCATCGATAAGTCCTGATCGGATGCCGAAATCAAGCGAGCCAGCAAAACCCAATACACCACCACTGGATGTTCTGTTGCTTGAAGAATGGAGTTTCCGAGAGCAGAGCCAACCAATAGCCTGACCAGCAGTCATCGCTTCTAAACTTCCATCGCTATCACCGTCGCTGGAAGAAGTTTCTCGTCCAGCAGTCCTTCCGAACCTCTCAACTCAATCATCATCAACTGCGTCCTCCAACATAGGATCAACATTATCCAGCACACCTGTGGTATAGCAGCCTCGACGAAGGATGCCTGCGCGGTTCACAGTGTAGCTTCGATTCTGAAGGGAAAGAGGAGCAGAGCTGGGAGCACGGCCTCAGACGGCCAGCCTCCTCGCTTTACGGCTAGGCTCATTCATGAGAGCTGAGCTGTCACTGCAACAGATTCCACGTCAGTATCAACTGTCATCTTCAATTTCGCTCTATCATGATGAAGTATGTTTCTAATGTTTTTTTGACGTAGGACTACGTCTTTCATTTCGATACTGGGGGTACACTTTGTGATAACCGAAAATGGAACATGAAACAAAATTATGAAAGATTTTGAACAATAATAACTCAGCTGCTTCTGGACCAATTTCAATAATTTTAACACCAATCGATCAGAAATTTTCCGACGCTTGCATAACGTGAAAGTATTTAAAAAAAAGTGGTAATGTCAATCATTGTCCAATGTACAAATAAAAAGTCATAATGTTATCACTGTTTTCATGAAATAAACGTTCTTCCCAAACCCAGTCCTCATAATCGAGTACCACTTGGTTGCACATCATTCTGCTTTAACCTGAAAAAAAAATAAAAGAGCGCTGTACACGCTAACTTCTGCTTACTCACCAGGTGAGTCGATCGTACTCACTTTCGTCCGATGTATCGAGCTGTCAAAAATTGAGTAAACGAGAAATGTCTAACTGAATAAAAGCCACTCAGTCAGCAAAATCCTGGACTTGGAAAAAATGCCAGTCATGTCGGAGGAAACCTCATAGGAAATGTTACTCAAAACCAGCTGAAATGCCTTCAGGTAAGTACGAATTGCTTAGGGAAACGGTGTTGAACCGTTTCCTGCTCCGGTAGAATGTATCCGGAGCAGGCAATTTCCATTTCCTTGAATAAAAATCAATACAAAAACCCTCCCCGCAACTGAAAATACCGCCGTGTGGATTTGACTCAGTCTACGTGAGAACGTCGTTTACTCAAAAGTGAGTCAACATAAGGCTTACTCAATTGTGAGTAGGCATACTTGCCGCTGAGATGAGTAAATTCGACTCAATTTTTAGTTGACCAGAATAAGCGTGTATGGCTTTAGCTCATTTTCGCTTCGGACGGCGTGGTGAAAAGCAATAGCAGCAGTAGGAAGGTGGTGGCTAGTGCAGTCCTTCACACCCAACAAGCAACAATTGACTGGTCGTGGCAAAGGAGGAAAAGGTCTGGTAAAGGAGGCGCCAAGCGTCATCGCAAAGTTCTTCGAGACAACCACCATCGGTCGTCTGGCTCGCCGTGGTGGTGTCAAACGTATCTCCGGTCTGATCTACGAGGTGTGCTGAAGGTGTTCCTGGAAAATGAGGTCCGTGATGCTATCACCTACACTAAACACGCCAAGCGTAAGTGGCCATGGATGTCCTGTTCAATAAAACGGCTTATAACAGTAAAGAGTTGGAATAGAATTTATCTGTGCCTGTTTGTCCATATTCAGAACCACAGGCTCCCAACGACCACACAAAATGCTCTCCAGAGTTGTAGTCTTGAAACCAAGCTTGGAAGCAGGGGTGCAAATGATTTTGATTGATTCTCTTAATCAACTTTCTCTTTGAAAAAAATTACTACAAATTTGGTACGCCTACAATTCAAAAACGGTAAGAGTTGAGATAATAGATAATTTATCAATTAAAAGAACTAAATGCTCTTCACATTTATTCCATCCACTAGCGGTCCTACGTCAAGCTTCCGTTCGTGCCCTTAGGCACATACCCTTCTACTTTTTTTTTTTATAAAGTTGAATAGTGTTTTGAATAGCGTTTGATTCCCGTTCGTATTTTATTAGGTGGATAAGGTAACGGCCGCTTCTTCACGGACGCATATTCAACATTGCAAGTTTAATGGCTTAGAGGATTCTTCAAGATAGCATTAGGGCCTACAAAACTATGATAAAACCAAAATTGTTCTTGCCCATAAGAAACAATTATACCAAATTTCACGCAAATCAGAGAAGGTCGATTCAAAAATTCACAGCACTGATTACAGCAGTAGGGTCTTATCGATGTTCTACAAATCGAGTCACGTTCCCTCTCAACCATAAAGATTGTTAATCAAAAACGGTGCAACTGATTTCTGCACGCTTTTTTGCACCGGGAATTGAAATCTGACATCAGAGAGTGGCATCGAACGTCAGCCGGCCAGGTGCAATAAAAAAATAATTCCCAATCAGGACTGAACTGCAACAGTGCCCGTAATCATCATCCCCCCGCAAGAGCTGCAGAAAGTGAAAGTCTCCACATCGACGCTGCTATTATTGACTGGCAGAGTGGTAGTTGTCTGGTTAGATAGAAATAAAATTGTTTTCCAAGATTGTACTCACATCTTGCATCAGGTGTCACGTACAGCTTTACCCATTACAGTGCTGCTGCTGCTGTAGCAGGAGATTGAGGTGCGACCACACACACCACCAATTGACCGGGTTAGGCGGAATCAGGAAGCCTTCACCACCGTCGGCGGTGGCGTAAATGTGAAACAATAAGAAATGTAATTTCAAACTTAATTATTTTCCTCACCCGACCTGACCCCCCCGCGTGTAGAATTTGATTTGGATTTTTTTAATGACCTCCTGGTTGATGGTTCGGTTGGTTGGAATTGAAACCAGGAAGTCTGTCTTGCCTAACCTTTTGGGCTTCTGGGCTTTTGTGATACGGTCGTCGTCCCCATTGTGTGACCACTTTGCCACTATCGTCACCATCATCATTGCCAGCGTTGTGTGGTGGTCATAAAATTGTGTGCATCTATAGCTATAACTAGCAGCAGTCTACGGAAAGTGTAGATCGCTTGGATTTTTGTTTTAGCGGAGCTGAACGAAAGCCATAAAAACAACACGAGGGGGCAAAGAATCAAAACATTGTCAACAAGTTGATGGCACGGCCCCTGTCAGGGGTTCGGAAGGCGATGAGTGATTTGACAAAACATGAGTCGTTTGCCAACTCTGGATCCAGTTAAAAAGTGATACGTTTGATTGCAACTACTCCTGTATATTTTGGCTTGAGATTTGTAAGACGAATAATGGACTTGTGGACCACTAAAACCTAGGAATGGCATTCTGATTGCATAATAGCTTGAAGTAGGAAATAACTTACTGGATTGAGTTACTCACTCGAATCGGTTCATTTAATTCCACCCAAACAAACTCGAAACAGCGCGGCCGCGACCGTTCAATCAATTTCAAGAAAATTAACAGCTGTTGCATGAGTAATGGCCTAATGGGATAATTGTGCGAATATTCATTTTCGCCTCGCCAATAAGCTAAAATTGGAAAATTGTCCGTTCTGAAATTAACTGCCCCAGCTCAACTGAAACTCAAGCACCATTTGCCAAACTAAATTCGATCGACTTCTATATGGCACAGACAAAACGGTTGAGTTCAGAGTCATCAATGGCACGTGTCCTTTACGTAACGGATATTCGGCCGCTGATGGGGCCGTCCCTTGTCTGCATACAAATGATCCTTTTTCCATCAAAAGAAAGGATTCGGCAAGCGAAAGCATTTCGAGGCCGAGAAAACGTGACCACTTTGCTCGTTCTTTTCCCAGTGCAGTAGTAAACTTTTCCATCGGATGTCCCCTCTGTCTAGACGACGGCGGCGGTGGCGGTTCACCACGACAAATGTTGCCTCTGTCGCCGTCATCAGCTTAGGAAAATGACCAAACTTTGAATCAATTCGTTTTTCGTGCGGGGCATAACAGGAACTTCCTTTCGATCGTCCGCTGGGGTCCGCATCCGAATGGAAGCATCACTCAACAACAGCAAGAAGAAGATGAACCCCCCGTCAATCATCGCCTAATCGTTTCTATTACCGATTGCTGGATGCTATTATCGCTTGAATGGGCGACTTGCAATCGGTTGTGGTTTCCTATTTTCCCTCCCAACCATTTCGCATTCAATTGACGTGGCGTCACCGCCCCGTAGTTTACAGGGCGATCATACGCGATCATCATCTATGCGAAGTCGTTGCCGTGTGTTTACAACGGTTTGATTGTTTGTTTATCACCAGCAGAGGAAAAGAGGCACAGAGAAAGAGTGGTTTATGTTGCCTTAATCGATAGTTATCGGCTGACAGGGGTTCCACCTACTTCCTATGAGATTTACGACTTGAGGATGATTGCAGTTACGGTTTCCGGCTGGAAAGCGTGAGGTGAGGTATCTAACCACTGAACCATCAATCAACCATCAAGCGAAAGACATCTTTTTGGATAAATGGATTAAGATTGTTTTGTTTGGTGCAAAGAGGCTCATTCAAGCGAGTAAGTAACTCATGTCATTAAGTAGCTCACTGTACTGAGTAGCTCATTTGATCAAATATTTGTTCAAACCAAACACATGACGTAGGACTACGTCTGTGATTTCTATATGGGGGTACAAAGTGAAAACCGAAAATGAAACATGAAACGAAATTATGAAAGATTTTGAGCGTTAATAACTCAGCTGCCCCCGGACCAATTTCAATAATTTTATCACCAATCGATAAGCAATATTTCTACGCATCTGCTAAATAAAAGACTTTATCATTTTCCTAAATTTCACTGCTGAAAATTGCACGAATGTGCAACTGTTCCTTTTATAGTTAAAATTATCACCGATTTCCTGTGAAAAGCGATTTCCCTAACATAGATTTCAAAGTTGAATTCCATCCGGTCTCACCAAACGGTGTTTATTCAATCACTGCGAGGAAAGTGGTGGTATTCTCCAGTACACAACGAAAGGCTCCCGCAAGCAGCTAGCTATCAAGGCTGCCCTCAACCGCTGATCGGATTCAGTCCAATCACCGTGTGTGGTGGTGTCCGGTCGTCTGCATCAGCAGCGGCAGTGCTTCGGCGCGTGGCATTGAACATTGTTCTCCAGCACACAACGAAAGGCTGCCTGTAAGCAGCGAGCTGCACCCCACATCTATGCCAAGCGTGCACCCTCATTCCAAACAACATATAGCTCACCAGACTCATAAGTGTTTAATACCCTAATAGCTCAGCATTACTCAACCATCACGGATGTCAGTTCCCATATCAAGATAGACCTGGGCGTTAGGGCGTAACAGCTTTTGTAAACAATGACTTCATTCGATGTCTTGAAAGTCAAAGATTGCCCACGCAAATCAACATCGCCATTAGGTAGGGTAAGGCTTCCCCTACCCGACGGTAATGTTGATTTGGGTGGACGTGCCTTGAATTCCTTAAAATCATCCAGAGAAGTCATTGGTTACAAAAGCTGTTACGCCTAATTCCAGCTCTATCTAGATAGGTTTAAATATAAAATACCATGTTCTTGAAGGCAACATTGGGGGTGCAATTTCAAAAACCAAAGTCGGTCGCGGCATGAAAGTTTTGATTTTTAATACGCCAATCGATAGGAATTTTTTTTACGATTCTGTTAAAATTAAGACTTTATCATTTTTCAAAATGTCTCTATTGAAAATTGCACGAATGTGCAGCTATTGCTATGATAGTTAAAATTATCACCGATTTCCCTAACACCGATTTCCCTAACACAGATTTCAAAGTTGATTCCCATCCGGTCTCACCAAACGGTGTTTATTCAATCACCGCGTGGTGAGTGGTGTCATTCTCCAGTACACAACGAAAGGCTGCCTGAAAGCAGCGAGCTGCAGCTCACATGAGCATCCATAGAAGGAGGAAGAAGCCGCACCGCTATTGATCGGAATCAGTAGCTCTTCGTGAGTCGCTGTGGGCCTGCAATTTCAAGCGCGTCATACTAAAGAGTATAAACAGAGAGAACCCCGCTCAAATTCCAATTCCTACACAAAACACAAGCTCCTGCTGCAGTTAACAAATAAGATTTACTACATAAGACCACGTAGTCCTACGTCACCATTGCGCACAACCCCATAGGGCTGTCCCTTGTAGTTTTTTTGTATGTAACTCATGTGATCGTGAGAATTTCAGCGGACTGAAATTCTATCGTAGAAATCATTGAACAATCAAACGACCGAGGCACTCATTCTCTTCCTGTGAGCATGCATGGCAAATCATTTCCTTTAATGAGTAGCTCAAATCTCAAGTCCCGTGGGGAATAACCTTGGAGTGTCCCAGGGAAGTGTATTGGGGCCCCTGTTATTTATTATGTACATTAATGACTTGCAACGTGTTTTACGATTTTGTGACATTAATCTTTTTGCAGATGATACTGTGTTATTCATTGCAGCTAAGGATGTAGATGATGCCGTTTTACACTTGAATGAAAATTTGCGTTCTCTAAGTCGATGGTTGAAGTATAAGCAGTTTAAATTGAATACAAGTAAAACTAAATTTATGTTAATTTCGCGAAATCGAGTAAATGAGAACGTCTCTGTTGTAAGTGATGATGAGACTATTGATCGCGTTCGGGAGATTAAATATCTTGGCGTGATTATTGATGACACACTTAAGTTCAACTCTCACATTGACAATGTCATCAAGAAAATTGCCAAGAAGTATGGAATTCTGTCGACTGAAAAACGATTAAACTATTGCCAGTAAAATACAGCTTTACAAATCAATCATCTCTCCTCATCTAGACTTTTGCCCTTCCATTTTATTTCTGACCAATGAAACACAAATATCGAGATCAGGGCCCAACAAAGTCACTTTCAATCGAAGATCGTCAAGCGACGACGAAGCTGTCAACCATCACTTTCAATTGAAAGTCATTCTGTCTTCTCTTCGAGCAGATCCCCTTCAACATCAACAGAGCCACTTTTGATCGGTTTTCATGCTGTTTGTTTCGGCTTGACTCGTGTTTATTTTGTCTTTCATTGTCAAATGAACTTACGTTCGCATTGAAGTGAAGCTGTTCGATCAAAATTCAAGCAGTTTTCTTACTTTTGTTGATTGTTCACTCGGTTCATTTAAGCGCATGCGTATAAATGAATGCACGTGATGTCAAATTTATCATTGTCGGGCTGTTTGTTCACCCGTCAATATGGGTATTTTTTGCAATCGGGGTGTCGTCTAAAGATCGACTATCGATATGCGACACCATTTTAAAATCCAAGATGGCGGCTTCCAGTTTAAAAAAAAAAGGAAAATATTGTCAAATACCCATTAATATAGGTACTTTTTGGATCTGTATAACGTCTGAAGGATGACAATTGATATCTGACGCCATTTTCAAATCCAAGATTTCGGCTTCTGATTTTAGAAATAGTGGGAAATACTGTCAAATACCCATCAATATCAGTATTTTTGAAATCAGCATGACGTCTGGATGCTGGAAGTCGATGCCCAACGCCGTTTTGAAATCCAATATGGCGGCTTCCGATTTAAGAAAAAGTTGGAAATACTGTCAAATACTCATCAGTATGGGTATTTTTGGAATCGAGTTGACGTCTAGAGATCGAAAGTTGATATACGACAACATTTTGAAATCCAACATGGCAACTTTTAGTTGAATAAAAAGTGGGAAATACTGTCAAAAACCAATAATCAATACAGGTATTTTAAGAATCAAGATGACGCCTAGAGAATGAAAATCGATATACAACGCCATTTTTGAATCCAAGATTCCGGTTTAAGAACAGTGTGACATATTATCGCATACCCACCAATATAGGTATTTTTGGAATCGGGATGACATCTGGAGGATGAAAATCGATATTCGACCCAATTTTTAAATCCAAGGTGGTGGCTTCCGATGTCAGAAAAAGTGGGAAATACTGTAAAATACCCATCAATATTGACACTTTTTTTGAAGCCCGATGGCCACCACCTTGGACTCTAAAATGGTGTCGAATATCGATTTTTCATCTACGTGTTGTCCACGTTCCGAAAATACCTCAGGAAAAAATGGGAAATACTGTAAAATGCCCAACCACATTGACACTTTTCTGAAACCCAATGGCAGGGCTGGTAGTGATCAATGCTGTCAAAAATAGTGATTTTAGTGACCATGTTGAAGAAATAAGTGACCAAATAGTGACTTATAGTTGTAGACAAGTGACTAAAAATTGACCTACGATAGGAACCTTTAAAGCAAAAGATTCAATAGAAAGTTCATGACTAAACCTGCAAGCTTCTACTACCTGGAAAAACCTGAATAACCGTAAATTCGCAGAGAATTTTATTTTTCCTGAAAATACCTGGAAGTATCAGGGAATTTTATCATTACTCATGAAATTTCATAATGTTCTTACTAAGAATGCATTTTAAAATAAAACCATTTAATATTCCTAGTTATTTTCATTAACACACTGTGATCCAGAATGGATTAATCTTCAGTAACAAATACATTTTTAAAACTCAGAGGCTTCAAATAATTTTTTTTTAATTCTAGAATATGCATCCCTCAAATTTTACAAATTCTGAACTGAAAAGTTATAATACTTCAAGAAATTTTCAAGAATCTGGAGTCAAATTCTTTGGTCAGTTTTAAGGCTCATCAGCTTCCACGGGAGTTTTGGGAAGAAACAAAATCCACGAGAAAAACATCAACTGCAATCTGATTTCATGGTACTTCTGAGGAATTTTAGACTTAATGTGAAGCCTAAGCCTAAGATAGTAAACTCCAAGCGAATTTTCATGAGAAATCTTCGTTGAATATGGAATGGACTATTCTTCATAACTACTTGAAAGTTCCCAAAATATTCCTAAAATTAGTTAAACTGCCTTGAAGTTCTTTTCTAGTTTGAGAATCTAACCTGACTATTTTGGACTTCCTAAAGTTTCCGCAATTTTTGAAACGGACATGAATCTTTTCTAAAGTGTTGACAATTCACTGAATGTCCCGAACTTTGTTTTAAATTTATGTTATGGAATATCTCTGCTCTGAGGATATCTGTTCTTCCTTGTTTTTTTTTTGTTTAGAGCTTTATTAGCGAGATCAATATCTTTCACGAAGTTCTCGAAACTTCTCTAAAGTATTTGCAGATCTTGAGAAGCTTGTTGTGCAACCATGAGTTTAATTGAACTGTTCTAAAAATGTTTAAGCTTGCGGGAACTTTTGGACTTATGTGAAAACCTCAATAATTTTTTAACATCTCTAAAGTTCTCTGAAAATCTGGAAACTTCTTGAAATTTCCCGCTAATTTAGTGAAACTAATAGAACTGAACTCCCCTGAAATTCCCTTTGTTTTTGGAGATTTACTAAACTTATTTGAGATGCTATCGAAACGTCCATAAAAGTTCCTGAAGCTCTCGGATTTTTCCTTAAGTTCCACAGACTTTTATGAAGTTCTCGAAATGTTTCTGAAGATCTCTGTACTTCTGTGAAGTTTCCAAAGTTATTCTGAAATTTCAGGAACTTCTTTAGGCTTGCGCTACGAAATAATTAATATAGTTTTAGGATTTTCACTGAAGTTATCAAGATTTGTCTGAAGTTCAAATTATTGAAACTAATTCATAGCTTCTTCAATAGTCTAGAGTTTCCTAATGTTTTTAAAACTGCCCAAAATATTTCTCAGTTTCCATTAAATTCTTTTTAAAAGAATCAACCATTTTACTGGAATTGATTTATTGCCTTTAAGTTCTACAATTTTCCTTAAGTTTTATAAAGTTTATAGACGCTCACGGAACTTTTTGGTAAATCACTAATTTTCCCTGGAAGAAGTTTTCTATGCTTACTTTAATTTCTCTAAATTGATCAAATGTTCAAGCTTCAAAAGTTTTCCGGATCAATCATAGAATTCTCCGAATATCCTATAATTCTAAGGAACTCCTTGTAAGTCGCTGCCAATTTCCTTAAGTTAATGTGATTTTTCTGATGCTATCCGATCGAAGTACTCGGAACTTCACTGAATATAATGAAACAATCTAAAAATATTTAATTTTTGTAGAACTTCGTTGATGTTCTCTAATCAACCTAGCTAAATTTTCGATTTTTTTAGATCTTAGAATTTCCATGATAAAACGCCCTTGAAAAACTCTCACATTTTCCGGATGTTCATACAATTTTTATTGCGTTCCAGAAATTTTCTCTGAGCAAACCAAAGTTTCCGAAAATTCCGGTTTCTGCAATTTCCTTGACATTTTTTGAACAGCCCTTTAATGTTCTGATCTGTCTTGATGTTCTCGGAGCTTTCTTAAAACTCTCAACTCTAATGAAGATCTCGGTTCTGCTTTAAAATAAATGGATTTCTCGGAAACACCTTTAAACTTCCCTGAAATTCTGTGGAATTCTGTAAAGTTCCTGAAATATTTAAGTTTTCATAAATTTTCTGAAAGTCTCTGTACTGAATCTCTCGGAACATCTTATGGGTTTTATTTCAGCACTTCATGGAACTATCCTGAACTTGTCTAAACTCACGCTCATAGATTTTTAAACCAATTCAATAGTCTGGGCTAAAGTTTCGGCGACTTCCTCTTAAGATTTCTGGAACTCCCCAAAGATCTCTAGATCTAGGTTTTCTGAGATCAATAGAACTTCAAAAGAACAATTTTGTTAGTACGAAATGTCAAGACGTTAATAATGTTGTGATCTTAGACTTACTAAAATGAAGTAAGTGTTTAACTTCAACATTTAATGGATTTGATAGTAAAGCTGTTTCTTTAAAACTGATTAACATGTCTTAAAAACGTTTGCGTTAAAAACTTATATTTAACGCATTTCATAAATAGCATTCTTATTATTAACCTGGAAATTATCCGCCAAAGTTATGGAAAAACCTGAAAAGCTCAGGGAACTTTATTTAGCCAAATGATTGGACACGCTGTAGATAGAGAAGAACGTTTAAAAGTAAAAAAAGAGTAAGAGTTTTACCGTCGTAAACTTCTTATTGTTCAAAAATAGAACAAAATGTAGACCTATCAAGAAGAATGATTAATCTTGAAATAAATTCACGTTTAAAAAAAGTTTAAAATAGTGACTTATTGCAAGAAAAAGTGACTTTAGTGACTTGGCCTGAAAAAAGAGACTTTTTAGTGACTGGCTTGAAAAAAGTGACCAAGTCACTAAAAAGTGACTCACTAAAAGCCCTGCAATGGCCACCAACGCGTTGTTCCCGTTCCGCAAATACCCATATGTAAAGTATGGATATTTGACACTTTTTCTGAAAACCGATATCCACCATATTGGATTCAAAACTGGCGTCGAATATCAATTTTCGGCATCTATGCGTCGTTCCCGTTCCGAAAATACCCAAATCTTAGGGTATTTAACACTTTTCTGAAAACCGATGGCCACCATTTTGGTTTCCAAAATGGCGTCGAATATCGATTTTCGGCATCTAGGCGTCGTCTAGGTTCCAAAAATACCCATATCATAGGGTATTTGAGATTAATGGCCGCCATCTTGGGTTTCAGAATAGCCTTGTTAATTTTGTTTAATATAAAATAACAATTTGTTGCTACATATGATCCGGATGCCATCCCTATCGGCAACCGATAGTGTGCCGATACCATCCGGATGCTATATGTTGATGCCTGACGACGTGACGCGCGACAGTTCGATTGAGTCGCGAATTAAAGTGAAAGTGGAAGAAACGAAGGGAGCAGATTTCGAGTCATTCATTGCGTCAATTGAAACAAGTCATTGCTTCAAATGAAATGAACTGATGATCTTGACGAACGAAACAAGCGATAGCCAAGTCATGTTTGACAGGAGGCATGTTCATCGTGACTCGATAACAAGAAACACAGTGACTTACACGAAAATGATATTGCTTGAAATGCGGAAAGTTCATTTTTTCTTTTCTTTGTTTCGAAAATGCATCGAGATTACAGCGCTTGCAGAATAAAATAAATACATTTGATTTTGAGAGGTAATAGATTCACTTCCTCAACTGTGATGCTAGGCGCTTTAAAACGGTTGTCGGTGAAGAAAAGAATTGTATATTTGACTATGGTGTTCATTTTTAAAGTAGTTAACAGTTTGCTGTCTCGATATTTGTGTGATCGAACTGCAAGAGGAAGTGACTTTCATAGATATAATACTAGAAACACGGATTAAATAAGAACACCACATTTCGAAACGCGTGCCTCTTCGTGTAAATTTGTTATTCTAGTGTCCAAGGGACGATCAAGTACCATCCTCAGCACTCTATTCTGAGCGACCTGGATTTTGTTCCTGTGAGTCTGTGCACATGATTCCCACACCGGAGCTGCGTAGAGGATCGCAGGTGCTTTGATTTGTATGTAGACGGCCAGTTTGTTCACCCTTGAGAGGTGGGATCTGCGGCAAATCAGCGAATACAGACATCTAACCAAGGCAGAACACTTGACTACAGTTTTCTCTACATGCGAACGGAAGACGAGCTTTTTATCGAACAACATTCCGAGATAGGTTACTTCAGCAGACCACTCAACCCTAGTGCCATCCATGATTACAGAACAAGATGGAGCCGGTTTCAGTTTGGGCGATTGTCGATGGAGGAACATGATCGCTTGTGTTTTGGAGGGATTGATTTTGATTTTCCACGTGGTGGCATAATCAGCAAAGGCGTTGAGGCATCGTTGAAGTTTGTTCGTTATTTCGCGAGGAATCCTTCTTTTGACGGCTATTGCGGTATCATCTGTGAATAGCAAAAACACGCAACCGTCTCCGAGAGGAGGAATGTCGGAAGTATAAATGCTGTAAAGCAAGGGTCCCAGCAGACTGCCTTGCGGAACTCCTGCTGGGATGGAAAACGTGTCTGAAAGACAACCATTCAACGATACCTTAAACGACCTTTGCTGAAGGTAGTTACGGGTGATTTTAACCAGATGTAATGGGAAGTTGAAGTTACAAAGCTTGCACACAAGTCCGTCATGCCAAACATTGTCAAACGAATTTTCAACGTCTAACAAGGCCATGGCTGTGGACTTTGATACAGCTTTGCTACTTCGGATGTTATTCATATACCCGTACTAGCTGGTGATTGGTGGAGTGCCCCTTTCTGAATCCAAACTATTCCGGAAGGAGAATGTTATTTTCCTCGACAAACTTGAGCAAACGATTAAGAATGAGTTTCTCGAACAATTTGCTCAGCGCTGAAAGGAGGCTGATTGGTATGATTTTTGCTACTTTCCATATGCTTGGAAAGTAGTGCAGTTCCAAACATCTGTTGAAGATAGCGGTTAGAAGAGACGGCACTTTCATGCTGAGTCTCTTCAAGATCAAGTTGTAAATCTGTTGTGCTGTAATCATATCCACCGGAGGCACGACACAAGGGGAGACATCTAGGTTTTGAACGCATTGCGTCACCTGATCTTCGAGCGGACTTTGGATAGTTGAGCCAAGCAAATGCGATGAAGCGACATGCTTGCCGATCGCATTTGCTTTCTCCTGTGGGGTGATTAAAAGCCGATCGTCGTCATTTTCGACTCTGAGAGGTGGAATGGGTTTGGGATGAGTTTTCAGGACCTTGGCTACCTTCCAGAATGGTCTGGAGCGGTCATCCAGATTATGGACAACACGCCCGAAACTTTCATTTCGGAGTGAATCCATTCTGGAAGCAATGTGCCTGTTCAGATCGGCCATTTCACGTTTTTTGCCCATATCTCCAGTCCTCTGAAACTGGGGGGGAGGTAGCTCATCGATTCCAGGGTAGTTGATCGATAGCTCGATGACGTCATTTCGTTGGCGTCTGCTATGGGAAATTCTCATAGCAGGCGTTGACGATGGGACGTTGTCGAGTTGTTGAATAGCAACTATCGTGCTAACTCACCGATTACCTGTCGATCTGCCAAATTTGGAAAGACGTCTGCATTGAATTGTCTCATATAATAATATTCCGCCCACTATATCACACGAAATTGCGAGTAGCTGAGTGGAATGGAGATAAGTTAAGCATTGGGTACAGGACCAAGTCTCCCCTGGGTGGTGCCAGAAGATGAGCGCAATAGAATCATCAAGTTGCCATAAGGCACGGAATGAGACTATTGCATGGCTGGGTAGTCAAAGTCTTCCATTCGTTAGTCATTTCAGGTGGATTAGAACAGGTTTAGGTTTAGGGTGGGCGTTGGCCAGATTTGGATTTTTCAGATATAATCCTAAATAGGACCTAGATTATGTAATACACTAGTAACCTCAACTTCTGTCACAATGTTTCATTGTGACTAATCAACACTCAATGGGTAAAATATCAAATTTGCGGTAAATTTGAAAAAAAGGGAACTTGGAGTGTAGAGTGCACTGCCCACTGGACGATTCTGAAGCCAGACCAATTGAGTGGGCTACGGGTTTATTTGATTGTACGTCATTTCCAAGTTATATATAGATACATTCATACCATTGGCATTTTGTATTTGAGATAAGACAGAGACAGGATGCGGAGGGCCCGCTTAGGGGGAGCGTAACCCATGTTATGGCTTCCATTTATTAAATAGTTCAGATAGGCTGGAAATGATAGGTTCATGGTGAGAAAACGTACCATATGGTGCCCGTTCACTGATCAAAATTAGATTCAAATCGTCAGGCCCTGCCCTGGAATAAGGGAATTGACGATGATTTGTCAAGTTTCATTTTGCATTTGCATATAATTGTAAGTTTAGGTTTGCTTTTGTAATTGTAAGATAGATAGTTTGCCTCAATTGAAACATTGAGTTAAACATGACGAATCATACTTCTAAAATAGTAGTAGTTACAGTGCCGCATTATCTAACTTTTGTTTTGTTTGTTTACATATAACTAATACTAATACCTCCTTGTTTTCTCTCTAATTTGTCTACTATGTCCCACCATCACGATGAGAGATGAGCTACCGTACATGGTACACGCTCATATACACTCCCAAAATAGTATGCCGCAAGTAAGTATATCACAGAGGCAACTAAAGATCCAGAAACAAAAACCGAAAACGCTTTACGGCAGATTGGTTTACAGTGGTCGACCAGGGTGTGTGCGGATAAATTACAAAATTACAATTAGGGTAGATGTACCAGTTATGGCTGTGCGTTCCTGTTGTGGTGTGTTCCAATCATGGCCTATGGAAATCCTATATGCCATGATTGGAACACATCATAATAGGAGCGTATAGCCATGACTGGTACATCTACCCTACATCATTATTCCATACATCAGCTTGAATTACGTTGATCGATATTACATTTTTTTTTGCTGTGCACTACACCACCGGAGCCAGCAAAGTTCAACAATCCATCGTTGCTTATGCCTTTGTTGTCGTTTGGAACCAGTTTTGCGAGGTAGGTGACGATTGTGCGTATTTCTCGCGTAAATTTTGAAAAGGGCCTAGCCTGAACAATACGTAAAGAGCAAATTGAAACATTGTACGTCGCGTGAATGTGGAACTTAATGAAGGCCTAAGTACTTTTTCGTAGTTTTTAGTTTTCGGATTTGAAAGATCGTCGGTTACAGTGGCCTGCTTACTGAGCAGAAAAACGCGGTCCCAGGTTCTTACATATCAAAGAGATTTATAGTAAAATCGCTTGTGTATCGTGTATTTTGCGAAACTCGTTGTTGTCGTTGGTTCCGGGTTTGAATGGATACAAAAATTTGAGCAACGGTATTATGTGATATGAGGGGCTCGGTGGCCTTAGAGCAACCGTTTTTGCTTACTGAGCAGAACATCATGAGTCTAATCTCAGGCCCATCCACAATCAAGATTCGTCAATCGTTTTATTTGTTAATATGACTACATGGTAATAACAGCAACTCGGTGATTAAAAAGGTGCTCGTCTGCCTAGTGGCAAACGTTTTTGCTTACTGAGCAGAAGACCGTGGGTTTAGTCCCAAGCTCCTTCGCGTTATATGATCGTTAGGACATTAATTCAGCTTATCGTTTACCAAAACGAACCCTGCTGCAAACCCAACCCTCTTATCCAACATCCCAGTGATTCCTCGTGGAAGTGCAGAGGTGTTCTCGGCTTCCATCAAAACGAGTGTCATGTCAACACAATCCTTCCCATTCCTTTCTTGACCTGTGTTCGGGCGCGGCCGGCGCTGGTATTGCCTAATTCAAGATCACCAGTTTTTACACATTGAGGATGATTGCTAGTCCCAAGCATCGTCTATTGGTTCTCTGTGTAATTACAGCTGATCTGGCAATAACAGAGTAGCAACCGTAGGCGGTCAATCAAGCTCAAGCTCAAGCTCAAGCAAGCTCATATCTCCAGTCCTCTGAAACTGGTGTCTACGAAAATTTATCAGGCGAATCAAGAGTTGGGTGTGGGAATCAATGGCAACAAACTTATCCCTCACAGGAACTTGTCGAATGCATGTCTCGTCAGCCACGGATATGGGCTATTCGAGTCCTTCCAACGCCCGGTCGATGTCATGTACGGTGTCGAGCAGTGGATTTTCATCCATGTTGCTGTCCACCATTCGTCCGTACTGCACCCAGTTAAAATGGTGGTAGTCTTTACGCAGGCAGCTTCTAGCAGGAACCTGACAGGAAAAAATCCAGGGTGGATGGATTTCCCGCCGGAGAGATAATAGTTGGTTCGTCCGGAAACTGCACAATGTACAGTCCATGTTGTGCGTGGTCAAACAACAGACATCCGTTCCGGTTCCGCTGGTAGTTTCACCAAGCTTCATGGCGGGCATTCAGGTCGCCCCCAACGATGAATCGGGAGCTAGTACGGGTAATGGCGGTCAGGTCGTTCTTGAATTAGATTCCTAGTCCGTTGCTTGCAGTACACTGGCATGGGCAGTAAACAGCGACAAACCGGACGTTTACAGTTGGTGATTCCACCTCCACACTAACGGCCTCGATGATGGAAGTGCGGATGTGGGGCAGAGTGCAAAACTTGATTCCCTTTCTGACGATGACCGCTACACCACCCCCCCCCCCTGGAGCTGGTGCGATCAAGCATTTGTTGTGGTCAGGCAACCAGAAGCTGTCACCGGACTTTAGGTGGGTCTCGGTTAAATAGAAGAACCACGTTGATGCTATGCTTGCGGAGGAAGTCGGCAAGCTCAATCTGTTTAGCTCTTACAGAGCAAGTGTTCCAGGTAGAGATGGTAAGCGGTTTAGACACCATATTGGATTATGAACTTACCGAGCACTTGGATCTGTTCGGGCTTATTGCGGCACTTACGTAGAGCACCGGTCATGTTGATAAAAATCTCCATCAGTTCATCTGCTGAGAACAGATCGGGATTATTTGTTTGAGCTGTTGGTTGCCTCCAGAATCCAGGGGGGATGGAGAGCTTTGTCCAGCAGAAGATTCAGACGTTTCTTGAGGGGGCGCGGATCGCACCCTTGGATTCGCTTGTCCATGAAGAGGCGGAAAGTCCTCCGTTCTGAAAGCCGGGGCCTTATCCTTCCTTCGTGCTGGTTGTTTGTTGGTGGACGCTTGATTTCGGATGCGCTTGAAATCCTCGCGTTTAGGGCACTGCTTGTTGGATCCTTGGTGAGCACCACCACAGTTGGCGCATTTGAACGCCACAGCTTTATCCGCAGCACATTCGGAGGTGGTGCCAAGGAATTCAAGGAATCAAAAAAAAAATAAAAATATATTAAATAGCATAGATTTTTCACCAGAAAAGCTCAAACTACCTCTCACTCATTTGGTCATATCTTAAAAACTATTTTTCCAAATCATTTGCTCTTGGAAACACATCAAGTACAAGAGTTTTCAAAGTGTGGTGAAAATTTGAGCTCAAACTATTCAGAAATAAAAAATCCCACCCATGGTGAAAATATGCAATTTTTTGACAATTTTAATACCTGCCAGTAATCAGCCTGTTTACTGTAATTACTATAACAAAACAAAATGTGAGTAAACTTATAAGAAATAACCTTCAATTGACGTTCTAAGATCACGAATAGCTTATTTGGTTGTGGAGTAATCTCTTCTAAAAGTTAAAATTTTTAAAAAATTTCTAAAATACAGGTTTGTAGCCCAGAAGGATCTAGGCACTTTAGGGCAAAATCAAAAAAGGGCGTTTGTTCAGAATGCCAAAATAAGCGTTTTGGCCAAGTTTGGCTCAAATCAGTGACATCAACCACAGCTGGAATGACCCATATTGAAAATCGTATCCTTCGACAATATAAAAAGTTGAGGGTTGTGTCCAAAGCACGACCGCATTATTGACTTAGAACTACGAGATTATTTTGCTGTTCCATTCAATAATATATAAATGACAAAACAAATGGTTTAGAAATTTAATTGAAAATTCGAAACCCTGGATATTTTTCACGGATGTCCCTTGGAACTTTCATTAGAATTCTCTTCAAATCATCAATACTCTCGAAATTTCTTAAACAATCGTCATGTAACACAGAACCACATAATAATTATACTTTGAACTTAAACAATTGACTTGGCTTTGTAGTCAAAACTCTTTAAATATACTTCCAAAAACTCCATTGGAATTTGTATCTACATACCTTATTATCTCTATTTTTTTTTCCTTTGGTTTGTTTTTTCCATCGATCTTGTTTTCCGTGCTGAGCACCAATGCTACCGACGTGTCAGGAAGGCAGCTCCCACACCTGGACCCTACCTATCGACCCATCAACTCATGAACCGGGGACCAACGGCTTTACTTCCCATCCGAAGGAAGGCGTGATCAGAGATGTTATGCCTCAGAACATCCCGGCGGCGCCGACTGGGATTGAACCCAGGCCTGCTGGGGTGAGAGGTAATCACGCTTACCACTACACCACCGGCGCCGTTTACCTTATTATCTCTAGAATTCATTCTAAAATTTCCTCTAAATTCCTTTGGAATTTTCCTCTAAATTCCTTTGGAATTTTCATCAAAATTATCGAATAAGTTTTTCAAAGTGATTGTATCCGGAACATCTAGTAGTTGACAAGATTATTAGTTTAAAAAGAGAGGACGAAGTATATTTTTCCAAGGTACATCATCGATATTCACGGACTTCTCCAGATGATTTAGAATTTTCGGCTCTTTCACGATTTCCCGGTTCACTGGTTGTGTCCAGTATACAAATGATGTTATCCATCTGAATAACATTACTAGAGATAAACACAGAAAACGAAACTATCTCAGAGAGTGAGTAGCTTTTGCCTATTCGTAAGGATACATTTCTAAAGGCGTTGGTCACTCAGCGCATGAGTAACCTACGTAAAAGTGACTCACTCTCTGAATAAGATTCGTTTTCAGTGAATGTAGACTGCTTAAGCAAGCCTTTTGAAACAAATGTTACTAGCGCTGCAAGGTGAGTGAATTCTGAACTAAGAGGCCAATCATGCGATAAGTATTGTCCATCCGAATAACTTATGTCAAATTAAAGCATGGAATTCCTAATGGAACGCCTAAGTAACCACCATGCACGTTAATAGCACTCTGATTCCCCTTTTTGCAATATAAGGTTGTTATAGGCCTTTTAAACTATATATCAGCAATATATTTCAAAAAGGGCGATTAGCGGGCTTGTTGGTTACACGGCTGCACACTGAGCTTGACTATCCAATATGCAATTTATAGTCGAGATGGCAACTTAAATACATTGAAAACGAATATTACTCAGAGAATGAGTCTCTTTTAATAATTCGTATGGATTTTTTTTTTAAATCGTAGTTTACTCTACTCTTTAAGAAAAAAATTCATACGAATGAGTAAAAGTGACTCACAACTGAGTAAAAGTTATTCACTCTCTGAGTTAGTTTCGTTTTTAGTGTGCACCCAACGAACACCCCTGTTTATCACTCGGCAGCCAAACGATGACTGCAGTCATAATTTCTACGTTTCGCTTACTTAAGCATTAGGATTACCATTCTATGCCCCTCCTTTTTTCTGTACTTAGCTGATATAGGTGAATTAATAGAAAAAAAATGCTACGATGTGCACGCTGCAGCGAACAAGTTCGAGGTCGACCCGTCCAACGTGCAACGCTGAATGATTATGTGGCTTCGCCTTCGGCCAACTTTCTGATGGCTGTGTTAGGGGTAAGCACCTTGCCGGTCGAAGAAAATGTATAAGAAATTTGAATGTTTCCATATTTCTTAATTTCTAGCTATTTAAATATTTAACATTTATAATGTGTGACATACCAGAAAAATCTTATAAAACTGCCGAATCGATCGACATACAAATCATCAAAATTCATTGATTATTGGCCAAGTTATTAGCATTTAAAGTCTGACCAATTTTCGTTGCATTTCCCTGGATTGGCACCCTTCCCGAAAGACGTAGTCCTACTTCAAAAGTAATATAAGTAATCTTTTAACGCATTTTACTCATTGTTTGATGTCTTTAGGTTAAAACTCTTATAAAATACTTCAGAAACAATTGCCAGTAACGCTGTGTTCGTATCCATATGCTGCAATCTTCATTTATCCTGAAATTAAATAAAATCTCGATAAAAATTGCAATATTGCTTGGGTTGTAGCCGAGCCTACTGAACTTACTCTTCGTTAAAATCCACGTTTTCCATTATGAAAACCAGTCGAATTTAACGTCCAAGGCAAGATCTCCAGAACTGCGAACCAATACTCAAATCCCGATCACGACCCCCAAAATCTATGACGCAGTTAACCACCCAAAATGCATCGGACAAGGCAAACAACATCACCATTAGTGCATCATTGACAACATCTGTGGCCGTCATTATCGCATCCAGCAGCCAGACCGTTGGAAACATCTCCCCGCAAGCTCATGTTGTACGACTCCACACCACACAATCCGAGGGGAAAAGAGATAACCTCTCACGCCCTGGCATAACAATAACGAAGCGTCCCTCGGATTCCGAAATGGAATAACCAGAAAAAAAGGATCGAATATGTTGTCTTTGACGTTGCCTCGCGCGACTAGCAGCTATAATAACAACAACAACAACAACAGCAATGTCTGTGAAATGCGATAATGGTTTCGAAATGAGAAAAAAAAACCAAAATAACGAGCCCGGCGATGAAGCGCAGCAGTGCGCATAAACGTCAGGCAGTCTGGCCGGGCTGCTGGCCGAGTTTGGGCCCGGGCGGGCGAGATAAATGTTTGAACATGATACGCCTGTTTAAATAAGACTCAACGGCTCTTTGTTGCTGTTCTGTTTTCTGTTTTCTTTTTTTTCCTTTGTTTGTTTGGTTTTTCGACTGCATTTGGAGGAAAAATGGATTTTTTCGGTGCGGTGCGGACCCGGTCCGGCCCGGATTGTAATTGAGCTGGAGGCGGGCATTTTTTGAACGCGACGATGCCCGTGCCGTCGTAATGCGCGACGGTGAAAGATTGCACTTAATGGTTGCACCAATTTGTACGGCAAATTGCAGCGATTAAGGGCGATGAAAATTTAAAAGATTTGTATTATGGTTGGTGTTAACAAGGTCGGGAATCTCAGAGAAACACTATAGGATGAGTTACTCACAGGCGGCAGGTATGGCAAATCATTTACATTCGTTTCGTGCATTCACTTACATTCATTTGCCTTTAATTTTGTTCATCTACAGAATTTCGTATTTACATTCGCTGAAAAAGAATAACAAGTTCTGCCCGCTCTAGTTCACCATACATAAGAGGTACAGATTGATGATGATGATGATGGTCCCACCTCTTACCCCTACAAAGGTTTGAGCTGGACGATTTATCTTCATGATAATTAAATATGACATTTTAACCAGATTAGCAAAGTAAATCGAACTGGTTACAGTTACAGATATAAATTCGTTCTAGAGTTTACAGTTGATCCACAGCGATATAAATGTGGAAAAGCTCAGGCGTTCACCTCTTAGTTCGCCTTTTTGTCCACCTAAAATATTCATAAGTATTACAAGCAATCAAAAGATAATGAACAATCAACAAAGCCTCCTATTACACTAGCAACCCCGCAATCTGAAGCTATCATAATTTTCAGCAATGTCAGGAATGCTCACGAACCCCCGACATTTGCCAGAATACTTACTACTAACTCCAGATATCTCCCAAATAAGCCTCAAAATTGCATTTTTTGTCATATGTTAAATTCAGTCCTCTAAATCCGTAATACGCGCGCGAGTCTCAAACCTTTGTAGACTACTTTTTTTTTTAATTAATCTACTACTATTAAATCAAATATTAAAAATCCATCATCACCATCGTGGCGAACAAAAATAGTTTTTGCAGTGCTGCAATAATTATTAAAATGTCATTATGACAGCTATCCATACAAAATAATCCGTTAGAGATAACTTCGTCAAGATGCATAATTTGTCAATTTATAAAAAAATCACTGGATAACCGTTCAAAAGACAGTTTTAACGTGTGAAATGCAGTGTCTTTTAAATTCTGTAAGTGTTGCTGAACGTTTTATATGTCTAGGCATCGAATTGAAAACATTTATTCCTTTAAAATATAATGAATTTTGTGAAGCACAACTCAAGAAATGTTGTGTTACTATTTCACCACCATATCAAGAAAAATGCACGAGAAGTTCACTAAACATCTCAACGTAGTCTACATCAACCATGCGGTCGTGTCTTGTACACAAACCCTCCAAATTTTTTTTGATGTGTTGTCAACATTAATTTTCGTAGTGGACATCGAGGGTCAAAGTGTGTTCCTCCGCAAGATTCGGAACAATCGTAAAAATGGTCAATTCATAAAGCTGGTCCTAGAACCTCGCGGTTTTTTGACGTAGGACTACGTCTTTAATTTATACAGTGGGGTTATATTAAAAAAATATCAAAATTCAGACATGTAACGAAAAATCCCAAACACGGACGCAACGATAGAGCGCAAATCAAACAAACGACACATTGCGCATGCTCACAAGAGCGAGCTCAATGCTCGATTGATCGCTCACCATTTCACCAATGAAAGGAAGGGAGGAGAAAAGCAGTGATAATAAAAGAGCTTGCCAAATCGTATTCTTCGTCATTTGCTTTCGAGCAACGGACGGATAAGCGTCGGACACGACGTATGAGTAGAACAGCACGCATCGCACCGATACGAAGACGACGCAGTGTTGCCACATTGTTTCCAATATCAATCTGTATTTTCACCGGAAAAATCTTTTTAATCTGTTTCCGCTGACAAAAATCTGTAAAATAATCTGCATAAATCCTTTAGTATGATCTTATTGCGGATCGTCGTAAATATACTTTGAGTTCATTTGAAGTTCAGAAATAGTTTAGAATCTTGAAGAATGACTTAAGTTTGCTTTCTAAAGAATTAAGCTTTTTAAAAGATCTCGAAATCCTGAATCTTGATTTTTTTTGTGATTTTAAAACTCTAAAAATACAAAAAATCAAATCCCAGTAATGAGAAACAAACCTGACCTTTGTCAGGTCTTTTGTTTTGTTTTTACTCAACAATTTTAGAAAATGAAAAATAAGCATTAAAGTTTTATGAAGTATTAGCTGTAAAATGTAATGATCGATGTTCATTTTCTCACATTCTTCTAATCAAAACAAATTTCAACTTTATCTAATCATTTGGCAGATTAAAAGAATATTGAATTCGCTAGCTGTTGTTCGAACCCTTTATACCTAAGTGTACTCAGTATTTTTTTTTTTTTTTTTTTTTGTGAAATGCTTTAGGATGGTTTTATCTGTATTTCTCTATTTGCAATCGTGTTCAGATGTTTTATCAACTTTATTGTATTTTGTCACATCACATAACTTTTGTATGGATATTAAGTAGAACTGCATAGAATATTATTTATTTCTGATATTACGCTAGTCAAATGTCAAAATATCCAGTTGACTGTTTGACTCACAAACTGTAATGAATCAGCTTGTGCACATTTAATTTTTTTCGTCGAGATTCCAACAGCTGAGTAATTCTGCAATTTATTCAGTCAATAAAATTCTGCTGAGATTCAGTCAAACAATTGCCGAGACTCAGCTAACAAATAACATTTTGCTGAGATATCAGCTAACAAACAGATATTTTGCAGAGATATCAGCCAAGCGGAATGCCGAAGTAATCGGCTGTTGGAGATTTTACCGAGCTAGATTAAGTGTGTGGGTCGTTAAAAGGGCTTGTTTATCGATTTGAAAATTAAAAAAATAAATAATCAAAGTACCTGTCACCATGGTGATATGGTTAATTAAACAATAAGAATGAAAAACTAACATCCCTTCTAACGAGCAATCAGAAATCAGAACAGCTGAGCATCAGAACTCCGTTCAAAATTAACGAACATAATAAAATTAAAAGTGAAAAATTGGGATTTGTACCTACTAAAAATCTGAAATTCCTCAGTATGTATTTGTTTTCCAAGAACTCGAACGTAGAAATATTATCGGTAATACAAGACGTCTCCATTTTCACGCCATGGATGTCAAAAGTTACTCAAGATCTTGAACTTTAAAATACAAGGACCATTGTTGTATATTTATATCGAGTGAGTATTTATAAGTGCGGGTCAAAATGAGTTAACTATCTTTTCCCCAAAAGGAAGCTACGATATCTAATCGGGAAATCGCTGTACAGCAATCGAACAGCACACCACGATCCAATTACGGAGGCTTCCATCGGGAATAAGACAAGGAGAAGTGTGAAAAGGAAATCGATGTATTACGAGGGTTTTGTGTTTTATCGAAGACACCATATCAAGGAGAATGGCCACTTCGCCGGAATCCAAAGATGTAATACAGTGGCACTGCGCTTGAGCCAAGCTGCATAGAATAGAGGGGTGAATACTGAAACCATCTTCGAATGTGTTACCACTGATCGCTCGTATAAAAGAAAGAGAGTGACCACTCTGCTTAATTTCCCGTCTTCGGTTCCATGTCTAAAACAGTCACCGACCATGATAGGAGACGCAGAAGAGCAAAGCCGCAGACGGTAAAAAGTCGCACCACCGTCGATGATAATGTCATATGGTCAATCGATGAAATTGGCTTTGGTCGGTCGAGGTTTAAGCGGTGTCCGAAAACGAAACAAAACCTGTCACCAGCTGCGTGCATGATTGTGCAAACTTTTAATGTCCATTTCCTGCTGTCCGAATGCCCCTTCCGACGTCAAAGGCGTATGTACATGTGCGATGTACCACACGAATACGGCTAGCGGTTTCAGCTTTACGACAGGTCAGTGACATTTTGCACACATTTAGCACCGTCGTGTGAGAAGCCGAAGAAACATGACAACAAATTGCTGTGCATGTAGGGGAAATGGCTCTAATGTTGGCCTATGCCTTCAATTTTTCTTATAACAAAAGGACAATACAAGTGGATATTTTTGGATACAAGCGGAAAATTGCCAAAAAATGCTCTCCTTGGAAATTTCTATATAGACCCAATATTAGGGACATTAACCCTATGTAATCGAAACCTCTCCTCCGCTGTTGGGGATTAGTTGATTGGGTTCAATTGACCATAGCTGCAAGCCACCTACATCGAATCCGATGTAAGAATTCGCAAGAATCAGAGCGAAATGTGGAGCATTTTTGTTTGGAGCTGAGCGCTTCAATCTCGATCATGAAAAGTTGGTGTGACTAATTGATAATTCCATGCTCACGACTGGCGGATGCTGGATTTCCGAGAATATCGCACACAAATGTGACCGCCGCCCCATCAGCATCGTAACTGGGGCAGACCAGCCTTCGAATCGCCCCACCGCAATCCCTGGAAAGATGGTGTTGATTATGCGATACTCTGACTGCCAACCGCGCGCGGAGCATCGTGGATTATGATTTATGAGGCGTGATTTTTTTCGTCTTATCTTTTTTTTTCATTCTGCTACTCGCGGCTCGGTTATATATGGCCAAGTCATAAAACACCGGGAGATGATACATCATCCAAAGTGTGAGGCAAATTTTTCACCGACTTTCTCGGAACAAATTTTGCTGCTTATGCTGCTGCTATGCTAACGGGGAGTGTCGGGCGTGTTGCTCAAAAGTGCATGTAATTCGAGTCATAAATAAAGAAAAAAGTTTCAAGGAAGGCTGAAATAGACTTTGATCCGAGCAAATAATGGTGGGGGGGGGGAAGGTTTTTCGCTTTCCTTAAGTGGGGATTAGCGAGGGTTTTTGCTTTGGTTTAAGTGATTCAGGAAAAAGTTCGCGGAAGGGATGTGACACATGGGCCCAAGTCGGTTGTGTTGGTAGGGAAGTTTTTTGTGGGAATCGTCAAGAATTTTTAAGAAGACCAGGAATTTCAAGGAAATCTAGAGAACTGCTGAAAATTTTTTGAAAACATTAGACACAGGGGAAATGGCCCTGATGTTGGCCTTTGGATTTAAGATTGGGCCCATCGCTAAAAATCTGCTATTTATCAATTTTATCTAGATGAACGCGTCCTTGGGACGGTACTATTTAGTGGATATTTTTGGTTGCTATTGAAAATTTAGTCGATTGCTGAATTTATGTATGGGCCCAAATTAGGGACGTTTAGGCCGACATTACATCCATTACCCCTATTTTGTGAATTTCACAGATGATTATCAGGGATGTTTAAAGATGCTTAGGACAGTTCCATGCAAAGCATGAGTCATTTAAAATCTAGACGCACTGTTTATTTTACTGCAGGGCTCCTAGCGGCCGGATCTGCACGGCGAATGAGAACGACCCAAATTTGAGTTTAGTTCACTCATAATCGCCAAAAGTGCAGGAACTCAGCGATGAGTAAATTTGCCTCTTGTTTTCCCAGGTTTTTCCAGGATTTTCCAGGGAAAAATTCCCGAATTTGAGAAAAAAGAAAAAAGATTGGATTCACTCAGTCTATTGGTACTACTCCGAGACTGAATAAAATTTTCGTCAATTTCTTCACTTTCCGGCAGATTTTTTAGGTTTTCCACAGGAAACCATAAGACAAATTTTACTCATCGCTGAGCTCCTGCACTTTTGGCGATTATGAGTGAACTAAACTCAAATTTGGGTCGTTCTCATTCGCCGTGTGGAATGTTTTGACAGCAGTTTGTTTTGAAAAGTTTCCTCTTTCAGTGGTGAAAAGTTTCATTTTGTTTGAAAGAAGTTATACATGATGGAAGCCGCGAACCGAAAATTAATTTTTGAAATCCATTTGGAAAATCCGACGTGGTCAGGTTCAAAAATCGCAAAGTCGTTGAAATTGAATAAATGGACCGTGTGCAGTGTTCTCAAACGTTTCCGTGAGTGGCATACAATCGATTGACAGGATCATAGCAAGCGTAGTAGTGGAACTAAGGATCGGAAGCTGCATTTGAATGACACTGAAGCAGAATCTAGTGGTTAAAAGACGTGCTCGGAAGTTGTACAATAAGGTTCTTACAAAGTACGAAGGATGCATCCACATGGACGACGAAACGTACGTGAAGATGGATTATGGGCAGCTTGCCCAGTTCTATAAAGCCACTGGTCGAGGTGATGTCCCTAGCAAGTTCAAATTCATTTTTGCCGATAAATTTGCAAGAAAGCTTATGATCCGGTAAGGTAATTGCAGCTGCGGACAAAAAACCCAGGTTTTCGTGACAAACAAGACAATGGATTCCAAATTGTACAAGCAGCAGTGCCTGTAAAGTTTTGGCCTGATTTGGCAAGTGGCCACTACAGCGGAGAAGTTCAACAGTGGTATCGAGACAACGGGGTAGATTTCTTCGAAAAGGACATCAATCCACCCAACTGCCTTCAATTCCGCCCAATTGAGAAATATTGGGCAATTGTCAAAAAGAGGTTGAAGAAGAGTGGAAAGGTGACTCGGGATGCGACAGAGATGAAGAGATGATGGAACGAAATGGTTGCTAATATTAGCCAACAGAGTGTCCAAAATATGATGAGTAGTATTCGAAGAAAAGTTCGAAATTTCATCAAAACCAAATCGGAATAAACTTGTTTACTCAACATTTTTATTTCATAAAGGCATTCGTTTTTTTGCGTCCCGATATTAAATATCTCAAACTTTATTTCAGAGCAGTACCAAGAACTTCAGGAAAGTTGCAAGAAATTCAGGATGCAGGGCTGGTAGCGATCACAACTGTCAGAAATAGTGATTTTAGTGACCATGTTGAATAAATAAATGACCAAATAGTGACTTATAGTTGTAAAAATAGTGACTAAAACGTGACCTAAGAGAAGGCGCATCAAATAAATGTTTGATGTGTTAGACTTATTTAATTATTATCTCATAAACACTTAGGTACGATATGAACGTTTGAACGTCCTTAAAATACCTGGAAGTCTCAAAGAATTTAAAAAAATTCTTACTAAGGATATTTTAAAGAAAATAATGACAATTTTCATGAAATTAGAACGAAATAATTAATATAGTTCTATGATTTTCACTGAAGTTCTCAAGCTTTTTCTGAAGTTCATAAAACTTCCCTTAAACTATCGACACTAATTTCAAACTTCTTCAATAGTCTAGACTTTTCATGGTGCCTAAACGATTACTGATTTTTTTAAAGTTCTCTAGACTGCCTTGAATTTTTCATTATTTTTAAGGAACCCACAACTTTACTGAAATTAATTAATTTGCCTCGAAGTTTTAAAAATGTTCCTTAAGTATTATAACCATTATTAACATTCGCTTTTCCCGGAACTTATATATCCTTACCTGAAGTTCTCTAAATTTGTTTAATAACCCAGCAAATTTTCTGATATAGTGGAAATGTAGGTAATGTCGGCCTACATGTCCCTAATTTGGGCCCATCGCTAAAAGTCTGCTATTTATCAATTTGATCTAGATGAACGCGTTATTGGGACGTTACTAATGGATATTTTTGGTTGCTATTGAAAAATTAGTTAATTGCTGAATTTATGTATGGGCCCAAATTAGGGACACTTAGGCCGACATTACCTGCATTTCCCCTATATTCATAATTCCCTGACGCTTCTGACGTTTTAGGATCAATAATAGAATTCTTGGAATACCCTATAATTCCACGGAACAACTTGTAAGTCGCTGCAAATTTTCTTAAGTTAATCGAATTATTCTGAAGCTATCTGATCGTCCTTGAAGTACTCGGAACTTCGCTGAATATCATTAAACTATCTAAAAATATCTAAATTTAGTTCTCTGGAATTTCTTGAAGATATTGCTGCTTGCTAAAAGCTCTCGCTTTTTTTTTATTAATGGAACTTTGTTGATGTTCTCTAATGAACTTAGCTAAATTTTCGCATTTTTTAAGTTCTTGAAATCTCCATGATATAACACCCCTAAAATACTCTCACGTTTTCCGGATGTTCATAAAATTTCCAGGAATTCTCTCGGAGCTTTGCTGCAGTTTTCGGAAATTCACTGAAATTTCTAATATTTCCTTTAAATTATTTGAACTGCCCTTTGATTCTCTGACCTGTCTTGATGTTCTCGGAGCTTCTATAAAGCTCTTAGTCCTATTGAAGATCTCGGTTCTGCTCGGAAATAAATAGAATTCCCGTAAACACCTTTAAATTTCCCTCAAAATTTTCTGGACTTCTGGGAAGTTTCTGAAATCTTTCTGAAGTTTTCATAAATTTTCTGAAGGTCCTAGTACTTCCTTGAAATTCGATTTGTTTTTCAGCACATCATGAAACTATCTTGAATTTATCTAAATTTACGATTATAGAGTTTTAATCTATCTAGCTTTTCTGAGGTACTTAGAACTTCTTAAAAATTTGCACAATACCCCTCAAGTTTTCTAAATTTCTCAAGTTCGCTTGACACCTGTGAAGTTCTCTGAAATTCTAGAAACTTCATAAAAGTTCCTGAAAAGTTTCGGATGCTAAAAGAACCGCTTTGAGGTTCTTACAGCTTTCAGTAAATTTCCCATATTTTCAGCTTGTTTACTTCCCTTATGTTCCGGCAGTTTGTTTATAGAGCTTCACTGAAATTCTCAGCATTTCCTTTCATTCCCCAGAACTTCTCTAAAGTTCCTACAATTGTTGTAAAGGTAATGGGACTGCTTTGAAGATCTTTAATCTTTTATCAAGTTAAGTACGAACTTGAAAGAAATCCTTTATTTTTAACTTAATTCTGGCACTTTGAATATTTTTTCTCGAATTATTACATTACATTATATCTCGAACTTGTACATGGAATACGAAACTTCAAGACATTGAATATTTTTAGATCTTGGACTTACTTACTTGAAAACTCAGGTAATTTTATACAGAAAAATGAGTAGACATCCTGATAACACAAACGAAGTGACAGACGGAGCGGCTCGAAAACGTTGGTGACTAACCTGCTATTTCAATTTTTCAGTGTACCACATGGCAACACCACTACTACTGGATTGTACCACATGGCAACACTACTACTAGATTGAACTAGCATTTTCACCAAATGTACTAGAATGTTTTGGTTCTATCTCTTTCACTCTACTCAAAACTGAAATGAATAAAAAAATGACAAAATGATACGCACTTTTTGCACACTGTCAAAGAATCATTGTACACAAAATCAACTTTGTTCAAATCAAAACAAAAAAACTAACCCATCTGGTGGATGATGGCACAAGCTTCCAAGAAAATTCTATTACAGTGAACCACATTATTTAAATGGATTTCTTCGCCAGTTAGTCGTCTGTCACTTCGTTTGTGCTGATAATAGAGAAAGACGAATAAAATCTTGAAATAAATTCACGCTAGAAAAGTTGAAAATAGTGACTTATTACAAGAAGAAGTGACTTTAGTGACTTGGCCTTGAAAAAAGAGACTTAAACTGACTTGATAAAAGTGACCAAGTCACTAAAAAATGACTCGCTACCAGCCCTGAGGCTTCGAGAACTGCAGAGCACTTCATTTACCTTCAAGAAAATTACAGGAACTTTCCAGAATCTTGTCTTGTCTTGTCTTGTCTTGTCTTGTCTTGTTTGTATAGAGGGCTTTTTGGGGCCAGGAAAGCTTCTTATGATGGTTCGAGACCCCCCCCCCATATGTAGGGGGGGGAGGCTGCCATACAAATGAAACAGAAATTTCTGAATAACTCGAGAACTAATCAAGCAACTGGAACCAAATTTGGCATGTGGAGGTATAAGGAGATGGTCATAGGGGTAGCCCCTTAGATAAGAGGTGGGAGGGGGCTACGTAAATATAGCATGCTCTTTTTTTTTTTAATCGGCGCATAACCTCAAGCTAATATTGAATCTCGAGCAAGGCCGGGCACACTCAGCTAGTAATTTAAAAAGCAACTTTAAATAGAGATATATAGTAAATTCTGAAGACATCTAAAAAAAACTAAGGAGAGTTTCAAGAGAATTATATAAAAATTCCAAGATATTCAAGGAAATTTTGAGAAGCAGTTGAAGGAAATTCTGAGACATATTTTTAATGGAATTCTGAAGTGAACTCCAAAGAAATTTTAGGATAGTTCTTTTCAAAATTCTAAATGGTATAACAAGAGATTCTCCGGAATATTTCAAACGAATTAAAAAAAAATAATGATGAGAAATTAAAGCACATTCTCGCGAGACATTTTAAGAATAGAGTGAATTTCAAGATTTTTTCTGGAGGGAATTCCTAAAATATTATAATTTCTAAAGCAACTATGAGTAGTGTTCCAGGAGATTCTAAAGAAATCTTAAAAAATCTAAGGAGAGTTTCAATAGAATTCCATGAGATCCTCTCAAGGGCATTTTAAGAAGCATTTCAAGGAAAATGTGAGGAAATCTGTTTATTGAATTCTGAAGTGAACTAAAAAAACCGCAGTTTCAGAACTTCTAAAAAGTTGATATGAGATTTCTGAAGTGTTTTGGGGATTCTTGAAATTATATAACATTCCCTAAAGTTCTAAAAAGTTCCCGAACAATCAATCTCTTATGTCATAGCTTCTACGAATTTTCATTGATTTCTAAGAAGGTCTAAGAAAATCAGTTTAAAAAATCTGAAAGAGTGTGAATCTTTCGACACCCGTAAATTTGAAGGATTTTTTAGCAAACGTTTGATTTGAATTTGTTATACTTCCACTCCACATTTAAGGGCAAAGATTTATTCTTGATCAAGAGAGAATATGTTCGTTGCTCTATGTTTGCAGCGATATTTGCTCATAAGAGCGCATACCAATCTAGACGGGTGCCCAAAAATTTCCTTATGCATTTTGGTGCAGCCTGGATTTGAGGAGCGCTTATAGATCAAAATGTCTGGGCCCTAAAAATCGTGATGTGGACCTGGTTACTCGTGGAGTAATCATGAGTAACCATGAGTAACCACTATGACAGATCTGGAATGAAGGTGGCATGGTAACAGACCTTGGAGCACGCGCAGAAGACGACAGGCTACCGGCCCCTGATCTTCAAGTCGGCTGAAGAACAACAAAGCAACTGGTGTAGATCAACTACCAAGCGAGCTTTTAAAATACGGTGGTGAAGCACTGGCTAGAGCGCTGCACTGGGTAATTGCCAAGATTTGGGAGGGGGAGCTATTACCGGAGGAGTGGATGGAAGGTGTCGTATGCCCAATCTACAAAAAGGGCGGCAAGTTGGATTGCTGCAACTAACGCGCGATCACACTGCTGAGTGCCACCTACAAGGTACTCTCCAAAATGCTATGCCGCCGTCTGTCACCATTTGCAAGAGAGTTCGTGGGGCAATACCAGGCGGGATTCATGGGTGCCCGCGCTACCACGGACCAAATTTTCGCAATTCGGCAGTTTCGGCAGAAATGTCGCGAATACATAATTTGTTCATCGATTTCAAATCCGCATACGACACAATTGATCGAGATCAGGTATGGCAGATTATGCACGAGTACGGACTTGCGGACAAACTGACGCGATTGGTCAAGACGACGATGGATCGAGTGATGTGCGTCGTTCGAGCATCGGGGACACTCTCGAGTCCCTTTGAATCTCGAAGGGGGTTACGGCAAGGGGATGGACTTTCGTGTCTGCTATTCAACATCGCGTTAGAAGGTGTGATCAGAAGAGCTGGGATAGACACGAGTGGCACGATCTTCAGGAAGTCTATCCAGCTTCTTGGAAACGATGGCGGAAACGTACATCAGTCTGAAGGCTAAAGCTAGACGGATTGGACTTGCCATCAACGCATCGAAGAGGTTCTAGGGAAGACAATGTTAGCCTTCCTCCCCGAGTTCAGATAGACAGTAACGGAATCAAGGTGGTCGACGAGTTCGTGTAATTGGGCTCACTGGTGACTGCCGAAAATGAAGAGAAATTCAAAGACGCATTATGGCAGGGAATCGTGTCTAATTTGGACTCCGGAGAACGCTCCGGTCGCCGCCGCACGAAATTAACTACGAGACCTGGACTCTGCTCGCGAAGATCCGTGGTGTTTTCGAACGGAAGTTGTTGCGAACCATCTATGGTGGAGTGCAGATTGTTGATGGAACGTAGAGAAGGCGATTGAAACACGAATTGCACCAGCTGCTTGGAGAACCATCCATCGTCCAGGCATACGTGCGTCCATTTTCATTCGTGGGAGTTTACTATTTTGGATCGATCGCCGTGAGAGTGAACCGTAGTAACGCTAAGCGGTGGGTCGCACTGTTCACTTGTATGACCACTCGAGCTGAGTCCTGTATGATGGCAATCAGGCGCTTCATCGGGCGTAGAGAAGCACCCGTTGAAATTCGCAGCGATAGGGGAACAAACTTCGTGGGATCGAGCAACAAGCTGAAGCAGGAGATGGACAAAATTGACCTCCAGCTCGCCGAGACGTTCACCAACGCAAACACAAAGTGGGTGTTCAATCCACCTGGAGCGCCTCACATGGGTGGTGCATGGGAGCGTCAAGTACGGTCGGTGAAAACGGCTCTCGCTGCTATGGACACCTCACGGACACCAAACGAGGAGACGTTGGCATCGCTGCTGGTGGAGACAGAAAGCGTGGTGAATTCGAGGCCTCTGACGTACATCCCTTTGGAGACGGCGCAGCAAGAAGCTTTGACACCACACCATTTTCTCATGATGAGCTCGAACGATGTGATACAGACCCCAAAGACACTGGCGGACCCGAAACTTGCCTGCAGGAACGATTGGAATCTGTGCCGAATCATGGTCGACCAGTTCTGGCGCCGGAGGGTGCGGGAATACCTTCCGACTATCGCACGTCAAACAAAGTGGTTTGAGGAGGCGAAGCAGATCGCGGTCGGGGACTTGATCATCATCGTGGAGGAGAAGATTCGTAACGGATGGATTCGAGGACGAGTTGCCAAGATCATCGTAGGGCGCGATGGACGAGTTCGTGATGCTGTTGGACACCCCTCGGATGAAACCCGCTGAACGACGACCAAGATGACAGCTGAAACTATCGTTGTGTGAGAATTGTAAGACGTCAGAAGGGATTAGGTCTGCGCTCGGGTGAAACGATTGATAGAAAAATATAGAAGATGGTTTGACCCGAGCGCAGACCATATCCTTTCTGACGTCTTACAATTCTCACACAACAATAGTTTCAGCTGTCATCTTGGTCGTCGTTCAGCGGGTTTAATCCGAGGGGTGTCCAACTGAGGAATTGGTTGTAAGGGGTTGGCGCGAAATACCCTAACAGGAGGAACTTCGAATATGTGCATAAATAAGGGTACCAACTAGTGTTGGGTGACCTTGGGTCGATCTTCGGAAGGAATTGACCATCATCATTTCGATAATGCTTATGTTCGCCTGGGGTGACTTTTAATAACGAATTATGAAGAAAAATCGATTATAGAGCCGTAAATAGAATCGATCCGTTAATATCGCTTTTTTTTTTAAAGATCGCCCAATCCTAGTACCAACAACTTTTTCAGTGCCAGGTACTCTATTCTGAAGTCTGTGATAGGGAAATCACAAATCGAGGGTCATCAAAATACATGGCATATTGAGAGATTGAGATCGTGAGAGAGAGAGAGAGAGAGATAGATATAATAGTGTGTCAGAGAGAGAGATAATAGTGCTTACTCTCTTGGTAATAAAGTTGAACGTAAAGTCACAGCCAAACAGACGTAACTCTTTGAATAACTTTTTCTTGAAAACATTGTACCTAAAAAAATAGGACATCAGCAACGGCATCTCTCGAGCCTCTCGCGGAAAACAAGCTTGCTCGCTGAGTTGCTAACAATGTTGCATGCAAGGTAAACAAAATATATAGAAACGTCAAAGTGATCCGATGCCAGCGCATCGGTGAGCAGTTTGCTTATTTACATGATAATATTCAAATCAATCGTTAAATACGAGAACGATGATCCAGAATGAAGCGTTACGTCTGTTTGTCTGTGGTAAAGTTTAAGGGTATGAACTGCTTTACTGATTTTACAGTTAACTAACAAGTAAATTTTAAAGTAAAAGTTCCAAAACAGGTAGATATTCATTATCTCTATGCAGTTGGCCACGTGAATTCTTGATTACTGCTTGTAATTATTGGATATAATTGATTTTCTTTCATCACTCAAACTGAATTTCAACGATGCCTATCGAGAAAACAGCGCCATATTTGGGACAAGTCTTTATGAGAATCACTTAATTGAATTTGAAAATTAGCACTACTGTACACTTTCAACTTCAATGCAAAATAGAAATCGGGGAAGAAGCACACATTACCGCACATCATTGTTCGCAGCACCCGGTTGTCTAGGGTTAATGCGCGTGTGTGGTACGTCCTATTTTTCTCTAATATTCTCCAATAAGAAAAAAAAAAAAAAAGAACGACCAAAGCCTCCATGATTTATTACCAACCATCCAACCGAGCTGAGGAGCTACTCAAGTGACATTTATCATTTGCTTCGGAAGCGAGGAACAAGGAAAATTGCACTTTTCAATTTGAAAAGCAAAATGCAAACGACTGCCAAGAGGGGACGGAAGAGGTGATGGAAAAGTGATTTTTCTTCTTCTCTGTCTCGGAATCCAGAGTTCAGTCTGGAAGATTTCATTCATTAGCCCCTCCGGACTAAGGGGATACAGTCCTTGATATGTTTTCTTTGTGACTGAGTTTGTGTATTTTTCCTTTTGCAGCTCATTAGTATTTCGTTTCCGGAGGATTTACCATTGGCTGTCTGGAAAATGCACATGTTTTTACAAGATGTGATTGTCAGTTCCACGCAGCAAGTGCAATAAATCGGAATACAGTGTAGGGCAGTGTAGGAATGAACCACTAAGTCGAGGCTATTTTTCACACAGATGGCGCTGTTCCATCGGTAGTAAGTAATAACAATCTTCGTATAGAAATTTTGATACATATTCAGGTCATAAAAAAAGTTTAGGGCAACCTAAAGAAATGATTAATGGACTTTGTCGTTCAGTTTTTCCCGGAAATTATTGTTAAACAAGCTACATTTAAATAAAAGAAGTTTTTTCCCATACTTTACTACGAGTTCATAGAGAGCATAACAATTTAAATTTGAGAGCGAAAATTCTCTCTAACAAGTTCAATATCTCAACATGCAATGTATGTGGATGAAACTCGATTTGTGATTTCCCTTTCACAGACTTCAGAATAGAGTACCTGGCACTGAAAAAGTTGTTGGTACTCTTATGTATGTACTTAGATTAACATCCGAAGTCCCTCCTTTTTTCATACTCGGCACAAAAGGAGGGAGTTCGGATGCGAATTTTAATGTAGAAAAAGAGGTAGCATACATATTTTGCAGTGTCAATTTGTAATTTTGTAGTCTGTGAAAGGGATTTCAACTAATGGAAAGCAGTTGACTAAATGGTTGATTGTCACTTTTCTCACAGGACTTATTCTAATAAAGCACAAATAGATGGTAGCACGAATTGCGGAACGACTCGCACAATTTACAACTCATTTCAAAATCATCGTTTCGACGTTTCTGCTGCACAGTTTGGACTTTTTCCAGTAATCTTTTTTTTTTTCTGAAATCCCATCCAAAGATTATCCCGTACATTTTTGTTCTTCAAACAATCAAATCATATCCGAACTAGTATTATGCCTCTTAATCGGTGGAAATTTCACGCCACAATTGGCTGAAACGAGGCGTTACTAAATTGTATCCAATTAACGGCTTGTTTTGTATCAAATATAAAAAAGCTGATGAGAAGGGCTACCGCCTACCGCTCAATTATGGCCCAGCAAACAGCTCATATTGGCTCATCTGTGCCGCGAGCGAGATAAACTGGAATCGTACCTTCCTTTCACCTTGGCTAAGGAGATTCAACCGCCGGACCGACCGACTGACTGTTGGCGCAATCAACAAACGAGATCTCTGCCTTCGTGATGCAGTGCGGTGACGTGCGGGTAATTATCTCATTAGTGGTCTCACAACCTTTTTCTCCCCCATTTCAAGTGGTCATAAACTTGAAATAGCAGATCAGTAGATGTACATTTTATTACGCTTGCAAATGTCGTAAGTCGAACGTTTCTCTCGCACAGGAAGATTTATCGGCGAATCTCTTTCTTCTATTGCGTCACACTTGTTTCACGGAAAAAGACCACACTAGCCTAGAGGTGGGAGGGGGTGTGGACACTCCATCAATGACGTGGACAGACGAAGCGATGAATCAACGTCACCGACACGCCACAATTTTCACTCGCCGGAAACAAAGAGTATCATCAGAAGCTCATTTCCCGCTTGTTTTTCCGGACTCACTGTGAAAATGAAAACCCACGAAGCCATTTCAGACTTCCCAGCCCTTGTCAGTGCCACTCTCTCGTTGCTTTGATGTTTTGCCCGGATCGATGTCGGGAGGTGAGTTCAAATCCAATTTTCCATTTCTCAGAACTTGGAATGTCGTACAGTCCGAAGTCCACTGCTGCTAGAGTATGTGTCACTTTGGAGTGGCGCCTTGACATGGGTTCTCAGGAGCGAATGTGACTCAGAACACAGAATGTCCATGACACATCCACATTAGTCATAACGCGCGCAGTCGGAAGAATCCAGGCATAAATCCTCGCCGTTGGGATGCTGTCTTGGTTTTTCATGTTTTGTTTTGCAACTGTCTGGCAAAGGGAAAAATATCGGAATGAAATATATGCACTGGAACCGATGGCCTCGTATGCAGATTGCTCATGTGACTGGAAGGGGCGCCACCGTAAGTAGAGCACTTGGAACGGTGCCAAAGTGCATGAGTAACGAGATAAAATTGGACCTTTTTTTGTTGAACATTTTTTTCATTCTCAAGAAAGAAACTATGCGTTTTGTTTGAAGGTCTTTGGCCCAACAGACGAACATTACATGCTCACACATGCCCCCTGGCTTTACGGACGACATGGATATCATCGGAATGGACCGTAAAGCAGTGGAAGAGGCATACGACATCGAGAATTTAACTCACGATTAAGTTAGTCCACATCGTGCTCTCTTGCCGTGCGGATCTATTTGCTTTTTGCTAAAGGAAATGTTTCTGCTATCTAAAGCTGCAACAAATTTTAACAGCACTTCTCAGTACTAAATTTTACCTGCCAATTTTCTACCTTTTTTGACACTTATTTCTCTTCGATCCTTGTTTGGACCTTACCCGAGGTAGTCCTGCTTGGACATCAACTTGGAAAATTCCTGATTCTTATAGCCGATTTAGAGATACTGTGTACGCAAAAGAAAAAGGCAATCTCTTGATCCCTCTTCTGATGAAATTTATTTTGGCAATCAATTTGATATGCTTTAGACTCGCATTTCTTCCGAATCGGGCTCACAGGTAGCAATTTGTGCGCTTGTGGTAGTGGCTATCACGATATCGACCACGTGCTTTGGTAATGCACCCCTTCCATTGTGTTGCTCGATCCGAGTTATCCGCATCCCTCAGGGTGCGAGAAAAACAACCTTTGCGGCCCGCTAGAGACATGTTTTCGAGCCAAGATCTTGACTATTTAAATTTAATTTATGTGTTTTTAAAACGGATCGATCTGAGGATTTAGTATTTAGTGTCATCTTGTGTTCTCTCAAGTTGTTAGCTGCCCATCGGTGTACCCCATGTTTGTCTTTTTCATCAGTATGTCGCTTAGTTCGAGATCAAGAGCACATTGCTCGAAAAAAACCTTGTGTTCTCAATCCCTACCCTGACATCCGGTTGTTACAATTTGTTACTCCTAACCTCGAGATAGTCGCGAGTAATCGGCCCCCACTTTACTAACATTAGTTTTAAGTAACTTTGTAACCCAAACGATGAATATCGGCTCCGCAAAGCTACGGCAAATGAGCCTGGAAAAATAAACGCATTATAAAAAAAAATGTATGCTCACGGACAATGATCCATCATCCAGGCAAAATTCTAATAAACTTTCCCAACTTAATACCAAGATGGAAAAGGTCCTCCCTATTGTGGTAACCACTTCCGATTTACATGCTCTTCGCACGGAACTTTTGAACTTCGTTAAATTCAAGTTTTCACTAAAAAATTAAAAAAAAAAACTCAAAAGCCTAGTGCAGCGCAGAAGGTGGTAAACTTTTGATCACAAATTCGTGGAAAGCACAGAAACTTGCTAAGCAATTCGAGAATTCCTATAATTTTAGTTTGGGTCGTACTAGTGCCATTGAGAATCAGGTTGCTCGGAATGATGTGAATATTTTCTCTCGGGAAAATATTTTTGATGATTCCTGGGGGAGTGATTTGGACGAAGTAAGATCTATAACTAAAAGGTTTCAAAATATAAAAGCTCCAGGTGATGATGGAATTTTCTATATCCTCATCAAAAAACTTCCAGAGAGTACCTTGGTACCTTATTTAACAGATATTTTCATTTGGCATACTTTCGTGGTAAATGAAAAAAATCAAAAGTTGCTCCAATTTTGAAGCCGGATAAAATCCAGCTGAAGCTAGCTAGCTAGCTACCGTCCAATAAGTTTGCTTTTTTCAATAAGTAAACTTTTTGAAAAGATAATTTTAAATAGAATGATGCTTCACATCAATACGAACTCAATTTTGGCAGATGAGCAGTTTGGATTTCGCCATGGGCATTCAACTACTCATCAACCCTTAAGAGTTACCAATTTAATTCATTCAACCAAATCTGAAGGCTGCTCAACTGGAGTTGCTCTTCTAGACATAGAAAAAGCATTTGGAAGTGTTTGGCATGAAGGTTTGATTGCTAAATTAATCAAATTTAATTTTCCAATATAAATTATGAAATTAGTTTAAAATTATTTAACTGACAGAATTCTGCAGGTAAATTATCTAAATTCCCAATCTGAACGCCTGCATGTAAGAAGCACCTAAATTGAAATGAAATGTAATTTGAATTTGAATTTGGAACAAATAGAGTTTAAAGAAAAGGAAACTCACGATTAGCTAAGATTGAAGTAACTCTGCGGTGAACTAGAAAATGGCATATGGCGGTGGCGCATGAATCATAAGTTGAATTCGAGTCGCATCAATAACGAAAAGGGATATTGTGAGACTTATAAAACATACTTATACTTTTATGAAGTTTCAAATTAGATTCTTATAAGTCTCAGAATTATTAAATTCATGTGAATTCTCCGTAGGACACTTCGTCGAATTCATAGTTTGAGCTTAGAAATTCTATTAGAGAATAATAGGATCTACGGAATAACATTTGAATCCTCGCATTAAGATCTTTTTTTTTTTTTTTTTTGAAGATAGCATGACAAAGTTTTGCAAGGCAAGTGTTGAGGTAGGATTACATCCTTCGGCAACATATTGGGGGTGTATTTTTTCAAAAAACCAAAATCGGCCGCCTTACGAAAATTGGTCAGGCCACTTATAACTCTGTCAATAGCAGATGGACTTTTATTCTTAACAAGCCAATCGATTGAAATTTTTTCTACAAATCTGCTAGGTCACTATTGAAAATCACATAAATGTCCAACTGTTGCAATGATGATCAAAATTATCACCGATTACCTGCACCGAGCACTTTCCCTAACACAGATATCAAAACCGAATTCCATCCGGTCTCGCCGAACGCTGCTTATTCAATCACCGTTTGTGGTGGTGTCCGGACGGTCGTCATTAGTAGCATCAGCAGTGCTTTCGGCACGTGGCGTTGAACATTGTTCTCCAGTACACAACGAAAGGCTGCCAGCAAGCAGCAAGCTGCAGCCCACATGAGCATCCATTAACCGAAGAAGGAGAAAGAAGCCGCACCGCTATTGATCGGAACCAGTAGCTTTTCATGAGTCGCTGTGGGCCATCATTGCCAAGCACGTCACCCTCGTTCCAAACAACATACAGTTCGCCTGCCTCATCCGTGTTGAACACCTTAATAGCTCAGCATTACTCAACCATCACGATAAAACGGTCCTTTTCAGGACCACCATAAATTTGTTAAAGAGTATTTTCTGGACATTTGTCAAGGCCATCAATTGGATGTCAGTTTCCATAAGTTTAAATCTAACATACCATGTATTTTTAAAGCCATATTGGGGGTGCAATTTCAAAAACCAAAGTAGGTCGAGGCATGAAACTGGTCTGATTTTGATCCAGAGATGATGGATATTCATTATTATACGCCAATGGATAGGAAATTTTTCTACGAATGTGTTAAAATTAAGACTTTATCAATTTTCAGTAGGTCACCTTGACCTTGTCAATAAACCAGAAACACTTCGAATTAAGGTAAGATTTTATCCAGGACACCAGAAAAAAGCAAAAAAATCTCGAATTCATATGATTGATCGCAAATATCTCGCATTGGAAAATTTGAGCAAGAAATTCCTGCAATCAATTTTTGTTTTTTTTTTATTATCTATTGATTAAACCAAAAATTTCATGCGTTTTGTGCACGAAAATGCGTTAAATTGTCGTCAGAAAACCAGGATGGAAAAAAGTGGTTTCCCTAACACAGTCGCCGAATATTGATACCGAGCGGTCGAGCCTTGGATACAACCTCTTACTTTTATACATTCTTGAACTTAGCGAGGTTTCTTGCTTCAAACATGGGATATTTCAAACATCACAAATTTATAAAAAAAAATATAATGGCTCTTGGACTTCCACGAAATTGAAGTATTCTGATTCTTCACTCATCATATGAGAATGCCAAATAACTTGAGATGAATCGTAGAGGAATTCTAGGGATAGTTTTGACGTAGGACTACGTCTGTGATTTCTATATGGGGGTACACTTTGTGAAAACCAAAAATGGAACATGTAACCAAATTATGAAAGATTTTGAACGTTAATAACTCAGCTACCCCTGGACTAATTTGAATAGTTTTATCACCAATCAGAAATATTTCTACGCATCTTAGAATCAAGACTTTATCATTTGTCAAAATATCACTATTGAAAATTGCGTGAATGTGCAACTGTTGCTCTGATAATTAAAATTATCACCGATTGCCTGTGAAAAGCGATTTCCCTAACACAGATTTCAAAGTTGAATTCCATCCGGTCTCACCAAACGATGTTTATTCAATCAACGCGTGGTGAGTGGTGGTATTCTCCAGTACACAACGAAAGGCTGCCTGCAAGCAGCGAGCTGCAGTCCACATGAGCATCCATAGGAGGAAGAAGCCGCAGCGCTATTGATCGGAATCAGTAGCTCTTCGCGAGTTGCTGTGGGCCATTTATGTCAAGCGCGTCATACCAAAGAGTATAAACAGAGAGAACCCCGCTCAAATTCCTATTCCTACATGAAACACAAGCTCCTGCTGCAGTTAACAAATAAGATTTATGATATAAGACCACGTAGTCCTACGTCACCATTGCGTACAACCCCATAGGGCTGTCATTTGTAGTTTTTTGTAAATTCTGGGCCCAATAACCAATGAAATTTGACCAGAAACATTCTGGTAATTTTGAGATGTACTTCTAGAAAAATGTAAGGAAAACTAAAAATGAATTTTAAACTAGTTCTGAAGACTATTATGGGGATTGTTAGTTGAATTTGAGGGAACATTATAAGGTAAGTCTTTGGAGTGATGTAACTCTATGGCTGAAACTGACTACAATCCTGAAACTACGCTTAATTATCACCTACGGTTGAAAATCTCTTTAATGTTGGTAAATGAATCAATCAGTGAGAAATTCTGAGGAGAGCTGCTAGGAAATATGGATAAAAGTTCCAAGTTCCAGCCCGATAAATGCCTAGACCAGACCGGGAATCGAACCCAGCCACCTCCGACATAGTCTTGCTTTGTAGCTGCGCCTTTACCAACTGGGCTAAGGGAAACCACAATCTACCAACTAATTTCTTTAAATACCACTGAAACCCATTCATATTCTCCAGAATCATAAGTTTTAAATATTATCTGAAAGATTTTGAGATCAGACTGCACCTAGTGTTGTTCGCAAAGTTCTTAAAATATGACATTTTATATGGGAAATAAATATAAGAACCAATAACAGAGCCTAAGACGAATTTAATTTAAATATATGATAATCAAATAGATTCAAATATCTTAAAACAAAATGGTAGATATCTAAAATCTATAATCAAGTTTAGATTTTAAAGTAACACAATTTCTTAGAATAATGTTGAATAAACTTATTAACGACCAAAATCAGTTAAACAAAGGTTATATAAACTGATGTAGAACATGTTTATAACTTGGCAAATTATTAATATAGCTCAAACAATTCTTTACAGAATGTCAAGCTCGATTGAAAATAGTTTCAAGAGAATTCATAAGAAATTTTAGAGAATTGCAAGGATTTTGGCATATTTCAGGAGGTTTTGGCATATCTCCAAAAAAACTCTGAGTAGTCTTGCAGGATATTCGGATGATATTCCAAAGAGGACTCTAAGGCGAGTTTCAATAGAATTCCAAGAAAACTCCAAGAAATCCGCGCTAGGGCACTTTGCGAAGAATTTTGAGGGAAATCTGAGAATAATTCTCATGGAATTGTGATGTGATATCCAATGAAATGTTAGTAACTATTATACAATTCTAAATTCTAAATGGCATGCCAAAAGATTTCTAAGCGAGTCATTGGGAAAATGTTGGAGAGAAATTTAAGCAAATTTTTGAATAGTTAAGAATACAAAAATATATGTAGAGTAAATTTCAAGACTTTTCTGGAGATAAGTCGTTAAGTGTTCTGCAAAAAATTCCAAGACTGTTGTGGATAAGATAATACCGGACAGAACTGCAGATAAGTATCGTTGTTTGTGGATGGAGTTTAAAAAGGTTTTCCTTTTTCCCAATTCCTAGTTGCCTGTTCTTTGGTAGTAAGAATACTGACCATAGATGGTATCTTTATTACCAAAAAAAAAATGCTCCATCTACCACTCTGTGTACTATTGTTAACCCTTTGTCTGTATCTTGGGGTCAATATGACCCCAGGCTATTTTTGCAAGCTTATCATTAATCAAAACGACATTTTCTCTGGCATGTTGAAGTCTTCTTGATATGCCTGCCTCTTAGCCCAAGCAACATTGCAAATTTTTTGGAGGTTATTTAGCAATCTACAAGTCTAAATCATGACCTATAGAACCCTCATAAAACCAATATTGTTACTTGGGAGTTGAGACATATTTCGAATTTTATTTAATACTCGTTTTAGAGATACAGGCAAAGGGTTATGGGGAACCCTGAAATTAAAAGTAATTCTGACGACATTTCAGAATAATCATAAGGAAATCCTTGAGAAATATGCATTTGCAGGGTGTCGATTCAATGATGAAATATAAATCTCCTGATTCGTTTTTCTGAAAAACCCCACACAGGGCTAGAGTGATAGAAATAAAGGAAGTCAAAACATAAATGAAGCTTCCTGCTTAAATTTTAATAGGTAGATTACAGATTGGGTTGTAGATTTTACTGAAAAATGAGTAATTTATTGTTTAACCACAAAGTAAATTATTAAGCTCGATATCTATAATAGGCACAACAGGCACCATTTTTAATTGTTGAGGAAGTTCCCAATTTTGGATTCTATAATATAGGAAACCATTGTTTTCAACAGATTCTACTATTTTAATTATACTTTCAAAATTTTCGGTGCAATAAAAAATATTCTTTTCCGAGCAAATATCAAATCTCTAATTGAAAACATATGATAATTCGCCATTATTGAAGCAAAAGTTCTATACCGCAACTATGGAAACTCCACTATTTAGAACACCTACCCAATAGAAACTGTGGTGAATGCTGAACCAACAGCTCAGCAGACCTTGCATACATAGAGGTTGACACAGAATAGTATTTCCTTAGCAACGATCCAGTTCAGATCAATCCCGAGTTTATTAATAAATATTCATCAGTAAAAATTTAACACTTCTTTTTCTTCTTCGCATTTAAGGCTTATTGCTTACCTCATATTAGCTTATTGCGTGCTCTCAAACTTAGTGTTCTTGATGTACTTCCACAGTTATTAATTGAGAACTTTCGATGCCTGTACTATTTTTGCGTTAGTATAATTGTGTAGCAAGTAAAATCAAAACCCTATGACCAGGCAAGTCGAGAAATGTTCCAACACGAAAAATTCCTGGACCAGACCGAGAATCGAACCCAGCCACCTCCAGCATGGTCTTGCTTTGTAGCTGCACCTTTACCGACTGAGCTACGGGAGGCCCCAATTCCTTAACTAATACCACTGAAATCCATTGAAATTTTCCAGAATCATAAGTTTTTAATATAACCTGGAACATTTTGAGATCATGCTGCACCGAGTGTTGTTCGCAATATTCTTAAAATATGATTTTTTATATGGGAAATAAATATATGAACCAATAACAAAGCCTAAGATGAATTTAATTTATATATATGATAATCAAATAGATTCAAATATCTCTGAACAACATTGTAAATATCTTAAATCTATAATCAAGATTAGATTTTAAAGTATTTTTTTAAGAGTTGGTTGGAAATGCTATCTAACATGAAGCTTCAGTGTGATCATTTATTAGCTAGAGAATGGTCTTAGAAGAGGGTAGGTAGATAGTTCCGTTAATGCGACAGTACAAAGTCAAACGCACACTTCCTTGCCTAACCCGTACGATGTACGCGGAGATTTGAAGTGTGTTTTCAAATCTACAGGCAAAAAAGTATGCTCCCGCCTTTGCTCATATACTGTCTGCGGTAGTGGAATAGATCTACCGACGTTTCAGCACTACCTAAAGCCCCACGTTGCCGAAAGCATTTTTCCAGTCGATGGTGTGTTATAATGCAATTCTTCTTTACCCAACTATTGTGTTGCTCCTCTCGTCATGACCATCGTGGTCATCTCAGAGAGAAAGCAGTAGAGTGGTTATTGCATTTTTAAGTGATTTTAGAATTCAACGTCTAGATCATGGTGGGTTGGAAATTGTATATTTTTTTGTTTATTTATTTATTTGATAAGGCTCAACCGAATTAACTTTACAGAGCCGAGGATTCTTGTTCACTATACAATACATCTTAAAAATATAGTCAGAAGAATCCATCAGAATGGGACCAGCTTCCAGCGGTTTCATTGTATGGCAAAATCGCCAACGAGGGTCAGAGCGCTTCCATTGCAGCAATGGACGCAAAACGTGGTCATCACTCACTTTCATAACTAAACGGTTGCTTTCCAAACTCGACAACGCACGACCGAAATAACTGCAGATAAAGAACAATGAGAAGGACCACACAATGGTTGCTACTGAGTAAACTGACGATCGCGTGACACACATTGAAAGTGGTCTGCTTCTGTCGACAGCCGAGTGAACACTGTCGAAATTGTTTAATCATTAATGCTTACGAATATTCAAAATTTATCCAAATCTGGTAGCCATTTTCTCAAGTCTTACCATTCAAATTTTTTATTGGGTTTTGGAAGCTTCAGGAGATTCGGGATATTGAACAGTCTTCTTAATTTGGGATATTGAAATTTTTCATAAGTTCGAAAATCAAATTGCTCCAAGCTCTGATGGTGCTATGTCTGGAATCTTTTTAAAATTTCAAAGCTTGTTATTTTGTAAATTTCAACCCATGATCTTTATTCGAAAGTATGTTTTAAGCGGCGTCGGTGGTGTAGTGGTAAACGTGATTACCTCTCACCCCAGCAGGCCTGGGTTCAATCCCAGTCGGCGCCGTCGGGATGTTCTGAGGCATAACATCTGTGATCACGCCTTCCTTCGGGAAGTAAAGCCGTTGGTCCCCGGTTCATGAGTTGATAAGTCGATAGGTAGGGTCCAAGTGTGGGAGTTGCCTCCCTGGCATCGGTAGCATTGGTGCTCAGCACGGAAAACAAGATCAACGGAAAACAAATCAAGGAAAAAAAAAAGAAAGTTTGTTTTACTCTGGGTCATGGATTTTTTGTTTTCATATTCCAAGATCTTAATTAAGCTATTTCGAAAACCCAGATCCGATAAATTTCAAATGACACGCAACCTTGGATTTTGTTTTAAGACTGGAGTCTTTAACAAAAAATTAATTCATGTTTTTTCAATAACATGAGTTCGAAACATTGCATACTACAAATATTTTAAGTCCGGAGTTCATCGAACCTCAAATGATCAAGAATCTTAATTGATAATTAATTATATTGATAATTTATTATATAATTAATTGATAAATAATTAATAAAACCCTGGATTTGAAGCAAAATTTTCCTAAGTACGAAACCTTCAAACTGAAATACGTTCCAGAACCTTGAAGAAATGATCTATTAAAAAATGTTTCTAGTCCCAGAATTTTTCTCTAGTTTTACTTTGTTCAAGTCTAAGCCTTCTAAAAAAAACCATTGTTTCACTTTCTTACATGATTGGTTATATCAGTAAAGTGTGTGTTTTTACATGGCAGGGTGGCCAATGACTTTTCATTTTGAAATTCCCGGGTTTCTCCCGGTTTTCCCGGTTCAAATCTTAAATATTTCCCGGTTGTATATATTTAACAAAAAACGAAATCGTACGCATTTTTTAAAACGAGTCCAACTGTAAATTTTCAGTGGTTATTTGAGGAAAAAATGAAAGCCAAATTACAGAAAGTGTTTTCTTAAGCTATAAGAAAAATTCAACTCTATGAATCACTTAATGTATTCAAAACGATTTATTGATCTTTCAAGATACTTTGATAAATCGAATTCTACCACTTTTTATGATCGATACATCTTATGATTTCAAAGCCCTAGAATTTATTGAGTGACAGAGATTAAGGTCACTGGGCCAAATGCTATCTGGATGAATAGGTTATATAATAGGTGAATTGTGAAGAATAAGAGATTAAATTAAAAAAAAAATGTTTCAGAAAAATGAACTTCGTACAAATGAGAATAAGAGCAAATTGATAGTGATATCGGATAGAGTAGATGTGTATTCACTGAAAGATTATTTACTAAAAATTTAGATTCCCAAGATTCTGTGGCTTTGAAATTTGTGTAGGGTCTGAGTGTTTTTTGGTTAATTTTGAAAGAATTCTATAATAATTCAGAGCAGAATTCCAAGTTCATTCTGAAATTCATATCATGAGAATTTATAAAAAAAATTAAAACCCGGGGAAATAATAGTTCAGTTTCAGTTTTTAAAAATATATGTTTCTTAAGTCCAGCATCTTCAATATTTTGTCTTAAGGCTTATGCACTTTACATCTGAAATAGAATCGCAAAAATCGATTTGAAATATTGCTGAGTTATTAAATTCTAAAAACAATAAGGCAGAAATCTGAAGAAAATGCAACAAATAGAGAAAGACATTCATTTGGTAAAAAATCACTCTGTTTTAATGGTTTATTCTGAAATTGTGGTGTGAAAATATATTCCTATGGTGTGTCTAATTAATTTTTCCCGGTTCTCTCATCGAATTCCCGGGGTTTTCCCGGTTTTCCTGGTTCACTGGCCACCCTGACATGGATGCCTAAAGCTCATTTGAAATTGATTTAATTTTCAACGAACAACGATATAAGTTTCAGCTTGAATTCATTGAATTTCAGATAGTTAAACATGTTATATGTCTACAGAGCTGCTAGTGGGTATGTCAAATAGTAGCGACTTCAAAACAACAAAAAAGTGTAGCTTCGTGTCTGCCATCGGTGAAGAGTAAAGAGAGATAGCAAACTATACCTTCTCTTTCTAAGAAAAATATGTGCAACGGAATCATTTCTGTGTCGAGTCAACTCTTAACTTCATTTTTACATGTTGTGAATAGTTTCACAATACCAAACGAGCTTGTAAAATCAATATCATGCATTATATTTTGATACAATATCGCACGTGATATTGAAAGCGTATGAGAGCGGAAAAATATCATTTGATTGATGATTTTGCCAACCCTTTTTTTTCCTTGATTTGTTTTCCGTCGATATTGTTTTCCGTGCTGAGGCAGCTCCCACACCTGAACCCTACCTATCGACCCATCACAACTCATGAACCGGGACCAACGGCTTTACTTCCCCGTGATCAGAGATGTTATGGCTCAGTACATCCCGGGGGCGCCGACTGGGATTGAACCCAGGCCTGCTGGGGTGAGAGATAACCACGCTTACCACTACACCACCGGCACCACTTTTTTTGCCAACCCTGATTCAATTCATATAGCGCAAAATTAAAGCAAGACTCCCTGGTGTAAATGAAACCAAATAATAAGATGGTATGTTCCAATACCTTCATATCTCATTAAAGTATGCTAGACTAAATATTCTGTGCAAATTGATCAACGATATGGTGAATGCAGTAAGTTCCAAAGTGTACAACACTATACAACCCATAAAATTATCGTGTTGAAGCAATTGATAGAAGACCATCCCCACCACGTAAAACCACCGACTTCCTTTCGAAATTAACAAATTTATCGCTTCCTCTGCCTTTGTTTATGTAACTCTCAGCACACAAGAAGACTGCCCAGAGAGAGAGAAAAAAATGCACAGAATAAACTCAAGAACCTTTTCAATTGGTGCATCTTCGACTACGCTGTTGCCCCAAAACTGTCCATCCGTTCGTCACTCACTTTATAGCCGAAAACAACACACACACAGCCCAAAGAAGAGCGGATGTAAATCATCGACACCGTTAAACTGCGATCTGACAATCACCGATCCATTCTAGTCAAGAGTTTGAAGAAGGCAAGCAGTACATGTCCCAACAATAATGGGACACGAACAAGTGAGAAATGGCGTGGGATACTCATGGCAGAGCAGCCCTTTGTTATTGGATGGAACTGGCATTGCAAAGGTTGATCATTTTCATCGAATGCGGTTCCCACTTTCGCTAGGTGGCCGATAAGCCAGTGTTTCTCAATCTATGGGTATGAACATCCTTAAGTGGGTCAAAGGATTTCAAATTTTAACATGCTATCATGATGACCAGCAAATGTCGATTATCAATTTACAGGTTTTTTTCCCGATTTATTCCGGGAATTTTGGAAATTTTTCCGGTTGCAATCGAACAAAATTCTAGGATAAATGGGTCATAACTACAACAAAAGTACTTTTCCTGGAGACGTGACCAGCGTAGTGGTTTGTATCTGCTCACACCAAAAGTCACGAGTTCAAATCTGGACAAGTCACAATAGGCCTAAAATGTATTAAAGTGACTATAAAAAGCAATTTTCTGGAACATGATTTTTTTTTTCAGATTCCAAATTCTTCAACATTTGTCTATGTTTAACTAACTTGATAATTCACACAGAACTCATAACAAACTTTTTTGCAGCGTTCTCAAGATTGTCTTTAGAATCATTCATTTTAATAGTTTTTTTTTTATTACACTGATCTAAACATTTGATTTGTTTTAAATGTTGCTTTACTATCAAAACAGTGTTGGCAAAATCAGCGATCAATTGATATTTTTCCGCTCTCATACGCTCACAATATCACGCGTGATATTGGAACAAAATATCATGCTTGATATTGATTTTACAAGCTCCTTTGATATTGCGAGACTATTCACAACGTGCAAAAATCAAGCTGAGAGTTGACTCGACACAAAAATGATTCCGTATAGTTTACTATCTCTTTTTACTGTTCACCGATGGCAGACACGAAGTGACTGCTGCCAGCCGTTATGGAAGTTTCGGTTGCATTCGGGTGTAAAGCAAAAATCATGAAACTCAACCTCCCCACAGTTTGTTGAGATTTGCAACTGGTGAGTTTTGTTAGCTTGATATTCCAAGCTGCGATATCACAGCTTGCAAAATCAACCGCAGTTGTTTGCTTGTTGATTTTGGTCTACGAAAATCAAGCGTGATCTTAGGCGTTGGTGAAATTTGATTTTTTGATATTTTACCAACACTGATCAAAAATGTCAGCCTAAGGCTGGTTCGTCTAAACACAAGAGATTCACTCCGATATTCTCTTGTAATTTCCTTAATAACAGCTCCAAAATTAACTGTAGACCACTCCGAAACCTTCTTTGAATTAACCCTTCTTCGATTTTTTAATTATTGTACGAAGAATTCACTGAAGCCTCAGCTGAAGCTCAATTCTATAATTCTCCTTAGAACTCCCATGAAATTACCTCTGAAGTCGGCTGAAACCGTCCGTGGACGAATTTCCCATCTCTAGTGGAAATATGTGATCATCATATCAATTCTGCTACCGGGTGGCAACTAAACGTTCCTCCAGACATCCGTATTAACCCTTGAGATGCGCCTTTTTTATTTGTGTAAAATCTTAACCACTGAGAAAAAGTGCCATCAAACAAATTCAATGAACGATAGATACTCCGGATATCCGGATTCATCACAGCTCCCACACCTGAACCCTACCGATCTATCCATCGAACTCATGGACCGATGACCAACGGCATTACTTCCCTTTCGAAGAAAGGCGTGCTCAGAGATTTTATGCCTCTTAAAATCCCGACGGGGCTGACTGGGATTGAACTCAGGTCCTTTGGAGTGAGAAATCAGAAAAACTCCACGACAATCAGGGAAGTCTGTAGATTGCTGAAAAATTCACTAAAATTCAAGGAAGACTGCAAACTCCAAAATTGTCCTGCCAAAAATTCCTTTAAAAATCAGTATGGTTCCTACAGTACAGTGTACAACTACAAGAAATTTCTCAAAGCTATAATACAATTTTACAAACTTCAGGAATATTCTGCAAACTTCAAAAAAGGACAGCACACTTTGGGAAAAATTTGGAAATCTCCAAGAAAATGTTGACCTCAATTTTTTCGTGAAATTAAGAAAAATTCAGAGATCTTCGTGAAAATTCAATGAACTTCAAGAAAACTCTACTAATATCTGAAACATTCTAGTAACATCAAGAAAGCAAACTTCAGAAAACTACAGGAATAATCTGAAAATTTCTGAAAACTTCTGAATTTTTTTATAAACTGCTTTAGCTTTGAAATAGTCTGAAAACTTTTTATACCTTTTACGTTGTTTGTTTTTTTTTTTAATTCTACTATTATTTTGTCACTTTCACTTTCACTAATTCACTTCCACTAATTCACTTTCACTAATTACTTTCACTATCACTTTAAACTTAAACAGATACGTATTTCGTTTACTACCTACAAACTTCTTCAGTGTCTAGTTATAGAGTTGCAAGTAGTAAACGAAATATGTATCTGTTAAAGTTTAAAGTGATAGTGAAAGTAATTTTTTTTTATATTAATTTATTTGTACAGGCTCAATCGAATAAACTTTACAGAGCCGAGTTATCATTTGCATTTTACATGATTAATGTCTTAAATCTAGAGTTAAAGGAATTGAACCGATTACTCGCGGTCGTCTCGAGGTTAGTGGAGATTTACAATTTTTTGGATGGGGAAAGGGAGAAGGAGGTTTGAAATATGATTTATTATTTAGTGAAAGTAAATAGTGACAGTGAATTAGTGAAAGAGAAAGTGATACAATAGTAGTAGAATTAAAAGGAACAAACAAGGTAAAAGGCATATAGTTATTCTACTAAAACGTTCATCAATCAATTTAGAGAATACTTTTATTAACTCGAATAAAATTCTGCGAGCTTTAGGAAGGCTCAACATATTTTTTGGACAATTCTGTAAACATCAGGAAAAAATTGCAAATTTCAGGGAAGTCTGTGGACTTAATGAAACTTCAACTACTAAATTAAAGAAAGTCTGCAAGTTTCATGGAAACCTGCGAATCTACACAGCAAAAAAAAATAATTTTGATATCACATCAAAGTGGATGCACTTCCATCGTGTAAAAAATGTGGAGTAATATTACTTGCCAAAAAGCACAAATTACGCTGTTTTAAACAAATGCATTAAAATAAAAATTACATGAAATTTTCGACATGATTGAAGTGCATCCTTTGGATAAAATACTAAAATTCATTTTTTGCTGTGTATGGGAAGTTTGCGAATTTCTGTTTTTGGCTGAAAAATTTTGGCAAATTTTGCAAGCTTCAAAAGTATTCTGCCATTTTCAGTGAAGTCGGTAAGCTTCGGAAAAATTCTGTGAACTTCAGAAAATTTCAACGAACTTCTGGAAGCTTTTGAAAGGTTCAGAAATAATTCAAGAACTCCAGGAAATTTCAGCAATTTTTTTGGAAATTTCTGCAAACTTCACGAAAATTTAGCAAAGCTTTGTAAACATCCGGGAACTTCTGGGAAGTCGAAGAGCTACAAGTCTACGAACTTCAGGAAAATTTTGCTTAATGCAAGAAAGTCTGAGAATTTCTGGAAAATTCTGCCAACTTCAGTAAAAGTGGCGAACTTCATGAACATTCTGAGAATTTCAGTAAAGTCTACTCCCACCAGGAAAATTCTGCGAGCTTTAGGAAACCTCTGCAAGCAATAGAGAAGTTTGTGAACTCAAAACATATTTAAATAATTCTGGATCAAACTGAGGTCCTAAAAAAATTCCTGGTGACTTCATGGAAACCTATGATGATCTGTTGGTTTTTCAAATTATTTTCTGATCATCCTAGTATCATGAGTGAAAATCAAAGAGACTTGATTTAAAATGATTGATAGTTGAAGATCTTCAGAATAATACCTAAATAACTTGAAAACTTGAAAAGGTACGCTGAGAATTTCGGAGAAATCTCTTATCATCTGTAGGTTTTTGAAATAATTTGTGATCATACTGGTATCATGGGTGAATATCTGAGAGACACTATTTGATTTCCTGGACAGTTGAAGATCTTCAGAATAAAACCTGATCAACCTGAAGACTTGAAAAAATAGGAAAAAATAATCTTCAGGAAAATTTTTCCCAGATCTCTAGAAAACTTCTAACCACAACTTGAGGAAAGTTTTCCCCAGAACCCCAGAACTGAAGAGAAGTTCTTCCCAGAATTCAAAATTTTCCCAGAATTTTAGAGATGTGCTTCCCAGAATATCAAGGAAGTTCGTCCGAAAACTTCAGGAAAATTCTTTCCAAAGTTTCAGAAAAAGTCTTTCTCAGAACTACAGAAAAGTTATTCCCAGAACTCCAAGAAAATGCTGCGAACTTCAAAAAGTATTCTACCAATTTCAGTGAAGTCGGTGAGCTTCAGGAAAATTATGTGAACTTTTGAAAATTTCAACGAACATCTGGAAATGATTGAAAAGTTCAGAAAAATTTCAAGAACTCCAGGATAGTTTAACAAACCTTTGGAAAATTTTGAAAAATTTCCGAAAATTTTGCAAATGTCTGGTAAAATTGGAGAGCATCAGGGAAGTCTGTGAAATACAAGTAAGTCAGCGAACTTCAGGAAAATTTAACATAAATCAAGAAAATCTGCAAATTGTTGAAAAATTCTGCGAATTTCTAAAATATTCTGCCAACTTAAGTAAAAACGACGAACTTCATGAAAATTCTGAGAAAATCAGTAAAGTCTGCTTCCACCAGGAAAATTCTGCACACTTCTGTAAAGAGAAGTTGTCGAACATAAAAAAAAAATCTTTAAAATAATACCGGATCAACCAGAGGCCTTGAAAACAAATCCAGATGACTTCAGGGAAACCTATGACCATCTGTTGATTTTTTTAAATAATGTATAATCATCCTAGTATCATGGGTGAAAATCAGAGAGACTTGATTTAAATTGTTGGACAGTTATATCCAGATATAGCTGAAAACTTGAAAACAATATCCTGACCATCTGTAGGTTTTTGAAATAATTTCTGGTCATACTGGTATGTTGGGTGAATATCTGAGAGACGCTAGTTGATTTCCTGGACAGTTGAAGATCTTCAGAATAAAAGCTGATCAACCTGAATATCATGAAATCATTTTAGGAAAATCCTTCCCAGAACTCTAGAAAACTTTTATCCACAACTTGAGGCAAATTTTCCCCAGAACTGAAGGGAAATTCATCTCAGAACTTTAGGGATGTTCTTCCCAGAATATCATATGCCCACCACCGGGTAGTGGTCCGAGCTCAGCTCCTAGAAGGCCCCATGTTGCTGACGAAGATGTCGATGGTCGCATGGACCCCAGACCGACTCAACCGGGTGGGAGTGTCCGGGGCCAAGATGGTGTGTTGCGTTCAGGTCGCCAGCGATGATGAAGTTCCCGCGCTTCCGGGCGAGTTTAATGATGTCTTTCCGGAGAGCCACTGACAGGGACCCGTCCCTGTTGGTTTACTTGGTACAGTAGGCCGCGATGATGGTGATTGGGCCAAGTGATGTGCTCACCTCAACGATGGCTTCGATTGTTTTCAGCTGGAAGTTTGGTAGCAGTCGACAACTGATGTTCCGTCTTGCAGCGATGGCCACTCCCCCACCCCCGGAGCAGGTGCGGTTACGTCTGACGAGCCGGAAGTCGGGAAGGAATACGTTCAGTTCGGGCTTCAGATGCGTCTCGGTGATGATAGCAATGTCGATCTCCTTGGTCGTTGAGGTAATCGAGTAGCTCTCTATGCTTGTTCGTCAGCGAGCAAGCGTTCCAATTTGCTATTTTTATAGCTTCACGGTACATTCTTGGTGTCGAGAGATAAGGCAGCATGAAACTATTCAGATTGAGTCTTGCAGGTACGCATGATGATGATGGCCTCGGCCACGAGCGTCACAAGTTCCTCCGAGGTGAACGGAGAATCGTCGACAGATTCACCTGAGACAGCACCAGCGTATGATAAACCAGGGGCGGTGGATGAACCTGGAATTGGCTGGGTCGCAGCAACAGCGAAACGATGCTAAACTGTCCGACTGTTGGGAACCATTTGGATACTCGCAGGATTGGCTTGTAGGTTGTTGAGCGGAAGCGGGGTTAGGTTTGGAACATGTCGACGGGGCTGGGGAGCTGGGTACTGGACTTCCGTTAGTACAGGAGGCGAACGATGATTACGAAGGCGACCGAGCTGGTTGTTGATTGTGGCCTTCCGACGGATATTAATGAACTCCACTCGCTTGGGACATCCGCGATTGGAGGCTTGGTGGTTTCCACCGCAGTTGACACACGTTGGCTCGATGTCATCGACTTGCTCACAGGACGCAGTTGAGTGAGTTCCAGCACACTTGCCGCAGTTTGTCTTCATGTGGCAGTTTTTCATGCCATGGCCATATGAGAGGCAGTTCATACACTGCGTTACATCACGATGTTGGGGTTTGTAATGCTCCCAACTGATGATGACCTGAAACAGGTCCCGGATTTTGGATCTCAGAACCGCAAGACTGGTGGATCCCTTCGTGAAATGCACCAGGAACAACTGATCACGGAAGCTGGTGTTTTGGTTGAGACGCCGGTTCATCTGGAACACGGCCTCAGGTTGGAGCCCAAGCCGCTCCAGCTCGGACTTCACCGCAGCAGCCTCGAACGACGGTAATCCACGCAAAACCACCTTCAGTGGCTTGCTCGATGGCAGATCATGCGTGAAGAAGTCCACGTTGTTGTTCTTCAGGAAACTTCCTATTTGTTTGTACTCCTCCAAGCTGGAGCACATGATTTTTGTACCGATGCTGCAAAGCTTGAAGCGAGGCAGCAGCTTGTATTTTGTCAGTTCGGCACCCAGCTTGGCAACATCCTTCACCGGCGTTTAAAGCGGGGGAATCCGCTCTCGTCTTGCAATGGGAACGGCGTCATCAACGCCATTTTCTTCCGGGAGTACTGCATACTGGTTGGCTTGCAGTACTCGTTTTCCGGCGTCATCCTGCGACGCGCTGGGCTTGATTAGCATCTTCTTTGAAGGGCCCGCTGCTGGCTCATTGGCACGTTTACGCACCATTTGTTTCGTGTTTGCAAGTTCAATTAAACTTGCCAGAACGCGAGAAGGTGGCGACACTTCCACGGCGCAACGCGACAGCACAAAACTAAACAAAATCGAATCGAGAACTCGAGCGAAAATACGGACTGAACAGCTCGACAGTCGAGCAAAGAATGATGTGAGAGCAAATGCAAGGCAGCAGCGCTGTTTTATATCTATTCAGGTTCAAGCAAAACGATGTGCAACGAAGAGGTCTTCGATTATGCCGACTGGGTTTGGGAAAAACGTTTATTTCATAAACAACAGTGATAAAATAATCATTTTTACATAAAATGAGAGAGAGAAGGATTAGTATTTTCCATTTAATTCCACTACTTTATTTGCTTATCCTTGACAGATACGCGTATTTTGTCTACAATGTGCAGACTTCTTCAGTGTCTTGTACTAATACTCGACAGTCGAGTACTAGTACAAGACACTGAAGAAGTCTGCACATTGTAGACGAAATACACGTATCTGTCAAGGATAAGCAAATACAGCAGTGGAATTAAATGGAAAATAATAATCCTTCTCTCTCTCTCTCATTATACAGGTATTCCACTAAGACGCCCAAATTCATCAGGATTAATCATTTTTACATTTTAAAAGTTGTTTTATGAAAAATTGGAAAAGTATTTATTTCAACCGATTCGTAAAGTAATATCATATCAATTGGCGTGTTTGGATTTTAATTTCATCTTTAAATGACAAAGTTACAAGCGTTCAAAACCTAACACTATTTTACCATACATATTTTTTGATTTCCACCCCAGTATAGTCGACAAAGACGAAGTTCTACGTCAAAATGAGCCTAATTCTGAGCAGGAGAAACGCAGTATTAAAAGTTTATCAAACCTTCCTGGAGTTTAGATCTTGCAGTTCTATAAGCCAAATAACTTTTTGTGGAATACAAAGATGTGTTACAAAAATATTTTACATTCTCCAAATTGTCCTGGCGATATTTTACAGGTTAATCGTAATCGACGTCCATTTAGAATTTTTGAGCATTTTGTACTTCACGGACACTCATCACATCATTTAAAATTATGAATAGTGTTAAAAACAAGTGTTGGATTATCCAAATCATCCCAGATATCTGATCTTGAAATTCTGCAGACTCAACAGAGTAGGGTTAACTACCCCATTCTCGGCCTATTACTTGGTCTTTCTTGATCTACACTCTAAAAATTTATGTGAATTCCACATAGCTTTCCTGTGATCACATAGCAGCAAATCCCACCACAAAATCACATAAATATTCTGAGGCCGATGAGTTTCATATGAAAAATCATATAAAATTAATGTTATGTGAAAATCATATGAATTCCATTAATTTTGATTATGGATGAAAATCATGTGCGTTTCCAATGGACGTTACATCAAAACTATATTCGGTGTAGCGTAGCTTAGCACCAAACGGAATGTTATTATTACAGATGGCTTCCAAATGTATTTACCTTTCCTTTTGTACCGTTAGTTCTGATCAGGGGTCGTGGAATATTCGTTTATTGTTGAAAATGCAAAACTGCTTCTGGCGGCACAACTTGGCTAACGTCCTTGGGTACGAAAGTGACCCCGTTGGCTTCCTACCACTCCAGAACAACATTTGAATAGTGGCACGAAGCTAGATTCGGCCAGAAGATCGTAGGGCTCTTCTGGGACACTCCTTGAGGTAGATCTCCCCGTTTACAGTCCCGGTAGTCACGAACGGCGCACTTCGTTTGCCACATGAGCAGATCGCTGGCCAAATCATGTATTTCTTGGCAAACTTTGAAAGTTTCTGCTTCCTTGCTTTCTCTGGAGTATCAAATTTGTGCTGGGCGGTGAAGAACAGTAGCCCCGGAAGCTGCCGGAAGTACGCCTTAACGTAAGTCTCATCATCCATGATGAGACAATGAGGCTTCGTCAGCATCTGGGTCTACAGTTTCCGGGCCCATGACTTTCCCACCGTATGTTGCCGTTCGTCACGATTTGGAGCCTTCTGCACTTTGTACGTGTGCAGTCCCTCCCGGTCTTTGGCTCTCTGAACGAAAGACTGACTGACCGAAGCATTGGGATTCCGCTTAAACGCTTTCACGATACGCTTGTGATCCTGGTCACTAATAGAACATCCATTCTGACAGCATTTCTCCTTCCGTTCGATGCTCAGAGTTTCGTAGTAACGTTTAATCACACGACTCACCGTTGACTGCACGATTCCGAGTTGTTTTCCGATGTCCCGATGAGACAGTTGAGGATTTTCCAGGTACTACTTGTACCCAAATTTTCAAGAGAAAATACCCAATGGGTAATTTTCTACAGCGTTTTTCCATGATGCAATTTGATGTGGGACACCCTTTAGTCCTTTTTTGGTTCGGGATAAAGCATCTTCAAATTAAAATGAAATTTACTAACAATCAGTGTGATTAGGGAAAGTACTTTAAAGACAATATTCACTAAATCTATCGCTAAAATTTCATACAGTTTTGGTTAACTTTTTCTTCAAGCTTAGGGTGGCCGTCTTTCCCCGTTGTCCCTTATCAGCTTCTCAGTATCGTTTCGCTTAAAAACTTAAATCGACCTGACATACTCAGAAATCATTTAACTGTTGAAAGTTTCTAGGAAAGATTTTGTTTCAGTTTGTAGTTTTCAGAAAATTTACACGATTTACATAGGACGCATTTCGCGCCAAATCGTATTCGGAGCTGGCAGCACCCTCTCAGATTTCAATGACAAGATTTTTCATATATCATTTATTTATATATTTTCAATGTTTTAAACCTATTTTCATGCTATTTTTTCCTTTTTCCAATCAAGTTAAATATTTTCATCTTAATTCATCTTCTGAATTAGAATACCTTTTTGCCGCTACTTTGTCACCAGTTATAGGCACAAAACTGTGGAATTTCTGTGTGCCAGATATTGTCTTTGTGCTGTTATATAGTTCTTCGAGTTCTTCTGACATTTCGATGTACTGTTCAGTGGATATGTACTCGAAACGTAGTTTTGTGATATTTTTATCTGTTTGTTCAACTGCCCAGTTATATAATTCTCGTGGAGTTGTTATGGTGTTTCCATAATCTCGAGCAAGACAAGCTCTCTTTGCCATTCGCTTGAGAGTGCCACCAATGGCATCACAGGGACCTTTTCCATGAGACGTTGCAAAAAATGCCATTCTGCTTCTAATCCATGCTTTGACTGAAATCTACACAGACTAGCAAAGTTTTTTTTTTATGTTTGTATTGTGATGCTGCCCCATCTGACATAAAAGTAATTTTAGAAAAATCTATCGATTGATTAATAAAATCTATCATTTTTTAGATGAACAACTGAACGACAACTGTATCGTGAGTCATTACTTCTGATATGATAATGAAGCTAACATTTTCAAGTTTATTGTCTTTCTTATAATAAACTTCAAATGGATGTATTGTTGCTTGAGAATTATTCCAGTGATATCCTTGAGCAGCGTTTTGGATAATGAATGAATAATTTTCAGAAAAATCACAAATTGCTAGAATTTTACCTTCTTTTAATGATTCTGTTTTATTTCTTAGAAAATATGACTGTTGTTTGTAAATAAAGTCATGAGTTATAAGTTTGTTAATATTATCAATGAGATACGGAACAAATTCATCAACAGGCTTGATAATCGATTCCAAATTACAACGATCAGTATTCAGCCACTGTTGAAACAAAACATGTTGTTTGTCATTTGATTCTCTTTAATATGTTCATTGGAAGCACACTTTTCGAAAGCACGGAAAAAGCAATCAGGTGTTCTAGCATTAGCACGTAGCATTTTTTCTATTATTGCATCTTGTGACATAATTCTTAAACTGTTGATCATTAATTTTACATTTTCATGAATTGTACAAATACATACATTATGTATACACTATGCTGCTGCCCACTAGTTGACGGTTGGATATTTACTTCATTTCCAACCGATCGGCGTTTTTTTCATAACTGGACTTCTATTATGAGATATCACGCTACGGCATGACTCACAAATGCACATCGTTTCATCAATTTCGTGGTTATATCCCATAGAATGTATTTTTGCACAACATTTCAATCCTTTGAGCCTTAATTTACTACTTTGGTCCATGATAATAATTTTACTACAACTTGTCTTCACAACTTTCGTTATCAGATTGACTGCTGCTTGTATGAAATCAACCTTAGTTTTATAGTGCTCATAGGTAGAATGAAGTGGTAGGTATATAATGTTAATGGTTTCGGTATAAATAACAGAAGGGCATATAGAATTATGATGCGATACGTTGACTTCCCAAATCGTTGTTGATCCGAAAGAAGATCTCAATTTAAATTTTATTCATACCTAATTCTTTATGGATAATTTGAGCTAAGAATTCTAAGTTGCTATATTTAGGAGTATCGGATTTTGCCTCAGTAGTAGACAATATAATCAATTATATTATTTTCTAGTGATATAAGCCCTTTTCATATATAATTCTCGATTAATCCAAGTGATTAGTTGCTGATTAGACAAAATTGAATCACAAATGGAGCTTCATTGGGTTCTGAGATGGCTTTGAGCTTCACTGGTTTAGTTTTGTGTAAAAATGGTACGTTAAAAAAATCAGTTCAAACATGAAAAAGTTTTTGTAAGAAAATGTTTTTTCCTTACAAGTGTCCATCTAGCAATGTATGGACGGTTGGTAGTAAACATAATTACCTATCTTGAGGCAAAGTTTCATCCATATCAAACATGGCCATTTAAATTTTAAAAATCGATTTTTTTCAGTGTAGGTCTCAAATGATATTTTTTCCAGTATTGTTTTCGATAATTTGGTCAATTTCCTAAAAGTCATCCATACAACATATTTTTGTTGTAGTTGTCATTTTTCCATAATATTTTTTTGAAAAAAATCGTCAGAAAAAGTTTGGCCCTTCTCAAATGTTAGTCTAACTAAATTTTGAAAAAACTGAGTATGCAAAAGTGCTTATTTAGTCAAAGTCTACACATCCAGAAAATTTTATTGAAATCTGAGAGGGTGCTGCCAGCTTCGATTCGATTTGGCGCGAAATGCGTCATAGGTATTAAGGGATTCAAAGTCCTCTGGAGCTTCGTTTCATATACTAAGGCATCCATTCGTCACGGTGCTCGAATAATGACGCAACAGCTAAGCAGCAGCACAAATTAATCGAATTTTCAATACCCGACAGCAGCAATCTAATCGAAAGGGCAGCAGAGCTGATCCCGTCTCAGTTCACTTTCGCTGTCAACCAATCCACCGCACATCGACATGTGAGAAACGATCCGCGATTCGATCTGCCTCCGATAATCGATCGTCTCGATTTCCCATGTCTAGTTGGTTACACCGATACCTACGATTGAGGATTAGATTCCGTTGCGGAATTAGGTGACCGATACAAAGTTGCCTACGTGGTCACCTCAAGTCTAATCTTATTAAATCACAATTTTCACAGAAATGCCCAACAGAGGGAAACCAATTGTGATATGAAATTTACTTTCTACACGATCGCTTCTGTCAACAAACTGGAAAGTGATGATAACTTTTTTTTTGCATTTTCAATTAGTACTCCGCGACAGCCAGTGTATGTTGTTGGTTGATGACGAGCAGTTTACTTCCCGTACAGCCTATTTTGGGCAGTGGCGGTCGCAAAGTTTGCACGAGTTTTTATTTTATAGCAAAATTATAGCATGATTCATCACGAAATTAACAAATCCAGCAACGTCCTGTGCATTCATTGATGTGTGAATCTGTAAATAGTTTTGGAATCTTTTCCTAAAAATATGTGTCTATCCAAGCGTGAAAGGGCTTGCTATAATTTTGGGATAAAAGTTTTGAATGATCTAAAAAAAAATTTTTTTATTAAAATTAGTAGTCACTTTCTCAACCTGAATATTTTCAGATAAACTCATTACTCGTCAAAATTGGTAAATTTTGCACGAAAACCACATTTATGTTATGGAAATATGGCCACCACTGTCCCCATCCACAAACCACCATCTTGTACCCGCAAGATTCATGCATAATGAACTTTTCCTTTTCTCGCTAAACTTATAAATCACATCATCGAACGAAACTCGCCACAGCTAATGATGACGACAATTTTGACGTGCAATATACCTCTCCGGTACCTGTTTGGCATCAACGGTGACGACGGACGGACGACGGACGTAGTGGTGGTGGTGGTGGACATGTGCGCACATTCATTAGCCGATAAAATACGCGGTTTCGCCATAAATGCGTGCTTGGCGACGACGAAGATGACTACGACGACGACGACGACGACAACTGGCAACTTCACCCCTATAAGGGAACGCGAGGTTTGCATTATTCAATGGAACCCGGTGCCGTACAAGGAAGGAGTTTCCTCGAGTTGCAACCGATAGCTCTGGGCTGAGGCTTTCGCGATCTGATCGTGCAGATGGGTGCAGAAAACGGCACTCTCACTGTCAGTGTCAAGTGAGAGTTGCGAATATGTCTCGATAAGTGGTTGCAGTCGATGCGAGGGTCGGGGCGGGGATCATCAATTATTCATGAACGGAAATTTTGGGGTTATTTTTGATAATGGGTTAAATCTGTCGTCGTTCCCTTTCGACTGATTTACCTTCCGAAACAATTGGGTCTGTTTGCCAGTTTGGCAGATTGTGCTCATTATTTTTTCGTTCAAAGTTTCAGTCCCGGCAGTGCCGATAGAGAAAGGTCTTAGACCTTTGCTTCGTCCAATCATAACAAGCCAATCAAATCAATCAAAGCTGTGACTTTCCTTTTTTTTTCTTATACATCCCTTTGCCCATAATTATTATTATGCCATCAAAAGTGCACCGATTGCAGAAACACGAAGCGGTGAAACGCACTACTTGCAGCAAGCGCCGACCATCGCCAGCAAGTTGGCCTCGCACTTTTCCGCCAACAATTTTCCCGCAGCTCTAATTAAATCTATCGATTTTGCTTCCCCTCGGAGAAGCAAAAACACACACAGGATTAAAATCACTGCCACCACTACCGTCACGGAATGCGACAAATAATGCTACCGTTAGCCCTTCGGCTGAGGGTAGCAAAGGGTCGAATTAATTAGCTTAATTTATAATACCAATTCCGGCCGCGGGAGCCTCCACATTGTGAAAGTCCTTCGGGCTCTAGATGAAGGTGCCCGAGTAAAAAGTGTGGGTAGTTAAAATTAAATAAAAATCCTGGTGAATCCGGATATCCGGAAGTTCGTTTAATGACGGTTCGATGGTAGAATTGTTATGGTGATATCATAATCCGGCGATGCTCATGTTTCCATAATTTAAAAAAAAATCTCAGCGCTCTGGAATTACTTTTAGGAAATGTAAATTTTTTTTTGGTAAAAACGGAATATTGGAATTGCCCAAACCACATTTCTTGCGTGAAATTTTGACAACGAAAAATTCAGTTTGCTATAAACTCGTTACAAGCGCACACACATCACCATAATTTTTGTAGTTTAGCATAGGTTTATGTGCTGAAGTTCCCTAGTGTTTTCTGAAATTGGGCTTAGATCTAATTTTAGGCCTAGTAGGCTCACCCCGCCCTTTGCCTCTATTTTTCGAGTTGATTTTTTTCCCAAAATGAAATATTTTCACTGCAGATGACTTCTAAACTTATTAACCTTTCCGTACGTACGTACGTAGATTTGCTAAAGAGAAACAAATTGTTGAGATATTCTTAAAAATCAAACACTGCTTCTTTACTCGAAACTCGGCCTACGGATTCTAAATTAGGCCTAATGCATTGAAACGCCATTCAAACGCCATTAAATTCAGTTCGGTCTATCGGATGAAGATGAAAGTTGATTCGGTCGGAATGCTTCTTTTGTTTTGAGAACAAACAAACATTCTTATCACGCGTTCTCATTGACTTCGTTTGGTAGCTTTTGAACTAAAGTATCCAATCAAACGCATAATCGACTGGTTAACTATTAAATAATGGATTTATTTGATGTTTTCTGCTCGATAGGCCCAAAATGGGCGATTAGGCCGAGGTAGTGCTCTACCCTATGTAGAATTTTCTTGTACTTCATAGAACTGTTTATGTATATTTTTTGTAAGTTGCAGAACTTTCTAAAAGTTAACCGAGATTTCTAGAAGTTTACTGAATTTCCCTGACTTTTATAAAGTTTACAGTCTTCCATGGAATTACAGATTTTTTTTTTTTTTGCAGTTCACAAATTTTTTCTGCAGTCATCCCAGACTTAACTGAAGTTCGTAGACTCTTTTTTTGAAAGTTCGTAGACTTCCTTAAAGTCTAAAGAATTCCCGGTAACGGCGCCGGTGGTGTAGTGGTACGTGTGATTACCTCTCACCGCAGCAGGTCTGGGTTCATTCCCGGCCGGCGCCGCCGGGATGTTCTGAGGCATAACATCTCTGATCACGCCTTCCTTCGGAAGGGAAGTAAAGCCGTTGGTCCCCGGTTTATAAGTTGATGGGTCGATAGGTAGGGTCCAGGTGTGAGAGCTGCCTCCCTGGCGTCGGTAGCATTGGTACTCAGCACGGAAAACAAGATCGACGGAAACAAATCAATGGAAAAAAATCCTGGTAACTTCTTAGCAAGTTTTTAGAACTTTCCTAAAATTTGCTGAACTTTCCTGAAGCTTGCAAAATTTTTCTGGAGTTCTTAAAAAAAGTCTGTATGTTTCAAAACTTTCCAGAAGTTCTTTATAAAAGTTGTGAAATTCGTAGAATTTTCGCTTTTACAAAAGTTCTGTAGATTTTGAAAAATTTATTTTAGTTTTAAAAAACTCTGTAAATGCCGAAGAAGTTTTTTTTTCCTTGATTTGTTTTTTTCCGTCGATCTTGTTTTCCGTGCTGAGCACCAATGCTACCGACGCGCCAGGAAGGCAGCTCCCACACCTGGACCCTACCTATCGACCCATCAACTCATGAACCGGGGACCAACAGCTTTACTTCCCATCCGAAGGAAGGCGTGTTCAGAGATGTTATGCCTCTGAACATCCCGGCGGCGCCGACTGGGATTGAACCCAGGCCTGCTGGGGTGAGAGATAATCACGCTTACCACTACACCACCGGCGCCGTAGCCGAAGAAGTTGTGACTAGCCCATTGAGTTTTCGGGAACTCCATCGAAATTTTCAGAATTTTTGGGAACTCTGTCTACATTCTGGAAACACTTTTTAAGTCCTTGTTAATCCAATTGCTCTAAATTTACGGAGATTTTCGAAGTTTTAGAATTTTTCCTAAAATTATTGGAACTTGCCTTAAGTTCTGGGAAGAACTTTTCTAGAGCTCGTAGATGAACTTGCCAGAACTTCAGAAAAGTTCATCCCAGAAAATTTGGAAAGAAATTCACAGGAGTTCAGAGATGAACTTCCCTCAAAGTTTGGAAAGAACTCCCCACAAGTTCTGAGAAGGGTGTAGTAGTAAGCGTAATTGCCTTTCACCTCAAAAGGCCTGGGTTCAGTCCCAGTCAGTGCCGCGGGGATTTTCTGAGACAATTTCTGATTCGGAAGGGAAGTAAAGCAGTTGGTCCTCGGTCCATGCGTTTATGGGTCGATAGGTTGGGGCCAGGTTTGGGAGCTGCCTCCCTGGCTTCGGTAGCATTGGATCAAGATCGAAATTCCCTCAAGTTCTGGTATGAGCTTCCCTTAAGATCTGGGAAGAACTTCCCTCAAGCTCTGGGAAGAACATTCTTAAAGTACTGGGAATAATTTTTCCGAACTTTTATGAGGAACTTTTCTGAAGTTCTCTGAAGAAGTTTCCCTAGCAGCACAGCTGAAAAACGGTTGAGGCAACTTGTATGTGACTTATTTGAGTCACAGTCAAGTTACTGCCACAGCTTTGTGCTGCTTGGGTTTCTGAAATTCTGAGAAGAACTTCCCTAAAGTTTTAAGAAAACCTTCCCACAAGTTCTGGGATGAGCTTCCTTTAAGTTTGGAGAAGAACTTCCCTCAAATTCTGGGAAGAACATCCCTGAAGTCGTGGGAATATTTTCCTAAAGTTCTACAAAGAACTTCCTTAAAGTTCTTTGAAGAATTTCTTTAAAGTTCTGGGAAGAACTTCTTGTCTAGTTCTGGAAAGAACTTCCCTGGAATTGTGGGAAGTAGTTCCCTGAACTTCTAGGAAGGACTTTTCTGAGGTTCTGGGAAGAACTTCCGTAAAGTACTGGGACGAACATCCCTTAGGTTCTCTTCCCTGAACTTCGATAAAGTTCTGGGAGGAAGTTCCATGATGTTTTGAGAATAACTTTCCTCAAGTGCTGGGCCGGTTTTACTGGAGTTCTGGGAAGAACTTTTCTGAAGTTCTGAGAAAAACATTTTTGAAGTTCTAGAAAGAACTTCCCTCCAGGTCTGGGTAGAACATCCCTTAAGTTCTGGGAAGATTTTCTCTGAAGATATGGAAAGAATTTTTCTAAAGTTTTGGGGAAAAAAATCTCTGAAACTCTTGGATGAACTTTCCTATAGTTTTGGAAAGAACGTCCCTAAAGTTGATGGAAAATCTGACGAGCTTAACTGAAGTTCTGGGAAAAAAAATCCCTGGAGTTTTGGGAAGAGCTTTTCTGAAGTTCTGAAAACAATTTTTTTAAGTTCTTTGTTGAATTTCTCTTAAGTTCTCAATAGAACCTAACCTTAAGTTTTGGGAAGAACCTCTCTGAAGTTGTGGATAAAACTTCCCTGGAGTTTTGGGAAGTGCTTTTCTGTAGTTCTGCGAAGGGCTTTTCTGAAGTTTTGGGAAGAACATCCCTAAAGTTCTGGGAAGAAATTGTTTGAAGTTTTGGGAAGAGCTTTTCTGATGTTTTGGGAAGAACTGCCTTGATATTCTGGGAAGAACATCCCTAAAGTTCTGAGACGAATTTGTCTTGTGTTCTGGGAATACTTTTCTAAAATTCTGGGAAGAACTTCCCTTCAGTTCTGGAAAAAACTTTCCTCAAGTTGTAGATGGAAGTATTCTTGAGTTCTGAGAAGGATTTTCCCAAAATTTATTTTAGAATATTTTTTCAAGTCTTGATGTTGATCAGGTTTTATTCTGAAGATCTTCAACTATCTAGGAAATCAAATAGCGTCTATCAGATACCCGTAGATCAGAAATTATGTCAAAAGCTACAGATGTTTTGAGATACATCAGGTATTATTCTGACGATCTTTAGCTGTCCATCAATTTAAATCAAGTCTTTCTGATTTTCGCCCATGATACTAGGATGATCAGAAATTATTTAAAAAACCAACAGATGATCATAGCTTTCCCTGAAGTCATCTGGATTTGTTTTCAAAGCCTCAGGTTGATCCGGTATTATTTTAAAGATTGTTTTATGTTCGCAGACTTCTCTGTTACTTGCATAGATTTCCTTAAGTTCACTAAAATTTCCATGGTGGAAGTAGAATTTACTGAAGTTTTCAGAATTTTTATGAAGTTCGTCGTTTTTACTTAAGTTGGCAGAATATTTTTGAAATTCGTAGAATTTTCCAAAAAAATTTGCAGACTTTCTTGAATTATGTAAAATTTTAAAGTTCCATGAAGTTTTGAGTATAACTTCCCTTAAGTGCTGGGCCGGTTTTACTGGAGTTCTTGGAAGAACTTGCCTGAAGTTTTGAGAAAACTTTTCTGAAGTTCTAGAAAGAACTTCCCTAAAGTTCTGCGAAGAACATCCCTGAAGATATGGGAAGAATTTTTCTAAAGTTTTGGAAAAAAAAACTTCCCTGAAGTTCTTGGATGATCCTTCCTATAGTTTTGGAAATAACGTCCCTAAAGTTGATGGGAAATCTTTCCTGAAGTTTTTGGACGAGTTTCACTAGGAAGAGCTTTTCTGAAGTTCTGAGAACAATTTTTTTTTTCAAGTTCTTTGTAGAATATCTTTTATTTTCTCAATAGAACCTTCCCTCAAGTTTTGGGAAGAGCATCTCTGAAGTTCTGGATAAAACTTCCCTGGAGTTTTGGGAAGAGCGTTTCTGTAGTTCTGCGAAGGACTTTTCTGAAGTTTTGGGAAGAACATCCGTAAAGTTCTGGGTAGAACTTGTTTGAAGTTTTGGGAAGAGCCTTCCTGATGTTTCGGAAAGAACTCCCTTGATATTCTAGGAAGAAAATCCCTAACATTCTGAGACGAATTTGTCTTGAGTTCTGGGAAAAACTTTTCTAAAATTCTGGGAAGAATTTCCCTTCAGTTCTGGGGAAAATTTGCCGCAAGTTGTGGATAGAACTTTTCTAGAGTTCTGGGAAGGATTTCCCTAAAAATTATAAATATATAAATTGAAGTTTTTGGACGAGCTTAACTGAAGTTATGGAACAAAAAAAATCGCTGGAGCTCTGGGAAGAGCTTTTCTTAAGTTCTGAGAACAATTTTTTTCAAGCTCTTTGTAGAAATTCTTTTAAATTCTCAATTGAAATTTACCCTCAATTTTTGGGAAGAACATTTCTTAAGTTGTGGATAAAACATCCCTGGAGTTTTGGGAAGAGCGTTTCTGTAGTTCTGTAAATGACATTTCTGAAGTCTTGGGAAGAACTTCCTTAAAGTTCTAAGAAGAACTTGTTTGAAGTTTTGGGAAGAGCTTTCCTGAATTTTTGGTAAGAGTTTACCCAAGCAACACGGCTTGTCATAAAGAAGTTGAAAATACTTTTTAATAACTTACGTAAAGAATCAATAATACTGTAATATACATCATTTAATACATTTATATAACCTAAAAAGCACAGGACGCGGAGCTAATACAACTAAATACTAGTCTAATAACATGTTATGGAAACATCATAAAAACCAGCGGCAAAAATAAAGATTTAAAAAAAACTTGAGCATTGGTTTTGATCTGGTTCTTGGCGTGGTAGACTTATTACTTCCTAACTAGACCAACTCCGCTTGATGAGAGGTTTGTTGTAAGTATCTACCATGTTCTGGCCAATGGCATGAAAATTATATTCTCGTTCAACACGCTTTCGATCCGTCATAAAGATGTTTTGTTAGCGGCAAAGCGTACATCTAATTGCCAGAGTGTTATTTTAAAGTATTTTCAACTCCTTATACAACAAGCTGCACATTTTCAGTTGTATTAATTTATGAGATGTTATAAACAAGTGTTTTCAACTTTCTTTATAACAAACCTCCAAATACCTCATAAGAAACTGTCAATCACTGCGTGAAGAGACAGTCCGGCTCAATGGCGCCGTCAATGTTTACGTCAATCTGGAAAGTTCAGAATCTCTTCAAGAACTTTATAAATTCAACTAAGATTGATTTTGTATACGACAAGTTTTATAGTGGTATTGAAACAGTAAGATGCACGTTTAAAAAATATTTAAATATAAAAGCAAAAGAAAACTATTTTGGAAAATGTTGAATCTAGGAAGTATGAAGAAAACATCTATAAACCTCATATATAACGTGGAATGTTTTGTGCATCACTTATAACACATTTATATAACAAACCGTTCCAATTATTTTTCACAAAGATGTTTTATGTGTTGCTTAGGGGCGTTTAGGTTTTACGAGGGTACTGTAGACCATGATTAAGACTTGTAGAGTGCTTTAAAACCTCAATAAAACTTGCAATGCTACTTGGGCTGGGATGTGCAATACGTGCTTGTGAACGATTTCCCACCGGAGGTATCCCACTGTGAGCAAGCGTTTGGTTAAACGTGTTATACGTAGCAAATGTTCAACGGAAATAGGATGGGCATTGAAGTGTGCATTTTATAACGGAGGATTAAAGACAAGTGTTTCATATAAGGAAATATCCCTAACGGAAAGTCCAGAAACAATCAGAAAAATAACTAATAAAGGTGAGGAAATTGACATGTCAAGGAGAGGAAATGGAGTAAATTGAGGAAATAAGTTACTTTTACTGTATTTTAAATCAATATCACGACAAATGCACGAGAAGTTCACTAAACATCTCAATGTAGACTACGTCAACCATGCGGTCGTGTCTTGTACACAAACCCACCATTTTTTTTTCAGTAAGACTGTTTATACGAATTCTTGATTCCATGAGATTTTCGAAATCTAGATCATTAACATGTTAATGTAAATTTCACCTCATGGACAACCTGATCTTCATAATTTTGTTACATGTTCCCTTTTCGGTTTTCACAAAGTTTACCCCATATAGAAATCACATACGTAGTCCTACATCAAAAAACTCTTAAATGGCATTCAAACTTTAACAATAAAAAGCCAAAAGTAACTGACTTACTTTACTTTACTTAATCTTGTGGCACTGAATCTTAATCTGAAATTAGGGATTCTTTGGAATGACCTGTCCACAGCTTAAATTTTTTATGAAATATTGCCTACCATTAGGCGCATATTATTTTAACCTTTATCAATTTGAAATATGCAGTTTTGAATTCCTCAGCCCAGCCCCATAAGAGTCTGATCAAAAGGGTTAAAATCAGCTAGGAAAGACACATCTTTGTTCTCCTCCGACATGGGAATAATCGAGCACAAAGGAAACCCACACATCCATAATTACGCCAAACAACCAAATAAAAATGCCATAAAAGCCCCAGTCGTGAGCAAATTAGCAAATCGCCAAGATTATTACGTTACAACACCAACAAGGTAGACCGCTATAAAAATATTTAAAACTGATTCATTTGCGTTATGAGGGTCTTCTTCCTGCGATTATGTATTTTTCGCAACACATACCGACCCACTATGGCGCTTCCAGAGCAGGGCTCTTCTTGAAGGCAGGGAGCGGCACACCGGCTTTGTTTACCCCGGCCCGATGATGGGGGCTTTAATTGACGGCGCGCCGCCGCCGTGAGAAAACTGATCGAGTGGGAAAGTGTTATCCGACCGGGTCTCGAGTGAGGCAATGTGAAGTAATAAGCTTTGGCACGATTTAAAAGGCGAAATAGTGTTAGATCTTTAAAAATAGATCGGAATGGAGTGCCGAATGCCACGTTGGTGGTGTTCTGTTGGAGATGAGAGGATTCTTGTTTAAAGCAAATAAATCTTAACTCGGACGTTATCAGCGCAAAGTGTAAATATTTATCCGTTGCTGCCAAAGATTTGCGAATGTTGTAATTTTGAAGAAAAAAAACGCCAGCAGGTCATTTCACCGAAAGTTTGTGAAGTGACCCACTTTTAACAAAAATCTAATTTGCATTCGATTGCAAAGCGCTTTCGGACTGAACGATGTCCGGCCGAGCAGCCCTCGGGAAAATTTCGGCAACGCGACTCATTTGCATTTTATTCCGCCCGACTAATTGAATTAAAAATTCTGAACCGCTAAAACTGCTTGGATCACGAAAACGATGGCGGTGGCGACCGACGCGGTGCCACCACCACCACAAGAACACAGCTCTGATTGTCATTTTTTTTGTGTGAGGAACTTAATCATTCTTTCTTGTCCAGAGAACGGTTCGTGACCCACCGAAAAAAAAAATGAAGTTGAATACAATCAGAAACAGGAAACGGTGTCATTTGATGGTTGTTTGAATTGAATGTCCTCCTTCTTTGGAGAATATTTTACAGTAAAGAACTGTTTGGCCTGAGTGACCAAGTTCCTACGGTCGAACTAAAAAAATAACGCCTTTAATTAATTCCGCTTCCTATTTTTCCATGCTAGGCTGTGAGACGTTGAAATCGACCTATTCGAGGAAGCGATTCGAATCCGCACCATTCGACCGGTTCTACCTGGCTGGGTTGCCCGGAGGCCATGCGGCAATGATGATGATGATGATGATGGTCCACTGGATTACATATTGAAAAGGGGGTTCGGATGTGTGAATAAAGAGTACCCGAAGAAGCAGGACGCCGCCACACGGGGAAACTTGTTTTCGTGCGACGCGCAAACCGACTACACACAGAGACACAAAGACCAATTCGGATGACCGATCAGCGCCAGCTCCACCGTCGGTGGCGATTGGGGTGGTGTAACTTCCCTATGGGCACTTTGTGGAAAAGAGATTGTGGTGCGGTGCGGTGCGATCGCCTTTTAATTACTAGGCGAAAGGTTGATGAAGATTTCGAATTAATGGGGGGCTTAGTAGATCAAACGCATATTTTTGCGTTCATAATGAGATTAAATAACGTGGGACTGCTTACATTATGCAGATCACTGAAACGTTGGAAATTATGCGTGAAAACATGTAATTTGATGAAAAAATGCAATTCGAAAGGAAGCTGGTGTCGGCCATCCATTCTTTCGTCACACTGATTACACAAAATTCGAACGCGATTTGGTAAAATCTCCAACTAAATAGGAAGTAATTAATTAAAGATTATATCCATCATATTAAAGGGTTTCACAGTCACATTGTTTGCTCACCGTGTTTTGTGAAAATTATTGACGTTTTCACCGGTGCCGGGTTTGAATGGCTACAACAACTCGATCATAAGTGGTGTGATGTGATATGAGGGCCTCGGTGGCCTTAGAGCGACCGTTTTTGCTTATTGAGCGGAACATCATGAGTTTAACCTTGCTAGTGCCAAGCTCATATGTTAGTTCTCTGTGTAATTACAGGTGATCTGTCAATCTGACAAAAATACTTTGAGATGTTTAGGTTTTTCAATGTTCTGTTTAAAGTTTAACTTGGAAATAATTTAAACAATAAAAATTTTACAGAAAATAATAAAAAATTTCTCAATTTTTTTTTTTAAGATTGTGGATATTGTAGTTGCTACTCAGTTTCTAATCAAAACAAATGGAAATGTACCGATGGCGCTTGGGACTAACATATTCCATCCTCAATGTGGAAAGTTCACTAATTCAAGCTAGTTAGGGGAAAGCTGATTAGTATGACAACCGTTGTTATAGAGGCCGTGTTCAAACCTCTGCGTCTCAACGATTGCCATTGGAAGGAAGGTTGTGTTAGTGTGGGTCAGCTTAATTTTGATCTGGATTCACTGTGGTAAGTGAAGCGATCGGTACGTACAGCAGATTTGTTTTTATTTCAAATCTAATGAGGATACATAGTTTGGCATAGTTGCAAATACGAGGAAAGAGACGGGCCTGCGATTGACCTCCCGGTCTTCTGCTCAGTAAGCAGTGATTCTACCAAGCAGATATGACTGCAAATCAGACGAGAAACTGAAAGAATATGAAAAACGTACTCACCGAGTGCAAACTCGAAAATTATAGATTAAGACTGAACGATATAGACCTAAAACCAGCGTGGAATCGTCGAATCAGCTTCAAAAACTTGGATTAAGTTTATCTGCTTAAACATAGCTAACAAAGTTTAAACTACGAAGCGAACGATTGATTCACTGCATATTTTAGAAATAAATGTACTTAGAAACTTGATAATGTCTCAGCAATCAGCCATGGTTTACTTGGCAGTCGATTTTCGCTCGATTCTGCAATCAACGTAGCTACAGTCACCAAACCATTCAATTTATTCGTAAAATTTTATGTAAATAACGATAAATACGCAACTTTGTTCTTCTTGTCTAGTGTCTAGTATGAACAAAACCATTAGTTTTCACCAGAATTTAAAAATAAACGCTGATAACTGATTTGTTAAAAATAGAGCCATTTTCACCTGTGTGAAATACAGAAGCAGTTGAAATCATAAAAACAAGATTATTTTCATGGTAGAGTTTTCAAATTCCCGACTTTTTCAGGTTTTTTCCTGGGTAAAATAAAATCCTGACGTTTTCCCGGTTTTCCTGAATCACTCCCCTCATCAAATATTGAACTGATTTCAATTACCAATGGAAATAAAAAATAAATTATCCTGAGCAGCCAGTACTTCCGGAGTATGCTGGCAAAAGTTCCGAGGGCATTTGGAAAAATTCGGCACCAGTTCCCGGGGAAACTCCGAAAAACCTTCCCGTGAAAATGTGAATACACTTCCAGTGGAAGCCAGAAGGTTTTCTGCGGAAGTTGAAATTTTCAGAAGACGATGGAAATCTTCTGAATAAAATTTAATTGCATTTCCAGAAGTTAGAATAAAATTCCGGACGAGGTAGGGAGAACTATCTGGGGAAAACTGAGAACTCCAGAAATTTTCTGGAGAACCGAAGGAACCGGAAGAAACTTCTAAGCACAAAGGAAAGCCGACAGAAGGTGGCAGAAAAGTCTGGAGGAAGTCAGAAAACATTCGCAGGAGATGCTATTAAAACTTCGGGGAATTGAAAGATACATATACCAAATCACAAACACACTACCCGTCATATGTACGGAATCGGAACTCTTTTGAATATTACATCACCTTGATAAGTTCGGAATGACATCCAAAGGTACCGCATCGATTCAGAAAAGTTTGGAATCACTTCCAAAAATTCTGAATCACTTCGGAAAATTCTTAATCACTTCAGGAAAGAAACGAGTCACTTGGAGAAGGACTGAATCGCTTCATAAAAGTTCGGAATCACTTAAGAAGGCACTGAACCACTTAAGAAAAGTTCATTATCACTTCAGAAAAGTTTAGAATCAATTCGGAAAGTACTGGATCACTTTAGAAATGTTTAGGTCACTTCAGAATTGTTTTGAATCACCTTAAACATTTTTGGAGTCAATTCTGGCAGTACTGCTTATTTGGTATTACGCCAGAATTCACTGAATCACTTCAAAAATGTTTTGAATCACTTTGGAAAGTACTGAATCGCGCCCGAAAGTTCTGAATAACTTCGGAGTCAGAAATTACAGAGCTACTTCAGCTACTTCAGAAAATTCCAGAATCACTTTGGAAAGTACTTGATCATTCAAGAAAAGTTTGCAATCATTTTCGCAAGTATTGAATCACGTCGAAAAGTACTGAATCACTAAATAAATGTTTGGAATCACTTCAGAAATAACTGAAACACTTCAGAAAAATTGGAATCGTTTAGAAAAGTCTGAAATAACTGAAATAACACATCAGACAACTTCGGAATAATTTAACTACTTCAGAAAATTCCGGAATCACTTCGGAAAGTACCAAATCAATTCACAGAAATTCAGAATCCATTCCGCAAGTACTGAAACACGAAGGAAATAACTGAATCACTTCAGAAATGTTCGGAATCACTTCGGAAATCTGAAGCACTTTAGAAAATATTTAATCACTTCAGAAATGTTCCGAATCACCTCGAAAAATTCTGAATCACTTCAGGGAAGAATTGAATTACTTTGAGAAGGATTCAGTCCGTTTCATAAAAGTTTAAAATCACTTAAGAAAGTACTGAACCACTTAAGAAAAGTTCGTTATCACTTCATAAACGATTGGAATCAATTCGGAAAGTACTGAATCACTTTAGAAATGTTTTCAATCACTTCGGAATTGTTTTAAATCACTTCAGAAATGTTCGGAGTCAATTTTGGCACTACTGTCTATTTGGTATTACGTCAGAATTCACTGAATCACTTCAGAAATGTTTTGAATCACTTTGGAAAGTACTGAATCACGTCCAAAAGTTCGGATAACTTTGGAGTCAGTTCGGAAAGTACTGAATCAGTTAATTAGAAAAATATTGGAATCTCATCAAAAATTACAGAGCTACTTCAGAAAATTCCAGAATCACTTTGGAAAGTAGTTGATCATTCAGGAAAAGTTTGTAATCATTTTCGCAAGTATTGAATCACGTCGGAACCCAAGTAACAATTTTGGTTTTATGAGGCTTCTGTAGACCATGATTTAGATTTATAGCATGATTTAAAACCTCGATAAAACTTGCAATGTTACTTGGGAAAGTACTGAATCACTAAGTAAATCCCTTCAGAAATAACTGAATAACTTCAGAAAAATTGGAATCACTTAGAACAGTACTTCACTACACTTCTGAAATAACTGAATCGCATCAGACAACTTTGGAATAATTCAACTATTTTGGAAAATGTCGCAATCACTTCAGAAAGTACCAAATCAATTCACAGAAGTTCAGAATCCATTCTGCAAGTACTGAAATACATAGGAACTGAATCACTTCAGAAATGTTCGGAATCACTTCGGAAATTTTAATCACTTTAGAAACGTTCCGAATCACTTAGAAAAATTTTGAATCACTTAAAGGAAGAATCGAATTACTTTGCGAAGGATTCAGTGCGCTTCATAAAAGTTCGAAATCACTTAAGAAAGTACTGAACCACTTAAGAAAAATTCGTTATCACTTTATAACAGATTGGAATCAATTCGGAAAATACTTAATCACTTTAGAAATGTTTTCAATCACTTCGGAATTGTTTTAAATCACTTCAGAAATGTTCGGAGTCAATTTTGGCAGTACTGTTTATTTGGTATTACGTCAGAGTTCACTGAATCACTTTAGAAATGTTTGGAATCACGCCGAAAAGTAATGAATCACCAAAACATATGTTTGGAAATTTATAAACTAAGAAAATTACTTCACTACACTTCAGAAATAACTGAATCACATCAGGCAAGTTCGGAATCACTGAACTACTTCAGAAAATGTCGGAATCACTTCGGAAAGTACTGAATCAATTCATACATGTTCGGAATAAACTCAAGTACTGAAACACGTAAAAAGAAACTGAATTGCTTCAGAAATGTTCGGAATCACTTCGGAAATATGAACCACTTTAGAAAAATTTGAATCACTTCAGAAATAATCGGAATCACTTCGGAAAATTCTGAATCACTTCATGAAAGAGCCGAATCACTTTGAGAAGGACTGAATCGCTACATAAAAGTTCGGAATCACTTTAGAAAGTATTGAACCACTTAAGAAAAGTTCGTGGATCACTTCAGAAAAGTTTAAAATCAATTCGGAAAGTACTGAATCACTTTAGAAATATGTTCATTCACTTCGTAATTGTTTTGAATCACTTCAAACATTTTTGGAGTCAATTTTGGCAGTACTGATTATTTGGTATTACGTCAGAATTCACTGAATCATTTCAGAAATGTTTGGAATCATTTTGGAAAGTACTGAATCACTTCAGGAAGTACCAAATCATTTCAGAAATGTTTGGAATCACTTACGACAGTTCTGAATAACTTCGGAGTCATTTCGGAAAGTACTGAATCAGTTTATAATAGCATTGAATCTCATAAAAAATTACTGAACTTCTTCAGAATCACTTTGGAAAGTACTTGATCATTCCAGAAAAGTTTGTAATCATTTCAACTAGTATTGAATCACGCCGGAAAGTACTGAATCACCAAAATATATATTTGGAATCACTTCAGAAATAACTGAATCACATCAGAAAAAAAAATTAAATCACTAAGAAAATCACTTCACTACACTTCAGAAATAACCGAATCACATCAAGCAAGTTCGGAATCACTGAACTACTTCAGAAAATGTCGGAATCACTTCGGAAAGTACTGAATCAATTCATACAAGTTCGGAATAAACTCAAGTACTGAAACACGTAAAAAGAAACTGAATTGCTTCACAAATGTTCGGAATCACTTCGGAAATATGAATCACTTTAGAAAAATTTGAATCACTTCAGAAATAATCGGAATCACTTCGGAAAATTCTGAATCACTTCATGAAAGAGCCGAATCACTTTGAGAAGGACTGAATCGCTACATAAAAGTTCGGAATCACTTAAGAAAGTACTGAACCACTTAAGACAAGTTCGTGATCACTTCAGAAAAGTCTGGAATCAATACGGAAAGTACTGCATCACTTAAGAAATGTGTTCATTCACTTTGTAATTGTTTTGAATCACTTCAGAAATTTTTGAAGTCAATTTTGGCAGTACTGTTAATTTGTTATCACGTCAGAATTCACTAAATCACTTCAGAAATGTTTGGAATCATTTTGGAAAGTACTGAATCACTTCAGGAAGTACCAAATCATTTAAAAAATGTGTGGAATCACTTCCGACATTTCTGAATAACTTCGGAGTCATTTCGGAAAGTACTGAATCAGTTCATAAAAGCTTTGAATCTCACCAAAAATTACTGAACTTCTTCAGAATCACTTTGGAAAGTACTTGATCATTCCAGAAAAGTTTGTAATCTTTTCAACTAGTATTGAATCACGCCGGAAGGTACTGAATCACTAAATACATGTTTGGATTTACTTCAGAAATAACTGTGTCACTTCAGAAAAAAATGGAATCGCGTATAAAAGTACTAAATCAATTTATAAAAAGATGCTATCAAAGCCGCAAGTACTGAATCATTTCAGGAAAGTTCAGAGTCACGTTGGAAAGTACTGAATCACTTCAAATAAATTTTGAATCACTTCGGAAAGTACTGGATCAATTCATAAAAGCTTGGATCCACCTCCGCAAGAAATTAATCGCTTCAGAAAGGTCTGAACCACTTTAAAAAGGTTTATAAACATGTCAGAAAGTTCTTAATCACTTCATAAAGTTTCGGAATAACTTCGGATAGTACTTAATCTCTTCAGCAATTTCGGAATCACTTAGGAAAGTAGTTAATAAATCCATAAAGTTTCAAATGTAGTACAATGTAGAATCACTCAAGAAATAATTGAATCACCGCAAACTTGAAATCACTGAGCTACTTCAGAAAATGTCGGCATCACTTTGAAAAGTACTGAATTCATAAAATTTCGGAATAAATTCTGCAAGCGAAAGGCTTAGGAAAAAAATAATCACTTCAGAAATTATCGGAACCACTTCGGAAAGCACTGAATTACTACATAAAAGTTTGGAATCGCTTCAGAAATAACTTAATCCGAACATTTGTTTTTAACTAATTCTGAAACGTTTCCAAACATTTCTGAACTGATTCAGCTATTTCCAACATGATTTCAATATTTTTCTGAAATTATTCAGTAATTTCAGAATTGATTCCGAACATTTCCGATCAGGTGATTCAGTTCTTTCCAAAGGGTTAACTGATTTTTCTGAAAAGATTCACTAATTTTAGAAATGACTGCGAATTTTTCAGAAATGAATTAGTACTTTCCGAAGTAATTCCAATCAGTTCAGAAGTGGTTCAGTTTTTTCCGAAGTAATTCCAAACACGTTTGACGTAGATCAGTGCTCGGCGATGCTTAAAGCTTTTCTGAAGTGGTGCAGTACTTTCCGTATTGATTCCGCACTTTTCGGAAGTGATTTAGTACTTTAAGAAGTAACTCTAAACTTGTCTAAAGTTCAGCTTATATTCTGAAGTGATTGCTATTTTTTTTCTGAAGCGGTTCAGTACTCACCGAAGGGATTCCGAACTATTCTGAAGTGAATAAATACTTTTTCACGTTCCAAAGACGTAAATTCAATCTTCCCCAAGGTCATTCTGAGTGTTTTCCTGCTATTTCAACTGACAAAAAAAAACAAGGGCAGGAAATTAAATCTGAGTAGCTACGTAGTAAAGAAGCGTTTTTGAAAATTTAAGGAGAATTTCTCTCTTAATTCTTAAAAAGGTCCTAAGTAACAAATTGAAAAAAATCGAGTTACTCGATACAAACTATTGCTCTGCTATCATTGTAACGGGTGTTCAATAAAAAATGAGAATGATTTCAGTGCCGTCCAGCGCTCTTGTGAGAGCATCGCGACTAAGTTGCGTCGTACGGCTGACCAGGGCCCCGTTCTCCAATATTCATTGACGTTTTTTTGAAGAATAAACATTATGTTTTTAATAAAAAATACCGAATTCGTTGAAAAATTCTCATTTTTTATTGAACATCCGTTATGTGATACAAAAACACCCATCTAAATTTACTTTCATTTATTTAAGATAACCATAGGTCAAAAATTGTCCAATGAACAGTTTGAAATGTATGGTACGTGATTGTTACTTCGGACATTTGGACTGCCTAGCATGATTGGTGCTCATTTTCTAAAGGCGGGCATGTTTAGGTTAGGTACTCTATTCTGAAATCTGTGAAAGGGAATCAAGTATCCTGTAGAACAAAACGTCCAAAGTAACACTCATTGGTTATGCCATTGAAAAAAATCGTCCAATGTAAGATGCACAACTTGACTAGGCAAAACGTCCTATGTGTTTTTTTCTTTCTATATTGTAGCATGAAATTCAAAGTAAAATTTGCGATTTAACCGTTTCTACTGAATTTCCAACGTTATGATTCACTGCCTACGGTACAAATAGTATTGCAAAATGTATTGTTTCTAAACAGTTTAAATAATAATTAGTCGAACTTCAACTTCGATTTTCTCAAAATGGCAGATAGGTAACACTGGTTTATTTAAAAAGTGACGCGAAATTTCATCGTTTCAATGATAAGAAAATCATTTCCTCATTCCAATCCGAGTTTGCTTTTCAACGACAGACTTTGAAAATTTGAAGTATTTTCACTTTCGATCGGAATTTGATCTATTCGGTTCGAGCACTCCGCCACTTATAACAACTGATCCCGTATCAAGTTATGACAGAGTTGAAACCTACTACGCAATTTAATCGACGTGATGTACTAGCTGCGATTGAAAAATTCAAGATCAAAGAGTTTTTTTTTAAGTTATAATAGCAGGGCTGGTAGCCATCACTGCTGTAAAAAATAGTGATTTTAGTGACCATGTTGAAGAAACAAGTGACTAAATAGTGACTTATAGTTGTAAGAATAGTGACTAAAAAGTGACCCTGAATTGAATTAAAAGTAAATTTTATTGAAAACTCTTAGGAATTTCTGAGAAGCACAACTCCTGTGAACTTCAAAGGAAAATTCCAAGGGCATTCTGAGGATAATTTCATAAAGTTGTGGGAGAAAACAAATTTCTTAGCATAAGTCCTTGATTTTTTTTTTAAATACTCAAAAAGGATCACATTTAAATCTGAGAATAACTCCAGGACATCTTCAAAGGAAGATTTTGCCAAACAAATTATGAGACGAAATCTAAGGAATTTGAGAATAGAAATGCCAATTAATTCTTTCAATGTGAGTAGAATTCAAAAGGAAATCTGAAATGAATTCAATGAATATTCTGATAATCTTTTCAAAGGGTGTCTTATTGTGGAGAATTTCAAGCTAATTTCGAGGAAAACTAAAAGAAAATTGAATTCGGAGGAAAGCTTTATCGAAATTTTCATTGAATATGAAATGGACTATTCTGAGAACTTCCCAAATTTTTCCTAAAATTAATGAATCTGCCTTGAAGTTCTTTTGTAGTTTGAGAAACTAGCCTGATGCTAACAATACTACTCATCAAATTTTTAAACTTCCCTGAACTTTATAGGACTTCCTAAAGTTTCCTTTATTTTTCTCACAATCATAAATCTCTTCTAAAGGTTTAACAATTCACTGAAGCTCTCTAAATTTTTTAAACTTTATGTGACTTCTCTTATGTTAAAGGAAATGCTTTGAGGTTGTCTGTTCTTTTCTGAAATTATCAAAACTGCTCTAACGTTTTTGCAGTTCTCATTGTTTAAAATGTTTAAGCTTCGGTGAACTTCTGAACTTATGCGAAGACCTCAATTAAATTTTTAACGTCTCTGAAGTTATATGAAAATCTGGGAACGGCTTTAAATTTCCCACTAATTTTCTGACTAATGGCTGACGTCTCCCTGAAATTTCTCCAATTTTCGAAACTTACTAAACTCCCGCATTCATAAAAAATCCTGAAGTTCGCGGATCTCCTCTTAAGCTCCATAGATTTATATGAAGTTCTCGAAATATTTCTGAAGACCACTGTCATACTGTGAAGTTTTCGAAGAATTTTTTGTGCTCCCGCAGTTTTCATGGAATTAGAACGAAATAATTAATAATTAATGATTCCCACTGAAGTTCTCATGATTTTTCTGAATTTCATGAAACTTCCATTAAATTATCAACACTAATTTAAAGCTTCTTCAATAATCTAGACTTTCCTGGTGTTATTAAAACTACCTAAGCGATTAATATTTTTTTAAAGTTCTCTAGACAGCCTTAAATTGATCAGTTTAAGAACCTGCAATTTTTTTAAATTAATTGAAGTTATTTTCCCTGAACTATGCTTACCTGAAGTTCTCTAAATGAGTTTAATAATCCAGCAAATTTTCTGATATATATATTCAAAATTCCCTGACTTTTTGGAACAATCATAGAATTCTTGGAATATCCCATAGCTCCACGAAATTCCTTGTAAGTCACTGCAAATTTGTTTAAGATAATGGGATTATTCTGAAGCTATCTGATCGTCCTCGAAGTACTCGGAGCTTCACTGAAACTGAATGAAAATATTTAAATTCTAAGTTCTTTGGAGTTTCTTGAAGATATGTGTCGCTGCTTGCTAAAAGTTCACACATTTTTTTAGATTAATGCAACTTCGAATATCTCTAATCAACTTAGCTAAATTTTCGCATTTTTTTAAATTCTTGATATCTCCATGATATAACACCCTTAAAATACTCTCACGTTTTCCGGATGTTCATATAATTTTTATCACGTTCCAGAAGTTCTATCGGACCTTTGCTGAAGTTTCCGGAACTTCCTTAAGGTTTCTACAATTTTCTTGAAATTATTTGAACTCCCTTTTGATTCTCTGATCTGTCTTGATGTTCTCGGAGCTTCCCTAAAGCTCTCAATTCTATTGAAGATAAATTTCCCTGAAATTCGTTGGACTTCTGTGAAGTTCCTGAAATATTTCTGAAGTTTTCATAAATTATTTGATGGTCTCTGTACATTCCTGAAATTCTCGGAACATCTTAAGGGTTCTCAGTTTTTCTATACTTACTATTATAGATATTTAAACTGCTCCAATAAGTCTGAACTAATGTCATGGGAACTACTCTTAAGATCTGAAATTCTTCCAAAGATCTCTAGATCTAACTTTTCTGAGGTGCTTAGAACTTCTTAAAAAATTGCACAATATCCCTCAAGGTTTCTATATTTCTCAAGTTCACTTAACACCTGTGATGTGCTCTGAAATTCTATGAGCTTCATATAAGTTCCTGAAAATTTTCGGATGTTAAAGAACCGATTTGGGGATCTTAAAACTTCTAGTAAGCTCACCATAATTTCAGTGTGTTAACTTCCCTTATGTTACCGTAGTTTGTTTATGGAGCTTTACTAAAATTTTCAGCATTTCCTTTCAATACTCAGAATTGCTTCAAATTTCCTACAATTGTTGTGAAGTTAATGGGATTGCAATAAAGATCTCTAATATTTCATAGAGTTAATTACGAACTTGAAATTAATCATTCAAAGTTTTACTTAATTCAGGCACTTTGAAAATTTTCAATATCTTGAACTTGTACATGGAATACGAAACTCCAAGCCATTGAATATTTTTAGATCTTGGACTTACTCAAATTAATTGGTTAGGAAATTAATAAAGTTAAAATTAAAGTTCCTGAAATACTCAGGAAATTTCGAAAAATGAGTAGACACCCTGTAGAAATGATCAATCTTGAAATAAATTCACGCTAAAAAAGTTGAAAATAGTGACTGATTACAAGAAAAAGTGACTTTAGTGACATGACCTTAAAAATAGAGACTTTTTAGTGACTGGCTTGAAAAAAGTGACCAAGTCACTAAAAAGTGACCAACTACCAGGCCTGTAATAGCTAGTTTGGTGAATTCAAATCTAATTTTCTCAAAATTAAATGCGCATGAAATAATCGAGTTCTGTAATCTAATACCGGAGCTTTCACACAGTTTCGGGTGTTAACACACAGGTGGCTTGATGATCCACTCTTAATATGGTAGCCAAATAAGTGGTATGCGAAGTAATATTGGTCAGGAGCAACCTAATGGTCAGGATCATTAGGATTGAGGCAAATCAAAATGTTGCTCACTAGCACTCTTTAGTGAACCATTTTTGAAATAAGTTACCCTCCATCTGATAGGTCTGACTAAACTGAACAACTTTGCCAAAGACGAATACTTTCCATATGGTCGGGATCAATTCAAAATAAGTCAGAATATTTGTTTACTCACTAGCGGCACCATGATCAAAACTATTTATCATCTGAAAGGTCTTACTAAACTGAATAACTTTGCCGAAGTCGAAAGCTTTCCATATCGCTAGCGCCTCCTAGTGACCTAATTTTGAGCAATAACACTCGCCATTTGGAAGGCCTCATTCAAGGCAACAACTTTGCTGAAGACGGGAAATTTTCTATATAGTAGAAATGGGACAAAACAAGCTCACTAGCGCATCCTTAACTTAATTACCATCTAAAAGGCCTTACTCAAATGAACAACTTTGACGAAAACGGGAACTTTTTATGTAGTCAGGATCATTATAAATAAGGCAGAGATGTGTTGTGCTCATTAGCACTTCCTAGTGATACAGTTTTGGTCAATTTTTTGACGTAGAACTACGTCTGTAATTTATGTATGGGGGTACACTTTTGTGAAAACAGAAAATGGAACATGAAACAAAATTATGAAAGATTTTGAGCGTGAATAACTCAGCTGCCCCTAGATCAATTTCAATAATTTAATCACCAATCGATCAGAAATATTCCTACGCATCTGTTAAGTTCAAGACTGTACTATTTTTCACAATATCAATTTTGAAAAATGCACAAATGTGGAACTGTTGCTATGAATATGATAACAGGCGAAAAGCGATTTCCCTAACACAGATTTCAAAGTGGAATTCCATTCGGTCTCATCACTGTGAGTGGTGGTGTTCTCCAGTATACAACGAAAGGCTCCCCGCAAGCAGCTAGCAGCAGATCGGATTCAGTTCCAATCACCGTGTGTGGTGGTGTCCGGTCGTCGGCATCATCATCAGCAGCAGCAGCAGTGCTTTCGGCACGTGGCGTTGAAAATTGTTCTCCAGTACACAACGAAAGGCTGCCTGCAAGCAGCGAGCTGCAGCCCACATGAGCATCCATAGAAGGAGGAAGAAGCCGCACCGCTATTGCTCGGAATCAGTAGTTATTCGTGAGTCACTGTGGGCCATCTATGTCAAGCGCGTCATACTAAAGAGTATAAACAGAGAGAACCCCGCTCAAATTCCTATTCCTACACAAAACACAACCTCCTGCTGCAGTTAAAAAATAAGATTTATTATATAAGACCACGTAGTCCTACGTCACCATTGCGTACAACCCCATAGGGCTGTCACTTGTAGTTTTTTAAATAAATAAATGATTTCAATAATTAATTAACCCACCATCTTAAAGGCTTCACTAGTGCCACCTAGTGATACAATTTTCAAACAAATTATCCGCTATCTGAATGGTCTCAATCACCTGAACAACTTTGCTGAAGATATAATAGTTCTATATAGTCATGATAACGAGCTAATATGTAAAAAAGTGTTAATTTGCTCACTAGCGCCATCATGCGAGACAATGGTGAAACAAAACGATCTCAGTAAACTAGTATTTTCCAAAACCAGAATCAATTATATTTCGTCAGGATAGTACGAAACAGTTTCAGCGGAAATCGACAAAACGAACTTTTCTCTATGCACCAGCACCACCCGGCGAGTGATTTCCTAAGCAAATCTTCCACCATGACCGAAGCACAAGTCTACTGGAAAATTTTACCGAAGACACGAACCATCTATTTTATTTCAATATTAAAATTCTTAACAGTACTGTCCTATTTATAGGGCGCTGGCCGGATATGAGATAAAGTTGTGTGCTATGTCATATTGCACTCTCACTCTAAGAAATCCCGGTACGCCACAGGTTCATCTCTCTTGGAGCTGTAATTAATTTTCTCGCCTAAATTTCGATTAATTGTTGCCCTTAAAAGAATCCGTTGATTTCTTAAAAACATTCCTCAGGTTTGCTTCTGAATAGTATGGAATTTTGTTCAGAATAAGCTAATAAGGAATTCTCGATTATGACAGTATGAATTCAAATCCAACAGTTTCACACCCTTCTTAACAAACCATCCTGTGGGAAGCTTAATAAATATTGCGAATTGTGTTATACGATTTGTTGGGTCGTATCGTTGGCAGGAGATTCTCATTTTCCCGCGGATTTCACGTAAGTGTCATACAGCGTGAAGCGAAGGGACCTTAAATACATATAATTAGTTTGGAATTCTCTTCCCAATTATTTTGAAAATTTCCCAGGAATTCATCTCCGAGTTTCCTTATTAAGTATCCTCAATAAAGTAAATTTAACCTAACCTAACCGAACCTCAGAATTTCAAAAGTTTATAGAATGTAGATGAGAATTCAAAAAGGCTTCCTGGAATGCTCCCTTAATGTTTCCGTTAAAAAAAAGGCCCATGAAGATATCTTCAAAATTTCCTTGAAATTCTCCTCGGTCTTACCTTGGAATTTCACTCGAAATTCCTTTCGAATTCTTCTTGGATATCTTTTCTATTTTCTATTTCCTCGAATTACTCCTTAGAATTTAATTTATTTTATGCTCAGCAGTTCCACCATTTTTTTTTTAAATTTCCAATTGAATTGAAATGATCTGAAACGGAATGCCTTCGAGACTCTCTTCCCCATTGTCTTCAATTCTCCTCATAAGTTCTACGGAATTCTCCTTAGAACTCGTCAGGAGTTCTCCTCACAACCCATTTGAATTCTCTTCAGAATTATCATCGGATTCTACTCAGAACTAATTTTAAATCCTTTCTAAAATTCACCAGTAGTTCTACTCAAAATTCTCGTGGAATTCTTATTAGAAGTACTTATTTAGGAATTTTAGTCAGGACTGCCTTGAAATAGTCATAAAAACTAACTGTTCACAGTTTCCCAAAACATCTTTTAGCAATTTCCTTTGGAGTTTATTTTTATTTTTATTAAATTGCGGGAAAATAGCAGCACTTGCTCTTCATTTTATCATTCTAAAGCTATTTTTCAGCATTTAATTAGGGTGCCTCTGAAAAATCAGTTTTGGTATTCTAACTTTTTTGTTTTACATTCTTTCAAAAAGTATTGTAAGATAGACTTGTAGAACTATTTAGTTACAATATAGAAGAAGAACCAGCTCTAGGCTGCAGGTCTCAATATTGAGGAAAACAGAGTTACATCCTACATTTTTGCAGGGGACTCAATGTTCCTATTTTGAGACGTTCATGAGTTACACGTAGATTAAGAATTATTTTTGGGCATTTTTAAAATTTAATTACTGTATTTAAACAAAGTTGTTCTCACAGATTTAACCTTAAATGTTGCGTTATGTCAGATGTCATAACAAGAATAAAATTATCTATCAAATTACTTGAGATATTAAAATGTTAAGGGGGGAGTACACTTTGATTTATCAAAAAAAAAAAAAGGCATTTTTTTTTGCTTAAAATGTTCCTTGGGATGTATACCGTGCCGATTCAAATTTCGGACACTTGAACTCGAATTTCGGACACTTTTAAAAGTTGATTATCTCGGTCGAATATGATCCACATGTATTGTAAATTTTAAATTTTTTTGACTAGTGCCCTCCACGATCATCTAACATTATTACTTTGTTTCTAACTGGATGTAATATTTAATTAAAAATGAAAGTGTCCGAAATTTGAATCGTTCGAAATTTGAATCGGAACGGTACTTTAATTTAGAAAAGACTCCAAGTCCGCCAGAATATTCCTTACCGCTTTACGAAGCGATTTCCTACAACATGTACCGGCGCGCTGAGAGAGCATTTTAATCTTTAAACGCGTTTATCTCGAAACGGGGTTTTTCAAACTGGCGTGGGAAATAACTCTAACCAGTTATCATCAAATTTGGATATCGCCTAAGTTTTCTTGATCACAATTAAATTCTGCTTAGAAATACGTATCCACATTTTCGATTTTGTCAAAAATGGATTTTTAATCCACGATTTTGTAAGCATTTTTAGGGTGAAAAAATGGACTTTTTTTCCTAAGGCCACAACTTTTGAAAAAATTAATTTAAAAAAAATCGGAATACGTTTATCTAATCCAAATTTAATTACTAATCAGGATTTTTGTTCGATTTATGTTCCAGGATCACATGGAAAGAAGTATTTTCCCACGCCGTTTTCCGACTTCCGCGCGAGGATGCCCGTGCGACCTGGTGCACCGGTCACGGGGAGACGCCAATCGAGTTAAAAAAAATACAAATTGTAGTTCGAAGGATGACTAATAAATGGGTTATAACATATTTGCCCTCCCTGAGTGTTTTATTGCTTAAAAAATTAACGAAAATGCCTTACTTTTTGGACGTTCAAAGTGTGCTACCCCCTTAAGATAGCATGTTTCTTTTAGTTAATTTTTTTTTCTTTATTAAAGAGACTTTCAGCCTTGGGCTGGTTCGTCTCTGCTCTTTTTCTGTTTTTTTTTTTTTTTTTTTTTTTTTTTTTTTTTTTTTTTTTTTTTATAAGATAAAATTACCGATAATTTAATGTTAAGTCATACCAAAATACGGTCTGGAGTAAAATTTTCCCTACAATTCATCTCAAGATAACTTTTTCGAAACATTTTAAACAAAAACGTTAGAGTAAAAAAAATGATTTTTTTTTAGGGGCACCCTAACCAAAAGCATAAAAATAGCTCTATCGTAGTCAAATAATGATGACTTCAGCAAAGTTGCTTGAAATAATTGTTTCTACAACTTTGCTGAAAAAAAAATATTCTTGATTTAAATTTCAATGAGGACTACCCTAATCAACATTTTCATAATATGAAGGACCAACTTCTTAAAATGATCAGACCAGAAGTATATATTTTTTCCCCGGTAAAGCTTGAAGTTTTGAAGTTGAAGTTTTTCCAAGCCAAATAGCATAAAAGAAAAGAATTTCAGTCTCGCCATTTTTAAGCTTTTTTCGAGATAAGGAATGGTTGAGTGTTAATTCAAAAGTGAACGGTTGACCATAACAAACAATTATGCAAAGTTTTATGCAAATCGAAGAAGGTCGCATCAGATCGATTCGTCATTTCGTCGGAACTACCTACTCATTGGTTACATGTTTTTTTAAATTCTTTATTAAGGAGATTTTTAGCCTATGGCTAGTTCATCTCCGGGGAAAGGAGAGGCCTCAGAGTGAGTAATCTCTAAATACATGGTATATTAACATTTTGTAAATAACTTTGGTTGCTGGCTCTTCAACTTATATGGAAAAAATAACAATATATAAAATAGTGAAACAGAGGAACAACAGAAAACAAAATGATTTAAAACAAGCTACAAACGAATAATCCAAACAAAACAGAGCTCAGCTGACATGGATCCAATAGAGGAAATCCATTCAGCTGAGATGTCCCGGCGGCCGAAAGAAATTCCTGCTATACCAAGTGGTAGATTTTGACTTCTTTTAAGAAGGTTACTAGTGCTGCCGAGGCCGGAGTATCATTCCCGAGCAGATCGCTGATGCTGGAAGTTAGGCAGAGTGACTCCCAGAGATTTTGGAACTCCGGGCAGTTGCACAGGATGTGTTCGACGGTGTAGGGTATCCCACAGATGATGCAGCTTCTGTGGAATGGCAGGCCATCATAGTTATAGTAGAGTTTGGTGTGCCCGGTCCGAAGCCGCGAAATCACGCGTTGATCCCTCAGGTTGTCCAGTTCGCTTCATGGTTCAGTTGACCCTTTGACTTTGCGGATGAAGGCAGTTCTGTTGCGGAACCAATCGGCCTCCCATGCCGCTCGAATGGTCTGCATGATCCACCGTCTGACGTCCTGTAGAGGTACCTTGTCGGTGAGTCTGGGACCCGATGTCCCAGCTCCGGCAAGGTGATCAGCATCATTGGTTACCTCCGGACATGTTAAAGCAGAAATTATTTTCATTTTAATTTATAGGGATAGAAGAATGAGGTATAGTGACAAATGGGATGAAGAGTACTGGCCTGGGATTGAACTCCTGGCCTTCTGCTCAGTAAACAGAAATACTGAGCTACCAAGCCTCGTCTTAACCAAATTTCTGGGGCTTCTGAGAGTTTTAACTCGCTGGGACCGCCAAATAATTGTACTTTTGTATTTTGAACAATGTTTTGAGATTTCAGCGAAAGAATTCATAATTCAGGAAATTCAGAAAACCACCAAGATTGTGTTAATCTGAACATTTATCGAGATCTAAAAAATCTTGCATGTTTCCAACCAAAGGCAATTCGACAAAAATGCTGGGGCTTTGAAAAATTACTAAGATTTCCCCATTGCAGATACCTCCAACAAATATAAGTAAAAATGTCTTGTAATATAACCATCTTTGACCGAAGTATCGCTTTCCGCAATAAATTTTCCTAATTACGAACGCTTTCAACGTCAGTAAAACGCCCCCTCCTACCCCTGCACAATATCCACATCAAAATGCAAAATAAACCACAAATCACACCGCATGAGAGGAAACCTAAATCATAAGGAGCCCCACGAATCTTGCGGCATGAGAGCGAGACTACTCCAAATAAATACGTCCAACTCCATCTACGCGCATATCTGAATGGAAACCACCGCGAGAGCACCACGGCACATATGGGTATAGATATCCGAATAACGTACCAATTTAATCCCAAATTATACTGGCGAGGTAATTGAAGATTACCCGTGCCAAACCGTCCAGCGAAAAGAAATGAAAAATTGTGCAAAAGATGCGAACCAGAGCGCAATAAGAACGTGAGTACCTACCTACCAATATGCCTATTGCATCTCTGGGACCTGGGTGCTCTCGGCGTGTCTTCTTTTGCATACCCACCGAATCGAAGCGAGCAAGGGGCATCTGTAATCGCACAACTGACGGATAACTACTGGATTCAATACTTCATACGGGTCGTTATTTCAAAACATAACTTTCAAGTATTTCACCACTAGGGAGGAGGTGGAGAATCGGTCCCCAGACGAAGACGAAGTTAAGACGTATTTCTGATGGGTGCGAAGATGGCCGATCTGACCGAAGTTTGCGGTTTCCAACCCGCAAGGCAAGAAGGAGATCCAAAAGATCAAGTTTCGCTTTAAGTTTTTGGGGGATCCAGCAGAAGACCGCAAAAAGGTACGTCGATGACGACGACGACGGAAAGGTGCACATAGGAAAATAAGAGACCATTCTGGTATAGGTTTTTTGTCGATGTTCGGTTCTTACACGGGAACAGGTTTTTACTTGTTCTAAGAGGATAGACGGTGGTATCTTGTGAACCCGGATTGACTCTGTTCCCGTGTTATAACCGGACAACGATTGACGTTTGTCAGATGAAGAATTATCCAATCGAGTACTTACGTCGCTTATTCTTCAAGAGGGGCGGTTAATCCACAATTCCACCGAAATTCCTTGGCTCTGAACTCCCAAAACTGCGGATTATATCACCGAATTCCCGTTGCACAAATTTTGCACTAGCACTTCCTGGACCACTGACGACTGCTGCTGTTGGGAAGAAAATTTTCACTTCCCTATTGTCTGACTACTTTTTCCACAGTCACGCCCGCAACACAACCAGAAGAGTCGGGAGATTTTCTCCGTCGTGAGAGCAACACTTCGCAACTGACTGGATGCAACAAAAACAACGGGAAACTGTTCTCATATAAATCATAGACGACAACAACAACAACTACAGCAGCACCAAAAGCAACAGCGCACTCTAGGAAGATTGCTCCCGAGCAATGTATGCAAAAAGATGCTGTGCTATTCGCTTGAACCGATCCCGAACTCGTCCCCGAGTGAATATTCACCGATTCTTATCACTCACTGCAGCACCTACTTGATCGATTTCAAAGGAATTCTAATCACCGCTCGAACCAGTCAAAATTGAGCAAATTCGTCCTGTACTTCGATAGTCAAACTTTACACCGACACGAACCCGACTGCACTCGACATCGCCATGTTTGATTTTAATTTCGCTTGAACCGACCCGAACAGCCGGGACCTGCACAGAATGAAACGTAAACGCAATACCGAGCCCTCCGTCCCATCCCAACCCGCTCGAAAGCGGCAGCGAGCGACCGACAACAAAACACGCACACCACAAAGAGCGAATGAAACGTTCTCTCGCACTCTCCCGAGGAGCAGTTTGAAATTTATTTCGCCTCACACACTGCTACCAGTCCACCCACCCACCTACCACCCCCCCGATCAAACGAGATGCGTGGAATCGGAGAGCCACGGAGCACTGTAAACACAAAACAAATACGACGTAATTTTTACATGCCGTACGTCCATTCATTGATCCCGGTCGGTTCTTGGAGAGGGAGCGAGAATATCGTCGTATTTGAAAATTTGAGCGCGAGAGAAAGTCGGAGCATAAAATACATGCGCATTTTTATGCTTCGCAGCATCCGTCCGTCACCAACATCATCGTGGGATTAAGATCGAGAGCGAGAGAGAAAGAGAGAGAAAGATCTTTCGGTATGACGGCCGGCCGCGGTCGGTTGGGTGGTTGGTTGGATGGTCAGCGGCAAGTCGGCATGCATCGTAGTAGGTATGTACTATACTCTTTTTCAGATGACAACAAAACACATACCACCAGGCAGTGTTGATGTATGTACATAGTTATATGCTCTCGCTCGTATCCTCTCTGACTGGAATAGTGAGAGTGAGCGATGCTCTTGGTGAGGGAAACTGCTCACTGCGTTTTTCTCACTCGGAGGTAGTGGTTCTGCCTTATTTAACTGGAAGGCATACTTCTTGTAGAGACCACCGGCATAAATAATAACCATAAGAAATGTCTTACAGCCAACTCTGGTTATCATCTCAGGCTTGTGTGTTATGATTGCACCATTCCTGGTATCTTCCATGGATTGCACCCATTTTTTGGACCGGTTTTGCGGTCACATAGATAAAATTGAAAGGGGTTGCGGTTGTTTCGACCGCCGCATTTTATCTAGATGAACGCTTTATTGAGACGGTACTAATGGATATTTTGGGTGTTATTGAAAATTAAGTCGATTGCTGACATTACATCCATTTACCCTATATAAAATGAATTTCTGTCTGTCTCTCTGTTTGACCCTTATAGACTCGGAAACTACTGAACCGATTGGCGTGATAATTTGAATGCAGGGGTTTTTGGGGCAGGGAAAGGTTCTTATGATAGTTTGAGACCCCTTCGCCCTCTGCTATAAGCCTGACGATCATTTCTTCGACGAAAATGAAACCGATTCTCATTGGCTGGCACACCTGGACCGCGATCTGGAAATCATCCTGATAGTGGGCGCTACCTACTACATTATTCCCCATGTTCACCACATCGAAAAACATTATCGAGATGCTGAAACGTGCCACCGGTTGGCTGCTTGACAGTCTTTAGGAGTGATTCAAAACGACTCAACCAAAACGGGTTCTCTTTATTCGAGACATGCTGCCATAGAATATAGAATTTGATTCGCACAACGTTTCAGGAACTCCTAATGCGGGTCGAGTCTCTTACTACCATCGCACCAGAAGCCAGAGATTTTAGCTAACTGCTGGATGGTAATGGTTGTGGCAGGTGCCATATTATAAAAATCAAAATGTAAAAAGTTGTACATTAATTGAAATTTTTCAAACACCATCGAACTACCCCTTGACGCATGAAGCGTTCGCAAAAAGTTCACTCACCGAAATGTTCATTAGATGGTAAATGAGTTCTCTGTACCATTTCGGGCGCCAAAGCGTAATTCGATAGCCAAACGAAGAGTCTAAGCAAACCACGCGTAAACGCACGGACATCGACCTGCACAATTCTGCTTTCAGGATTTGTTGACCCGTCCCATCCTTTCATGCACTTCGGGTGGGAAGCGAATTGGCATATGCGTTAACTTGATAGAAGGAGAATGCCTTCCTTCGTATTTTTTTGCAAAAAATTAGTATGCGTGAAGGCGATTTTTTGAACTTCGTTGATTTCACGTAATTTCCGGCGCCGAAGATTGCAATTCTTGCGCCTAATCTGAGGACCTTCAGACTTGATTCTTTCACTTCGTTCTGGTTTGTGGAAGAGGCGAGAGCGGTCCGAGTTTCAGTTATCGCGCCGTGGTGTGAATTTAAAGGTGAATTAGTAAACGTGAAATTGTCTTTAAGTTTGTTAATTTAGATTTTCTTTATAAATTCCCTCGATTAGTTCGTTAGTTTTCGAAATTAGAGCAGAAAGTGCTTAGTGCGTTAGTTCGGCGGTTAGGAGTGTGCGAAGGTGTATTGAAACCGAGGTAATTTTGTGTGCATAACTTTGTTCAGTGTGCAGATGTTGAATGCCACGCGACGGAATTTCTCTTTGGCAGATTTGTGGCAAGTTGCGAAGCTCGTCACACCACCCACATCAGTCAGCGACCGTTTTCGACCCCATTTTCCAGCTTCGAAGAACACCCGGTGGTACCAGAGGCCGGAAAAGGGCAGCAAAAAGGTTTCCGCGCCCTAGGCACAGTGAGCAGCAACCGACTGGTTTCGAACCGGTGACCTCCCTCTCCAGCGGCAACCACTTTCCGTAGTTTCCCGTCGACGGTGCCGACCATCGATGCGACGGCCGTACCCCGTCTAGGTAGAAGACCACAACTCAGCGTGTGAGGCGTAGTTGGAAAACGACATCGGCTATGTGCAGTCCGCAGTAGCATAGTTTCGGAGTCCGTAGGAGTATCACGTGTGGTACACGTGGGTCCAACCGGCATCATCGAGTAACTGCCAATTCCTCCACGCAAGTAGCGAGTCAAAACGTGAGTAACATGCATGTTCACAAAATTATCATGCGCATGGTGAGTAAAAGCCCCTAGCATAGCATAACCGCTAGCGTGGCCGCTGTTCATTCAGCCGTTACCCATTCCGATCCGCGCAAGCGTCGGTAACGCCAAACAGCTTTTTGTAGCACACACAAAATGAACACCATTCGTCGCACAGCACACTAAATAAATACCGCCAGAAGAAGAAAGAAGAAAAGGATAGCTAACTAGAGGGAATGAATTTGAGATAAGCCTAGAATAATAAATTGTCGATAACGTAGAAGTACAAAAATAAACCATCATGAACAAGAGGTAGTTTGAATATGAATAGGCGTTTTCAATAAACCAACACACTACAGATAAAAAGTTTTTGTTCATCATTTCCCAAAGTGATCTAGAAAAGCGAATGTAAGGCTTTTTCACGTTTCCGGTCGTTTTCTTTTGAAGTTTTTGCAGAGTTTTACTGGGGAAGTTGGCCCCGAAACCAACCAGGATTTCTCTCTATTCGAACGGGATCCGTTCGAAGTGTTGTGTCAAGCCTGCCCGTGATGATAAAATCCGCGAGAGCAATTCATCGGTGGCAGAAATCGTTTTCGTGAATGCTTAATTCTTTTATTTGATTCTTTCACGACCATAGGTCGTGGGCATTCCCGTCCTTACCGTAATCGATCAACAGCCAACTTGCTTCCCGCTCATTAATTTGAGAAAAACAGAACCTTCCCTGAAAGGTCTCATATGGTCGGGCAACCCTAGTCTCGGTAGATGGTCTCCCTCGGGAGTGGCGCTTAAGCCATTTTTACTAAAAACGGGAAACTCGTAAGGCTGTCAGGTTACATGGTTCTGTGAAAATTGCTGAGTGAAAGATCTTCATTGAAGCTTTCATTTTGCCTAAACTGAAGCGACCATTTTACTTTTGAACGAAATTTTCGCTTCGCTTCGTATTCTTTTTCGTACAATGTAAGAACATTGTTTTGTAGGTAAACGAATGTTTCTTAATATTCTCAATCTTTAGGCTGTTTCACACGAATGACTTGTATTTTTTCTCCGAAACATTCGTAGCGAGTGCTGCAATGTTTCGTAAAATATAAGAATGTTACGAACTAAATGATTTGGGGGATTTTAATGAAACTAGCTTCGTTTAAAGAACGAATTTATTTCGTTGCAGAAAACAACGAATGAATTCGTGACACAAACGAACACATTCGTTGTATAAACTAAATTTTATTTTCAGTGCAGGGATGCTAAATTTGAAGACTTTTGGAATTTTGTGAAGATTTTTTTCTCCAGCATCTTCATCTTGTTGGTAAGCTCTGTTCATTCTAACAAGAATTCAAAACATCTATAAACATCTTCAAACATACGGGAAGACTCTCAGCATTTTTAACGAATATTTCTGAACATCTGATAGGTAGGTAAGGTAGGTAGGTCCCTGAAATTATACGGAATTTTCCTTTCAGAAAGTTTCAAATCCTTCCAGGAAGTTCAGAAAGAGTAAGATCTCTTAAAAATTGATACGAAGCTCTCTGAAGTCCTAAGAAGCTATCTGAACTAATCAAAAAAATCCTGAGCTTCTATTAGGTTTACTGAGCTTCTGATCAGTATGACGAACTTCTATGAAGTTAGATGAACCTTTACGATATTCCCTGCACTTTTTTGTTATGTTTTATGAAGTTGCTCGAACTGCTACTAAGTTCGCTGTACTTCAACAATTTGTGTTGATTTTCTTTCCTGAAGTCCCACGAACTTTATTGAACTTGGATTTCCCTGAAGCAGTACTAACACATTTAAATGTAACGAAATGCCCTGAACTTAAAAAAGATCACTGAACAAAATATTGTTAAATAATGCTCCCTGAACTAGAACGAAACATCCTAGACTTGTGCAAAGGCACATAACATATGTGGAACTTCATGCAAAATAGCAGACTCAAAGTGGACCCCTTTTTTGTGTTGCCTCAGTGGTATAACTGGCATAGTTGGACATCGATTCGTCAAAATAAATTTTTCGTGATATCGAGACTGAGCGTTCATAAGGACCGATGTCAAAAACATAAATAATGGCTTCTTTCGTAAATTTATCTTAGGTCAAGGTCAATTTTATCTACACAATCATCGTGGTGGTTTACTTGAGTGAGATTTCATTTTCGAGAAATTAACGCAAACAGTGATTGTTTGCGTTTGTGGTATTGGCCCTTACGAAAGAAAAGCAGATAGGGTAAACGTCTCTATGTATGCTCAGTAAGCATTGACGTTGAAGGTGACTTTGCCATTCTTTACTCCTGTTGAAATCCCACAAGCATCTGACAATTTGTGCATGAAATCTAGCGAACTTTGTCTTATATCTTCATTCCACCATGGTACCAGCAAGCCGCCGTCTGTTAAAGCATAGGAGTGAAAGGGTAAGGAAATGTTCACCAAATTTCACGCACGGACTGATGTTTGCTTATGTAATTTTACCATAGAAGTAAAGAGTTACAGAGTGACCGAAAACGTGAATTGTCAATTGTCAAGGTAATGCGCAATGAGATGTTAACAGGTGAGACCCAGATAATATGTCGTCTCTTATGTTCCTTCGCTGTTTAAACGCTTGACGGAGTTTGACGTGTGGGCATGCTTTTTTCGACTAGCTCAACAGGGGTCCTTTCAAAGGATTTTTTAACTAGTATTTTCAAGTCAGCCAGAAGCCAATCAAGAGCGTTTTTATCCAGTAATATCAACCGGTGGAAGCTAAGCCCCAAGTACATCTATAAGCGTACCACATTTTAGTCGAAATTCTAGTACTACACTATGTTTGTTTTGATTATCTATGAAAGATTGACAGATAAAAAGAGGGGTTAGTAGATTTTCCTATGTTTCGAAGAGTGCATTAGCTTGAGACCGAAGATAGTACCAGAGCTGAGCCAAAAAGTTGGGCACGTTTCTTCGGGACCTTCTGGTCTAAGAGTTACCTCTATGGTAATATTGCCTATTTACAGATGCAACATTTCTTCATCTCTTCGATCTAATTGAATTGCATTGGATTCATAACGGAAAGTTAGTTAATTGAATGTAATTTAATGCAAACAATTCGAAGATTTGATGATTACGTTGAATAGGTGCAAACTACCATTTTGTCTGTGGTATGATCAAATATTGTTAACTGTGAGTCAACTTATGATTACATCACGAAATATCCTGTTGATGCTTTTTAACGTTTAAATATAAAAAGGCATTTAAAAAACAACTTCATTGGTAGAACTAAACGATTATTTTCGTTTGTAAATAGTGCTTAACTTTTAAACAGCTAGCTGGGAGTCCCACCCTGGGACCTTAGCCATAATGGTCGAAAAATAATATGTTATGATTGTGTGTAGTTCCTCCTTTGTCTTTTCGTTCAATCAGGATGAACCTCACGACGTTTTTTGTTTTTGAAAAGAAATTTTCAATTAACGGCAATTGAGAAACATAGGGAGCGTTGAAATCTTGGGTATTACAGGTATCGATAAGCGCTCGATTTCATTTATCGTCCTGCTTGCAAAATTCTTGCGAATGGAGCGATGCAAGGTCGGCTCAAAACACTGCATATTTTTCAAATTCTACTTCTGTATAAACCTTGACACTTGTTGCAAAATTTGGCTGCCTCTCTTTGGACTTCCAAATTTAAGCACTAAACTCTAAATTTACGCGGTCGTATTTTTCCTCCTACGGAACCTAATGAAATCAAGGTTTGATGCAATTGGTTCCAAAAAATTAGAAACTGTCCAAAGAAGAAAATGTTACATAGGGGAAATGGATGTAATGTCGGCCGAAATGCTCCTAATTTGGGCCCGTACCTAAATTCAGCAATCGACTAAATTTTCAATAGCGACCAAAAATGTCAATTAATACCATCCCAATGACGCGTTCATCTAGATAAAATTGATAAATAGCAGATTTTTAGCGATGGGCCCAATCTTAGATCCATAGGCCAACATTAGAACCATTTCCCTTATATTTTTCATCTAAGTTTACCAGAGTTTGGTGTGTGAAACAAGGTGATGAATTTGTTAAAGCTATATAATAATAAATAAAGGACGTAAATGGTTAAGGAAATAGTAAGACATGAGTTCAGGAGTACTAAGAACACAACGAATTATAAACCACGTTAGAATTGTATTAAAAGAATTGACTACCCCCTGGTTCCCATTCTCATTTTACAGCTGGTATAATCAATTTGACAGATCAATGTTCTTCTATACAACTTGAAATTACTGAATCGAGGTCTATTTTTGACGATCGAGTTCCAATTTGTTTAGACATAAAATCTATGATAACGCCTTGCTTCGGAAGGGAAGTAAAGCCGTTCCCCGGTTCATGAGGTAGGGTCCAGATGAGGGAGTTTCCTTCTACAATGTCCCTGAAGTTTTACGAAATTCCCTGATGTTAAATTCAGGGTGGTAACTGAATTTTAATTATAAAATTCCAGGTTTATTTCCTAGTCATTAGTTCGAAAATTTCCTGGATTTAAAAATCATGTTGGTAATCAAAAATTAAAATTTGTTATAAGAATATTTAAATGTTTCAATCAATTCTATTGGATTTTTTTTTTAATTTTCGCAAATTCTTCATGAACCCATGAAATTCAAACCGATTTACCTAACAACAAATTTAACAAATAGTGCAATTGTGTCCCAACAGAATTTTAAAATCTGATATGTTTTTCATAAGATTTTAAATCAACGCTAGTCGAAAAAGACTTTCAAACCACTGCAGTCTATTGAGCCATGTCAAATGTTTATGTTTCTGTACAACTATGTTTAAACATATTTCCGTATAAATGATTAAACGATTCCCAAACTCTAGTTCTTGCAACCTAATTTTGAAGTTTTAAATATTAAGCATTAAGCGACGTACGAAGAGCTACTGAATCCGATCAGTAGCGGTGCGCTTCCTTCTTCGGTGAATGAACGCTCATGTGGGCTGCAGCTCGCTGCTTGCGGGCAACCTTTCGTTGTGCACTGGAGAACAATGTTCAACGCCACGCGCCCAAAGCACTGCTGCTGATTGAATAAACACCGTTCGACGAGACCGGATGGAATTCGATTTTGAAATCTGTGTTAGGGAAAGCTCTTTTTGTAGGCAATCGGTGATAATTTTAATCACCATTGCAACAGTTGGACATTTTTGTAATTTTCATTAGTGAAAAAAGTGTTCATTTAGTACAACAAAGTCTGATGAAGCTTCACAAAGATCACTGAACATTTACAAAATTCACTGAACTTGTATACATTTTTCAGTACTCTTTGGAGTTCCCTGAACTTCTACAAATTTATCTGAACTTCTATTAGGTTCACTGAACTTTAGCAAAGTTTTTTTTTTTTATTTCAATAACGTTCAATAAACTTGTATAAAGTTTTCAGAACTTCTTCAGAATTTACTGCACTTTCAGAAAGTTTCCAGAACATTAAGGAAGTTTTCTGAACTCTCACGAATTTACTGGAAGTTTCGCAATGAAGTTTTCAAAGTTCTAAAACTTTCCCTGAACTTTTACGGCGTACGTATATAATACCGATTGGAGGTTTCCACCGTTAAGGACACAGGTAAGTAGTTGGTCCAGCAAAGGTAAGATAAATTAGTAAACATATGAAGCATCCGTTCGATTTTGGAAACACGTCCTTAATATCTTTAAATTGCTTGCTAACTTCTGTTTAATATTGTCTAAGATTGTCAGTAGAATTCTGGAGCTTTGAACGTAATGCGCAGTGGGTTAGGAATTAAATCCAGCAGGAAAAAATAATAACGAACTGTTGAAGTCTTCAGTGAAGTTTCTTGAAATTATTAGAAATACAATTTGGTGGATAAAACTAGGTCCAGGCTTGGGTGCAAAGATTTTTTTCCTTTGGTTTTTTTTTTACTGTACTGAGTACCAATTCAACCAACGCCAAGGAGGCAGTTCCCACACTTGGACCCTACCTATCGACCCATCAAATCATGAACCGGGGACCAACGGCTTTACTTCCCTTCCGAAGCAAGGCGTGATCAGAAATGTTATGCCTTAGAAAATCCCGGCGGCGCCGACGCTTACCACTACACCACCGGCGCCGCTACCGCAACAAAGTTGTAGAACGTATGAAAAGTTATCGAAGACATAAAAGCTATAGATCTTCAAACAACTGAGATGTATGAAGTTTTATACAATGTGATTCAAATTTACGTTTTTAATATTACATTTTAAACAATGTTCAAAAGAAAACTTTTATTATCAATCAGTACTGATCAATCTAATCTGAACTATATCACATGAAATTTGCAAAAAAATACATGATTTTCTGAATTAAATTTTCTAAAAAATGCGCAAGTGGACACAAAATGTCATCAATTATTCAAAATGTACACCAAATAAACTTTAATTCCTTTGAATATCTCAGAGCTATATTGACGTATATTTGAGATATTTAGATTTGACTCAAACAATACATGTTATTTTAACAAATGCAGCTCATATTTTTCTTTAACGTACATTAAGGTGCGTCAAGTTTGAAAAGTTCTTTCAACCTGTATTGAAGACTCCAACAATATCGAATATTCCAGTATCTAAAGCAACCCTAAATCAAAATATTGATGTTCGGTTACAAAACTAAAAAAAAAACAGTGCAAATGTAATAATTTCCGTTAAACATATCACTAACTAATCGACTCTAGGATCCCAGCACTTGTTTATTTTTAAACTAAAAGGGACAGCCCTATGGGGTTGTACGCAATGGTGACGTATATACTGACTTATAGATAAATGTTATTTGTTAACTGAAGCATGAGCTTGTGTTTTGTGTAGGAATAAGAATTTGAGCGGGGTTCTCTCTGTTTATACTCTTTAGTATAACGCACACGCAGCGACTCACAAAGAACTACTGATTCCGATCAATAGCGGTGCGGCTTCTTCCTCCTTCTATGGATGCTCATGTGGGCTGCAGCTCGCTGCTTGCAGGCAGCCTTTCGTTGTGTACTGGAGAACAATGTTCAACACCACGCGCCGAAAGGACTGCTGCGGCTGCTACTGCTGATGCCGACGACCGGACATCACCACACACGGTGATTGGAACTGAATCCGATCAGCGGTTGAGGGCAGCCTTGATAACTAGCTGCTTGCTGGAGAACACCACCACCAGAGCTGGTAAATATCACGGCCGTCATGTGAGAATGAGAAAACAGGTCCTCTCACTATCACGAGACGACACTACCTATCATTAGCTTTCTCGTCATTTTCCAATGATCAAGCACTCATGAGAATAATTCTATTGCTTTCTATTGTTTTAACATCTACATTTCTAACTGATTTAGATTAGTTCAAGCAAGTAACCGTATGTAATCGATAGAGTGAATATATTATTACGATTTTCTCGGTACAAGTAACTTTAAAAGCAATAAATGAGCTGGTAATTACGATGATCACAATTTTGAAGAAAATCTCTATCATCGCTTTCTCATCCGATGATAGTGACGAAAGTATCTCTGTAAATATCGCGTGAGATCTTTCATTGAAAATGACCTTTGCCAGCCCTGACCACCACTAACCACGGGGTGATTGAATAAACACCGTTTGGTGATACCGGATGGAATTCAACTTTGAAATCTGTGTTCGGGAAATCGCTTTTCGCAGGCAATCGGTGATAATTTTAATTATCATAGCAACAGTTGCACATTCGTGCAATTTTCAATTGTGACATTTTGAAAAATGATAAAGTCTTAAATTTCGCAGATGCGTAGAAATATTTCTGATCTATTGGTGATAAAATTATTGAAATCGGTCCAGGGGCAGCTGAGTTATTAACATTCAAAAAATTTCATAATTTTGTTAAATCTTTCATTTTCTATTTTCAAAAAATGTATCCCCATATAAAAATCGCAGACGTTGTCCTACGTCAAAAAAAATGATAACATTCATTACTGTAAATAATATTTAGAATATACTTCAAAATCCTATCAATGTTACCCCATTTTACGGTACTTTAGTACATTTGGACTACGTTGTCAGTAAAACCCTATAAGCATACTACTTACATGATATTTAACCATATATTTTTGGAGACTTACCTGAAAAGAGGAAAAAACAAAAATATTATTGCACAAGACTTTTAAAGAATAATCATTTAAATGCAGATGATACAAGATCGCTGAATATATTACCATAGATTTTGTTTTCTCCCTATAAACGATCAGCAAATCTATTTCTATTATTTTAGAACAATTTGTTTTGGTTTTGTTTTCGCCTACGCAATTTGAAACCAAGCACGATACATATACATGCATTGACATTGACATGTATATCGTTGTAAGTGTGAGATGATTTCCGAATGAATGTATTCTACACGCTAGCTTGAAAGTACCCATTGATGAGTAACATTTGACCCATTTTGAAGCAAAATGTACTTGTACCCATTTAATAAGTATCTGTTACCCATTAATGAGCCACTTTTACACATTAAATATCAAAAATGAGTACCAGTTACTCATTAATTGCGCAATTTTTTTTCCATCAATGATCAAATTTTACTGATTAATTGGCACATTAAAATTACCGTGTATTACTCAATACTCTCCGTTTGTTAATTTCCTCCTCTCTATCTGTAGTTTCTCAATCACATCGTACAATGCTCAGCTGTAGTAGCTGTTACCAGAGTAATAAACTTGTACAACCGTTCACATCACATATACAAACGGCTGCGAAACGTTCAAGTGCAAGGTAATAAAAAGAGAGGATATAATTCTCAATCAGAGAAAATAAAACTCTCACACAACAACTTTTGCTGTTGTTGTACCACAGTTGATTTCAATCACCAACTCACCCGCCGTTCTCATCCATCTCACTTAGCTATATACAGCTATGTAGCATCCAATGGTTTTTGTTTACCTTATAACGCGCGCGCGATCATGTCCCGTGTGTTCACCGCGACCGACGATGTAAACAGAAAATCGCGCACCACCCGCCGAAATGCGGGAAACAGACCTCAGTATGGGTGGGTGCCTACTATTCATGCTAATGCTAATCGGGCAACGTGCGAGGAGTGATGGAAAATGAAGAAAGACAGGCACCACCTTTCGCACGCTGCTATGGCAATGGCTGCATGTGCTCGTCTGTAAACAAAGTCTTTTGTTGGGTGTTGTTAACATGCAGGACGCGGTTGGTGAGTTATAACCTGTATCTTGAATGTATTGTAGGTTGTGCTTCAAATTGTTTCAAAGTAAGGGAGCATAAAGATTTGCATCTTTTCGGAATTGCAAATTTTTCGAAGGTATTCAGGTGAGGTGCATTTGTTTGAATATCGAATTAGGTGCTGCGGTCACGGAAGTGAATTGTAGGAGAGAGTGGACACACTTGATTCCCCCTTGTTTTCTCGGAATTCAGAAAGGATTTTTTTGGGTATGTTTCCACAAAGTTTCGTCTAGATGGGAGGCAGTTTTTCCTGGAATAGCGAAAAATAAGCAAATTTTAGATTTTACCTCTCAGAGTGAACCATTTAGTCTAGGTTATTTCTACACAGATGGCGCTGGTAGTAAGTACTAAGTACGAACTTTGGGAAAGTTTATGCTTTTATGCAAACTGAAGCCAAAAAAAAATTAAACGACAACCTAAAGAAATATTTTATGGACTTTGTTGTTCAGTTTTTTCCCGGAAATTATTGTTAAACAAGCTAAACTAAAATAAAATTGAGTTTTACTTATCCATTTGTATTTGCTTTATTGCCCCAGAGAGCAAAAACAAATTTGAAAGGGAAAATTCTCTCTCACGAGCTCATCCTCTCAACATGCCATCTATTTTGATGACACTCGATTTGTGATTTCCCTCTCACAGACATCAGAATAGAGTACCTGGCACCCTTATTTGTGGATTTAGATTCACATCCGCAATCCCACCTTTTTTACAAACTCGGTGCAAAAGATATTTTCTAAGCATCGCCCCTAACTGGATTTCCCGACGTTTTTTTTATTAATTGAGCGGGGCTTAGAAAGAATCTTTAGTGCCAAGTATGCAAAAAAGGAGAGACTTCAGATGTTAATCTAAAAACGCATAAATGAAGTTACCAACAACTTTTTCAGTGCCAGCTACTCTATTCTGATGTTTGTGAGAGGGAAATCACAAATCGAGAGTCATCAAAATACATGGCATGTTGAGAGATTAAACACATCACAACTGTCCGAAGTTAGGAAACGCAGTTTTTAAGGTAAGAGTTCCAAAAGCTGTGTACTCGGAAATAAAAAAAAATACAGAATCTGATATCAGAATATCAGCTCCTGGTAATGTTCTTGGCTATATCCTGAAATTCATAGAATTATTCAAAAGATCCTTAACCTTCCTTGAAGTTCTTCGGACTTTCTTGGACCTTCTGCAAAGTTCATGAAATTTTTCTGAAGTTGACTAAACTTCCCTGAAATTCTTTGCACTATCCTTAAATTATCGGAACATCTTGAAGCTTCTCGCTATGAAATCATTTAACTGCCATGAAGTTTTCAGCACTGCCACTGCAAAAATCTTGCAGTTTTCCTCTGAAGCTAATGGAACTTCACTCAAGCTCGTAGGTCTTCACTGACGTGAATGTTCCTGAAATCTTTGGGACTTTCCTCAAGCTTTTGGGTCATCTTGGAAATTTTTGTTTGCATAAAAGCCTATCAAACATTAGCAAATTTAAATTGTTTGAACATGTTTAGATTATGTTTTCGCATATGATTTACAATTGTTTTTAAATTAGGCGGAGTTTTTCTTAAACATTTGTTTACATCACCAGTGGCGAGTAATATTTCTTCACTTTTACCGATTCAATCCCACGGGGTCATATATGACCCCTACACTAGTTTAGCTGTCAAAAATCATTGTTTATAGATAAGTATATAGTTTCTCCAGGAATATTGTTCAACAATATTTCAATTATTCAGTAAAAATACAATATGAAATTTTCATGAACACTTCGATGACCTGGATGTCCTCAAGAACCTCAAAAAATAATAAACATGTACAAATTTGAAGTGTTTTCTTCAGATAACGAGCCTCAGTATAATTAAAAAGACATATCCCAATCAATACAAGACACATAACAAAACAAACGTGGTAGTAAAATTCATCCAGATCATTTTGAAGATTCGATCTTGAAGTTCTACAGGTTCAACAAAGTATTATACGATGTCCAAAAGTTGCATGCAATGTCCCGATAGATTTGTTAACCCCGTAGAGCTTCATTGGCAATTCTGTAGGAAACAAAATTATGTTGACACAATATCTCTGGTCCTACAAATCCTCCTGAAGCTTAACTCTTCAGGTTCTACAGGCTCAACGGTGTCTTGTATGATGTAGCAACAGCTTTTTATAACCCAACCCGCGTCATAGAGTCCCATAACATCATTTGAGCATTTAACGGTGTTAACAAGGTATGATCCATTCTCCAAATTGTCCTAGAGATCATGTCTGGAAGTTCAACAAATTCAACAAGTTATTGTACGACACCTCATGGTGGATCATAACCACATGTTGCCCACTGCTCTTCCGATGTGAATTGAGGTCCCCAACAACGGAGCAGAATTTGAAAGAAATGGGTTTTGATCTGGATTTGCGGGAGAATTATAAATTTTGTATGGGAAAATGTATGGGAACCGGGACGAACCTATTCATTTGCATACCAAAAATTCAAATATTGCTCAAATTTATCCAAATCTTGGAAATAGATTGGAGATACTATGCAAAACAACTTAGTCGAAAACTGCAAATCGATTAGACTTCTGAGAAAAAAAATATTATTATCATTATTATATTAATCTACACCTATTGCTCCGAGCATACCTACAGGCGTGCTATATGAGATCCGTCTCAATTCCGTTTAAAATGCGTCTCAATTCCACTTCAATTCCATCTCAATTCCTCCTCAATTTCGTCTCAATTGCTTCTCAATTCCGTTTCAATTCCTTCTCTATTCTATCTCAAGTTTGTCTAAATTTCGTCTAAACTCCACCTCAATTCCGTTTAAATTTCGTCTAAAATCCGACTGAATTTCGTCTAAATTACGTTTCCATTTATTCCGTCTCAATTCCATCTCAATTCTGTCGTAACTTTGATGAAATTCCAACTCAAGTCAGTCTAAATTTCATCTCAATTACTTCGAAATTTCGTCTACTTTCCGTCTTAATTTCGTCTCAATTTCGATTCAAATTTCATCTAAATTCCGTCTCACTTCCACCTCAATTCCGTTTCAAATCCATCTCTGTTCCGTCTCAAATTCGTCTAAATTCCGTCTAAATTCCACCTCAATTTCGACTCAATTTCATCTAAATTCCGTCTCAATCCCGTTTGAATTCCGTTTATATTTCGTCTAAATTCCATCTGCATTACGACTAAATTCCGTCTAAATTACGTCTCTATTTATTCCGTCTCAATTCCATCTCTTAATTTCGATGAAATTCCAAATCACTTCGTAAAATTTCATCTAAATTCCGTCTCAAATTCGTCTGAATTCCGTCTACCTTCCGTATCAATTCCGTCTCAATCGTGCCTAAATTTCGTCTAGGAAACGATTAATTCCGTCTCAATTATGTCTAAATCTCATCTAAATTCCGTCTCAATTCCATCTAAATTCCTTCTCAATTTCGTTTCAATTCCGTTTCAATTCCTTCTCTATTCCGTCTCAAATTCATCTAAATTTCGTCTATATTCCACCTCAATTTCGTCTCAATTTAATCTAAATTCCGTCTCAATTCCGTTTCAATTTCGTCTAAATTCCATCTACATTACGACTTAATTCCGTCTAAATAACGTTTCCATTCCATCTCAATTCCGTCTATATTTCGATAAAATTCCAACTACATTCGTCTAAATTTCATCTAAATTCCACCTCAAATTCATCTCAATTCCGTCTACCTTCCGTATCAATTCCGTCTCAATCGAGCGTAAATTTCGTCTAGGAAACGATTAATTCCGTCTCAATTATGTCTAAATCTCATCTAATTTCAGTCTCAATTTCATCTAAATTCATTCTAAATTTCGTCTCAATTCCGTTTCAATTCCTTCTCTATTCCGTCTCAAATTCGTCTAAATTCCGTCTACATTACGACTGAATTTTGTCTAAATTACGTCTCCATTTATTCCGTCTTAATTCCATCTCAATCCCGTCTTAATTTCGATGAAATTCCAAATCAATTCGTCTAAATTTCATCTAAATTCCGTCTCAAATTCGTCTGAATTCCGTCTACATTCCGTATCAATTCCGTCTCAATCGTGCCTAAATTTCGTCTAGGAAACGATTAATTCCGTCTCAATTATGTATCAATCTCATCTAAATTCCGTCTCAATTCCATCTAAATTCCTTCTCAATTGCATCTCAATTCCGTTTCAATACCTTCTCTATTCCGTCTCAAATTCATCTAAATTCCGTCTGAATTTCGTCTCAATTTCATCCAAATTCCGTCTCAATTCCGTTTCAATTCCGTCTCAATTCCGTTTCAATTTCATCTACATTCCGTCTACATTACGACTAAATTCCGTCTAAATTACGTCTCCATTTATTCCGTCTCAATTCCATCTCAATTCCGTCTTAATTTTGATGAAATTCCAACTCATTTCGTCTTAATTCCATCTACATTCCGTATCATTTCCGTCTCAATCGGGCCTAAATTTCGTCTAGGAAACGATTAACTCCGTTTCAATTATGTCTTCCGTATCAATTCCGTCTCAATCGTGCCTAAATTTCGTCTCGTTTCCTTCTTAATTCCGTCTCAATTATGTCTATATCTCATCTAAATTTCGTCTCAATTCCATCTCAATTCCGTCTTAATTTCGACGAAATTCCGTCTCAATTCGTCTAAAATTCATCTAAATTCCGTCTCCAATTTGTCTAAATTCCGTCTACATTCCGTATCAATTCCGTCTCAATCGTGCCTAAATTTCGTCTCGTTTCCTTCTTAATTCCGTCTCAATAATTTCTAAATCTCATCTAAATTCCGTCTCAATTTCATCAAAATTTCGTCTAAATTACGTCTCAATTTCGACTCAGTTTCGTCTCAATTCCGTCTCCATTCCTCCTCAATTTCGTCTAAAATCCATTTCAATTCATTCTCTATTCTGTCCCTAATTCGACTAAATTCCGTCTGAATTCCACCTCAATTTCGTCTCAATTTCATCTAAATTCCGTCTCAATTCCGTTTCAATTTCATCTACATTCCGTCTACATTACGACTAAATTCCGTCTAAATTACGTCTCCATTTATTCCGTCTCAATTCCATCTCAATTCCGTCTTAATTTCGATGAAATTACAACTAAATTCGTCTAAATTTCATCTCAATTCCGTCTCAAATTCGTCTAAATTCCGTCTATATTCCGCATCAATTCCGTCTCAATCGTGCCTAAATTACGTCCAGGAAACGATTAATTCCGTCTCAATAATGTCTAAATCTCATCTAATTTCCGTCTCAATTCCATCTAAATTCCTTCTCAATTTCGTCTCAATTCCGTTTCAATTCCTTCTCTATTCCGTCTCAAATTCGTCTAAATTCCGTCTTAATTTCGGCTCAATGTCATCTTAATTCCGTCTCAATTCCGTTTCAATTCCGTTTCAATTCCGTTTCAATTCCGTTTCAATTCCGTTTCAATTTCGTCTAAATTCCGTCTGCATTACGACTAAATTCCGTCTTAATTACGTCTTATTTATTCCGTCTCAATTCCATCTCAATTCGTCTAAATTTCATCTAAATTCCATCTCAAATTCGTCTAAATTCCGTCTACATTCCGTATCAATTCCGTCTCAATCGTGCTTAGATTTCGTCTAGGAAACGATTAACTCCGTCTCAATTATGTCTAAATTTCATCTAAATTCCGCCTCAATTCCATCTAAATTCCTTTTCAATTTCGTATCAATTTCGTTTCAATTCCTTTTCTATTCCGTCTCAAATGTGTCTAAATTCCGGTCCGTCTGAATTCCACCTCAATTTCGTCTCAATTCTGTCTCAATTCCGTTTCAATTTCGTCTAAATTCCATCAACATTACGACTTAATTCCGGCTAAATTAAGTCTAAATTACGTCTCCATTTATTCCGTCTCAATTCCATCTCAATTCCGTCTTAATGTGGACGAAATTCCAACTCAATTCATCTAAATTTTATCTAAATTCCGTCTCAAACTCGACTAAATGCCGTCTACATTCCGTATCAATTCCGTCTCAATCGTGCCTAAATTTCGTCTAGGAAACGATTAATTCCGTCTCAATTATGTCTCAATTTCCTCTAAATTCCGTCTCAATTCCGTTTCAATTTCGTCTAAATTCCGTCTACATTACGACTAAATTCCGTCTAAATTACGTTTCCATTTATTCCGTCTTAATTTCGATGAAATTCCAGCTCAATTCGTCTATATTTCATCTAAATTCCGTCTCAAAATCGTTTAAATTCCGTCTAAATTCCGTATCAATCGTACCTTTATTTCACCTCGTTTCCTTCTTAATTTTGTCTCAATTATGTCTAAATCTCATCTAAATTATGTCTTAATTTCGTCAATATTTCGTCTACATTCCGCCTTAATTTCGTCTCAATTCTGACTCAGTTTCGTCTCAATTCCGTCTAAATTACGACTTAATTCCATCTCAATTGCGTCCCAATTTAATCTAAATTAAGTCTTCATTTCATTTCATATCTTTCGAAATTCCGTCGCAAATTCGTCTCAATTCCGTTTGAATTCCATTTCAATTTCGTCTAAATTCCATCTACATTACGACTAAATTGCATTTCAATTACGTCTCCATTTATTCCGTCTCAATTTCGTCTTAATTTCGATGAAATTCCAACTCAAGTCCGTCTAAATATCATCTCAATTCCGTCTCCAATTCGTCTAAATTCCGTCTCAATCGTGACTAGGTTTTGTCTCGTTTCCTTCTTAATTCCGTCTCAATTATCGTAGAATTTAGACGATTTTGAGGCGAAATTTAGATGAAATTAAGACGGAATAAATAGAGACGTAATTTAGACGGAATTCCGGCTAATTTACGTCTCAATCGTGTCTATATTTTGTCTCATTTCCTTCTTCATTCCGTCTAAATTATGTCGTATTTTTCCTTCTACGGAACCTAATGAAATCAAAGTTTGGTGCAATTGGTTCCAAAAAATTAGAAACTGTTCAAAGAAGAAAATGTTACATAGGGGAAATGGATGTAATGTCGGCCGAAATGCTCCTAATTTGGGCCCGTACCTAAATTCAGCAATCGACTAAATTTTCAATAGCGACCAAAAATATCCATTAGTGCCGTTCCAATGACACTTTCATATAGATAAAATTGATAAATAGCAGATTTATAGCGATGGACCCAATTTTAGATCTATAGGCCAACATAAGAGCCATTTCCCCTATAAGAGGATTGGGCCATGATGTTCTACAGGCTCAACAAAGTCTTGTATAATATCCGGATTTATTATATGAATCCATGCAGCTTCGTGGGACCTCATTACATCAAGTGAGATAAAAATTTGTACTAACAAGATATGTTCCATTCTCAAAATTGTCCTGGAGATCAGGTCTGGAAGTTCTACAGACTCAACAAGGTATTGTACGACGCCTCGACTAAATTTGTGAACCCATAATGTTTCGTGGAACCTCATAATATCATGACGGATATGTAGTTGTAATGCCAAAACATGTTAGGGTCTCCAAATTACCCTGAGGATTGAGCCCAGATGTTCTACAGGCTCAACAATGTTTTGTATGATGACCAGATTTATTATATGAATCCTTGTTGCTCCATGGTACTTCATTATGTCTAAATTTCATCTAAACCCCGACTCACTTTCGTCTCTAATTCTTTGTCTGAATTCCGTCTAAATTCTGACTAAACTTCGTCTTAAATCCGTCTCAATTTCGTCTCAATTCCATTTAAATTCCGTCTCAATATTTTATAAATTTCACACAATTCCGCAATTTCGTGTCAATTCCGTCTAAATTTCACCTCAGTATCGTCTCAATTTTGTCGAAATTTCGTCACAATTCCGTTTTAATTTCGTATATATGAGAGGATTGGGCCATTATGTTCAACAGGCTGAACAAAGTTTTGTATGATGTTCAGATTTATTATATCAAGTGAGATAAAAAGTTGAACTATCAAGATATGTTCCATTCTCCAAATTGTCCTGGAGATCAGGTCTGGAAGTTCTACAGATTCAAAAAGGTAATGTACAATGCCTCGATTAAATTTGTGAACCCAGAAAACTTCGTGAAGCCTCATAATATCATGGCAGATATGTAGTTGTAACGACAAAACATGTTGGAGTCTCCAAGTTACCCATTGGGTCATGATGTTCTACAGGCTCATCAAAGTCTTGTAAGTTGTCCAGATTTATTATATGAATCCTTGCATTACATCAAGTGAGATAAAAAGTTGTGCTAACAAGATATGTTCCATTCGCCAAATTGACCTGAAGTTCAGATCTTGACGTTCTACAGATTCAACGAGGTATTTTACGATGTCTCGGCTAAATTTGTGAACCCAAAAAGCTTCGTGGAACCTAATAATATCGTGTGGGATTGGGTTCTGATGTTCTACAGGCTTAACAAAGTCTTGCATGATGTCCAGATTTATTATACGAATCCATGCAGCTCCATGGGATCAGATCAAGTGAGATAAGAAGTTGTATTAACAAAATATGTTCCATTCCCCAAATTGTCCTGAAGTTCAGATCTTGACGTGCTACAGACTCAACGAGCTATTGTACGATGTCTCGACTAAATTTGTGAACCCAAATTCATCGCGGAGCCCCATATCATCATGATAGTTGAAATGACAAACCATGTTGGGGTCTTCAATCTATCCTGATGTGCTTAACAAAGTCTTGTATGATGTTCAGATTTATTATACGAACTCCAAGATTATTATATTAATACATTATAAGATATTTTTGAACACATCTGTATGTCTCACATGATGCGATGGGGTCCCACGTAGCTCCATGGATTTAAATAATAAGTCAGAACCATACAAGACTTTGGTTGAGCCTGTAGAGCATCTTATATTCTGGATGATTTGGAGGTCTTGATTATTTAGACATTTCAAATATATTTCTTACATTATATAAGGGAGCCACAAAGTTCTATGAATGCCAACATTTAGTTGGCAAATCGTACAATATCTCGACGAGTCTGTTGAACGTCAAGATCTGATCTCCAGGGCAATTTGGAGAATGGAACATTTTTTGTCAGTATAACATCTGATCTTACTTGATGTGATGTGGTCCCACGTTGCTCCATTGATGCAAATAATAAGTCAATACATCGGACAAGACTTTGATTGAGCCTGCAGAACTTCAAGATATGAACTCCAGGATTATTTGGGGAATCTTAGATATTTTGTTAATACAAATATAAATCTCATATGACATAAAGAAAAGCTTACTGGAGCCGTACAGTTAGGCGGGACATCGTGGAATTTTTTTTTTTATCTTGTTCGTTTATTTGTAAGGCTCAATCGCGTTAGCTTTACGGATCTGATAATTCATTGTTCTTTGTTTTTAACAAAATTTACTTAATTCTATGTCAAGTAGGAGTTGGGCTGAATACTCGCGGCTTACCCGAGGTGAAAGGGGTACATTGTCGAAGGATAGGGAAAGTAGAGGATCTTGGGGGTAGGGTTTCGTTGTCTCATCAGAGCAATGTTGCCAGTATGAACGGTAGTGTGGTTCTAGATTCATCTGGAGCTCGACCGGCTATGATGACCAGTGGGCGACGATGAGACTCATCGAGACGGGGGACAAGACAAACAAAAACTATTAAAGAGATACAAAAGACAAACGATTCGTGGAAACCTTGATTGAGTATGTAGAACTTCAAGATCAATTCTTCCGGATGATTGGAAGATTTTATTGTGCCTCGTAAATGCTTTTTTTATTTCATATGGTGTAGTCGGGCTTCTACAAGGAATTTTGAATGATCATCTTTGAAGATGATAAAGGTCTGAACTCCAGAATAATTTTAACGGCCTAGATCATCCCAAAACGCTAAGGCGGCTTAAATAACCAAACTATATGTACCTGATGGGCACATCAAATTTTATATCTGATGCGCTCCGAATGTCATAGCACATTTGCAAGCACAATGTTTTGAAAACGTGTGTTTTTTGTATTTGAAACATCAGTGCTTCGGGAGATCATGGGTTTTCAAAAGATTCTGGTGGTTTCGGGTGTTCCTGCTATTCCAATTCCGACTAATTTGCACATCCGACTGCTCCAATGCGACTCAAATCAGTCAGCTTCATAGCATATTGCATTATTATCCTACGCTGCAGTTATTTACACTTCCAGCATGTGTGAAAACATAGCACCACTTCATCTCTTCATTCTCCGCCGAACATGAAGAGAATATAACCTCAACAGAAATAAACTCGACGTCTAATGTAGATAAAAACATCTGGTCCAACTTCTTCCTCAATGTCTAGTGGATAGATCTACCGCGTGACCTTTTCTCCTGATTTCGTGTCGTCATCATCGCAATTGTGCCCCACTTATAGCCTCTATCTTGGTCCTCACCACCAGCCATCAATCGCACCCCAGCAAGTAAACAAAGAAGAATCCCACAACAAGATAAACTATTTTTACAAACACGTACAGAATGGGAGAAACAAATCCCCGTCCATGGAGAGACCCAGCCAAAAGGCCAAAAGGGAACTTTGTGTCTCTGTTGCAGCAGTGCAGTACTTTTACAGTGTGCCTGTGCAAACAAGCGAAGATATGAACGATGGAAATGTTGATAGGAAAGGACCAGCTGAACCCTCGACTCGACTCAACTGTTAGATCAACAAAACAAAAACCAACCACATCGAAACTTACAACGCAGAGCAGCAGCAGACCCCAGGTGGTAAATGATCTCTTTCCCTCTTCTGCTGTCTTTGTCGCTATGTGGGTCTATTCAAACACACTGCAGCAGTGCCGTAGGTACTTATCGTAGTCTGATGATTTACTTTATGTTTTGTTACGAATTGTATAGGGAAAAAAAAGAAGGAAACAGAAGTTGAAGAGGGTCAGTGTTATATGAATCTTTGAATTTCTCGAGCCCTGGCTCAGACGAGGCGGAAAATTGAGGTAATTACCTGAAGAACTTAAAGGTGTTAAGTTTCAAGCATGTACTAAGGATTGCAATACTTCCCCTGCAATGTGAGACAACAGCGACGGTTGCATTCGAAATTATAAACAGCCAATCTTTCCATAATTAATGACTCGCTATGTCTCGATTACTTTTTCAAAGTGACGTATCTGCTTTTGTCGAAAGTCGAAACTTTAGGTATTATTACATAAGCAGATACGTGTTTTTGAAAAAGTAATCGAGATATGTTACCTTTCGAGTCTGGGGATTCCCTCGCAGCAGTCGCACAGTCAGCTGGAAAGGCCTCGGGGGCGGTGGTGGACCGCATGCATGTGAGTGTGCACTGCAGCAGCAAGCACAGGTTACGTAACTCAGCGAAGTAACAAATTGCGACGCGATGAGCCCCTTGGTCTTGTCGGTCGTCCTTCCTGCCAACCCACGACTATTGCTGATGCTAGTTGGGGTGGACAGACGGGTCGTGAAAGTTGCTGGAATTAATTTGTCTGTCGTAAACTTTACTCAAGTACTGCTTCTTGTGTGGGTATATTACCTTGGTTCGAGGTCCCGTAGAGGGTGAACCCCTAAAATAAAAATGAGGTGTCAAGCTGCGGTCGCGGTGAGTTATAAGCCAGGTGCGTTGTTCTCCCCGATGAGGGTCGTCCTGCCAGGTGATTTTAGCTGCTCGAAGGTGTGCTTTCATATGCAGTAGTGAGTGAGTGGGGTGCACAATTTTCAATGTGATTAAACATCGATCAAACGTGACGCACAGGTCAGTGCACTTTGCTGGAGTGCATGAAAGTGGAAGGCTAGGACTTCTGCTTCCTTCTTCACGGCTATTATGTCCCGACAAGAACCTTGTGGACCACCTGTGCTACCATGGGAAGGTGAGGAATGTTACTCATGGAGTCAGAGGGTTCCGGGTCATTTGGCGCCATTTAAGTATTTAGTACTCAATGATTAATTTAAAAAGAACTTTTCATGAGTAAAACAATAAAAAATCTTAAATTATATGTGATCGAAAGAATGCAAAATCTAGGATAAAAAATTTCTAAATATTATGGCAACTTTCATTAGCAGTGCCAAAAAAAATTAAAAACAGAAAAACGCCAAAGGACTGTTCATAAGGGTGGGTCAAGTTTGTAGTGGATCACAACCCCAAGTACACCACTGATCTTCCGATGTGCATTGAGGTCCCCAAAAATGGAGCAGAATTTGAACAAATTGGGCTTTGATCTGGATTTGCGGGAGAATAATACATTTTGTATGGGAAAATGTATGGGAACCGAAACGAACCTATTCATTTGTATACCAAAAATTCAAATATTGCTCAAATTTAACCAAATCGAAGAAATAGAAAGGAAATACTATGCAGAACAACTTTGTCGAAAACTGCAAATCGATTAGACTTCGGATACAAACATTATTATAATTATATTAACTTAGACCTATTGCTCCGAGCATACCTACATGCGTTCTATATGAGATCCGTTTCAATTCCACCTCAATTCCGTCTCAATTCAGTCTCAATGCCGTCTAAATTTTGTCTGAACTCCGTCTTAATTCAGTCTCAAACTCGTCTAAATTCGGTTTGAACTCCGTCTCAATTCCAGAATAATTAAATCTCAATTCCTCTCAATTTCAACGAAATTCCGACTCAAGTCCGTCTAAATTTTGTCACAATACCGTCTCAAATTCTTCAAAATTTCGTCTATATTCCGTCTGAATTCCATCTAAATTCTGTCTAAATTCCGCTTCAATTTCGTTTCAATTTCGTCTAAATTCCGTCTACATTTCGTTCAAAATTCCATTTCAATTTCGCCGAACTTTCGTCTAAATTCCGTCCAAATTCCTTCTCAATTTCATCTAAATTTCGTCTCACTTCCGCCTCAACTTTGTCGAAATTTCGTCTACGTTTCGCCCTAATTCCGCCTTAATTCTGTCTAGATTCCATCTACATTCCATTCAAAACTCCATTTTTATTTCGTCGAACTTCTGTCTAAATCCCGTCCAAATTCCTCTCAATTCCACCTCAATTTTGTCTAAATCCCGTCCAACTTCCTTCTCAATTCGGTCTAAATTCCGTCTCATTTTTCCTTCAATTATGTATTCATGCCGACTTAATTTCGTCTAAATTCTAACTAAATTCCGCTTAATTTTGTTTTCAAAATCGACTTGATTTTGCCCCAATTTCGTGTTAATTCCGTCTTAATCCCATCTCAATTCCGTCTCAATTCTGTCTAGATCCCGTCAAAATTCATATCCAATTCCATCTAAATTCCATCTCAATTTCATCTCAATTCCTTCACCATTTCGTTTCATTTTAGCGAAGACATCAAATCAAGAATACTGGCAACTCTGCCAGAATCCAAGCGACAGATACAGTAGCGCTGCGTTCGAGTGGAGGCGGAAGTAACGCATAGAGAAATGAGCAAATACACAAACCTTTCTTCTGAGGTTGTAATCTTTGCTATCCAATTCGTTCGAAGCATTACCTTTTCGCAGCAGATGACGCGATTGTGCCGGTCTCATAGCGGTTATATGAAAAAATGGTAGAGTTGCCAGTCTTCTTGATATGTTGTCTTTGATTAAGTATAAATTCTGTCTCAATTCCGTCACAATTCCGTATCAAATTCACATAAATTCCGCATAAAATGTTTTCATTTCATCAATTTTAAATTCCTTGTAAATTCCATTTCCATTTAGTCTCAATTTCGTCTCACTTTCGTCTGAATTCCGTCTAAATTCCGTCTCAAGATAGTCAAAAATCCGACTCTATTCTATTTAAATTCCGTTTCAATGTCGTCTAAATTCCTTCTAAATTCCGACTAAATCCCATCTCAATTCCGTCTCAATACCGAGTCAATTTATTCCGCCTCAATTCCATCTCAATTCTATCTTAATTTTGTCTCAATTCCGCCTCAAATCCATCTCAATTTCGACGAAATTCCGACTCAATTCCGTTTCAATTTCATCTCAATTCCGTCTCAATTCCGTCTTTATTCCGTTTTATTTCCGTCTTAATTACGTCCCAATTTCGTTTCAATTTCGTCCACATTCCGTTCAAAATTACGGTTCAATTTTGTCAAAATTGAATTCAATTCATTTTAAATTCTGTCTCAAATATGTCTGAATTCCATCTCTATTCCGTCTCAATTCCGTCTAACCTCCGTCTTAAATCTGCCTACATTCCGCCTCAATTTCGTTTGAATTCAATTTCAATTCTGATTTTCAAATTTCGCCAGAATTTCGTCTTAATTCCCCCTTAATCCCGTCACAATTCCGTCCAAATTCCATCTCAATTCCGACTAAATTTCATCTCAATTTCGTTAAAATTTCGCCTTCATTCCGTCTAAATTTCATCTCAATACCATCCCAATTCCGTTAAATTCCGCCTAAATTTCGACTTTCACTTCCATCTCAATTCCGTCTCAAATACTGTCTAAATTCCGTCTTAATAAAGGGTGATACGGTCAAAATTTGGTCAAGGGAAAACGCGTGTAAATCGGTGAAATCGTTTATTTAAAAAATCAAATTAAATTTCTTTTTCAAGTTCAATTAGTATAAAATTCAGGAAAAATATTCAGTTAGGCTTCCGCTTTTCCAAATCCGAATAGCCGGGCCTTACGCTTGACCCCTGCCATCAGATTTTGTACAGCCACCTTGTCCACCTTCTTCGCCGCAGAAAGCCAGTTTGCCTCGAACTGCTGCTCGCCCTTAGCAGTTTTTTTGGTCTTCTTTAGGTTCCGCTTGACAATAGCCCAGTATTTCTCAATTGGGCGGAGCTCTGGCGTGTTGGGAGGGTTCTTGTCCTTGGGAACCACCTGCACGTTGTTGGCGCCGTACCACTCCATGGCCTTTTTACCGTAATGGCAAGATGCCAAATCCGGCCAAAACAGTACGGAACAACCGTGTTTCTTCAGGAAAGGCAGCAGACGTTTATTCAAACACTCTTTCACGTAAATTTCTTGGTTGAAAGTCCCGGAAGCTATGAAAATGCTGCTTTTCAAGCCACAGGTACAGATGGCTTGCCAAACCAGATATTTCTTTGCGAACTTTGACAGTGTCATGTGCTTGAAAACATCTGCTACCTTTCCCCTTCCTTTTGCCGTATAAAACTCCTGTCCCGGAAGCTGCTTGTAGTCGGCTTTGACGTAGGTTTCGTCGTCCATTACCACGCAGTCAAACTTCGTCAGCATCGTCGTGTACAGCCTCCGGGATCGCGCTTTGGCCGTCGTATTTTGTTTATCATCGCGATTTGGAGTCACAACCTTCTTGTAAGTCGATAGTCCGGCTCGTTTTTTGGCTCGATGCACGGTTGTAGACGATACACCCAGCTTATTTGCGGCATCTCGGAGAGAGAGGTTAGGGTTTCGCTTGAAACTACCGGCAACTCTCTTTGTCGTCTCAGCGGCTTCCGGTTTTCGATTTCCCCCCGATCCAGACTTCCTGGCTGTCGACAAACGTTCCCCAAACACTTTAATTACATTTGTAACGGTTGATTTGGCAACTTTTAGCGATTTTGCCAACTTTGCGTGCGAGTAGCTCGGATTTTCGCGATGCACGAGCAAAATTTTGATACGCTGCTCTTCTTGCTTGGACGGCATTTTGACAACTGAAGAGTGAATTCCAAAATCAAAATAGTAGCAACATTCTACACACACACACCTTCAAAATGAGGGGTGTTCAGGTTTTTTAAATGCAAAATTGAAAGAAATACGTCAAGTTGATATTGATCAAATTTTGACCGTATCACCCTTTACTGCCGCAATTCCATCTCAATCCCGTCTCAAATTCATCTCAAATTCTAAATTCATTCCAAATTCCGTCTTAATTTCATCTTCTCCAAATTCTGTCTAGATTTCATCTCAATTCCCGCTAAATTCCGTTTAAATTCCGTTTCACTTCCTCCTCAGTTCTGCCTTAATGTCGTCTCAATTTCATCAAAATTCCATTACAATCCATCTCAATTTCGTTTCAATTTTCCCTCTTTAGTATGAAACGCATCTCAAATTCGTCTTAAATGTGTCTACATTCCGTCATAATTTCATCTAAATTCCGTCCAAATCCCGTCTCAATTCCGTCTTAATTCCGTCTCAATTTTAATTAAGTTTCGACTCAATTTTGTAATTTTCGACTCCAATTCGTCAAATTCCATCTCAATTCCGTCCAAATTTCATCTCAATTTAGTATAAATCCCGTCACAATCTCGGCTAAATTTAGCTTAAATTCTGTCTCAAATCCGTCTTAATTCCGTCTCAATTCCATTAAAATTCCGTCTCAATTCCGTCTCTTTTTCATCTAAATCTCCTCTCAACTTCGTCTAAATTCCATCTATCGGGCAAGGCCGGCGCTGGTATTGCCTAGTTTGAGATCACCAGTTTTTACAGATTTAGGGTTATTGCTAGTCCCAAGTATCGTCTATTGGTTCTCTTTGTAATTACAACTGATCTGACAATAACAGAGTAGCAACCGTGGGCGGTCAATCATACACATGCTCATGCTTAAATCTTAAATACATTCCGTCAAAATTTCTTCTGAATTCCATCTCAATTCTGGATGAATTCATTTTAAATTCCGTCTTATTTCCGACTTAATTCTGTCTTATTTCCGACCTAATTCCGTCTGAACTATTTTTTTTAAATCTGACACAATTTTGTCTCAATTCTGTCTAAATTTCAGCACAACTTCATCTTAATTCCATCATTTCCATTGAATTGTATCTCTATACCGTCTAAATTGAACCTCAATTCTGTATAAATCCCGTTTCAATTCCGCTTTAAAATCCACTTCAAATTCGTCAAACAATCTGTCTCAATTCCGTTGAATTCCGTCTAAATTTCGTCTCATTCGCGTCTTAATCTTGTCTCAATTCCATCTCAATTCTTTTATACAACCGTTTCAGTACTACTTAAAGTTCGTCTAAATTTTATCTCAATTCCGTCTCAATTTCGTCAAAATTTCGTCTTATTTTCGACTAAATTCCGTTTAAATGCTATTTCAATTTCGTCTTAATTTCGTCTTAATGCCGTCACAACTTTTCCTAAAATCCATCTGAATTCCGTCTCAAATCCGTCCGAATTCCGTCTTACTTTCAATAAAATTCAAACTCAATTTCGTCTTAATTCCGTCTCAATTTCTCACTTCCGTCTAAATTCCGTTTCAAAATCGTCTTAATTCCATCTCAATTCCGTTAACATTTCGTCTCAATTTCGTCTAAGTTCCATTTTAATTCCGTCACAATTCTGTCTCAATTCCGTTTAAATTTCGCAACAATTTCGTCTTAATTCCGTCTCTATTTCATCTAAATTCTGCCTTATTTTCAATTTCGTCATGATTCCGTTTTATTTTCGTCTCAATTCCTTTTGAATTCTTTTTCAATTTTGCCTCAATTTCGTCTTAATTCCGTCTCAATTTCATCTAAATTCCGCCTAAATTTCATCTCAATTTCGACGCAATTCCGTCTCAATTTCGCCTAAATTCCGTCTGAATTCCGTCACAGTTTTGCCTAGAATTCATCGAAATTCCGTCTCAAATCCGTCCGAATTCCGTCTTACTTCCGATAAAATTCCAACTCAATTTCTCCTTATTTCCGTCTCAATTTCTCACTTCTGTCTAAATTTCATTTCAAATTCGTCACCATTCTGTCTCAATTCCATCTAAATTTCGCAACAATTTCGTCTTAATTCCGTCTAAATTTCATCTAAATTCCACCTAAATTTCGTCTCAATTCAGTCTAAATTCCGTTTAATCCCGTCTCAATTTCGTCTCAAATCCGTTTGAATGCTATTTCAATTTCGCCTTAATTCTGTCTCAATTTCATCTAAATTCCGCCTAAATTCCGTCTCAATTTCGAAGCAATTCCGTTTCAATTTCACCTGAATTCCGTCACAATTCTGCCTACATTCCATCGAAATTCCGTCTCAAATCTTTCGATAAAATTCCACCTCAATTTCCGTCTCATTTTCTCACTCCCGTCTAATTCCGTTTCAAATTCGTCTCAATTCCGTTAAAATTTCGTCTAAGTTCCGTTTCAAATCCGATATAATTTTGTCTAAATTTCGTCAAAATTCCGTCTCAAATTCGTCTTAATTCCGTTAAATTCCGTCTCAATTCCGTAGAAATCTCGTCTAAATTGTGTATCAATTCCGCCGCTCTTTCGAAGAAATTTCGACTCAATTCCGTTAAAATTTCGTCTAAGTTTCGTCTGAATTCCGTCACAATGTTGCCTAAATTCCATTTAAATTCCGTCTGAAATCCGTCCGAATTCCGTCTTACTTCCTATAAAATTCCAACTCAATTTCGTCTTAATTCCGTCTCAATTTCTCACTTCCGTCAGAATTATGTTTCAAATTCGTCTAAATTCCGCCGCGATTCCATTAAAATGTCGTCTCAAGTTCCGTCTTATGTCCGTCACAATTCTGTCTCAATTCCGTCTATACTCCGCAACAATTTCGACGAAATTTTGTCTTCATTCCTTTTAATTCGTCTAAATTTCGTCTAGATTCCGTCTCAATCCCATCACAGTTCCGTTAAATTCCGTCTCAATTCCGTCTCAATTCCGTAGAAATCACGTCTAAATTGCGTCTGAATTCCGTCTCAATTCAGTTAAATTTCGTCTCAATTTTATCTAAATCCCGTCTCAGTTTCGTATAAATTCCATTCAGAATTCTTTAAGACTAGTCTCGTAATTCCTTGAAATGCTCACCAGAATTCTCTAGGAACTATTCTTTGATTTCTCTTAAAATACTAACAGTAACAGCTTTAAAACTCTCTTTCATGGAAATTTACCTTAAAAAACTGCTGAACATTTACTCAAAACTTGCCTTAGAATTCCCTTCGAATACCTCCTAGAATTTCGTTGGAATCATCCTCATAATTTTAATTGAATAATTTTTAGAATCCAATTTTAGTTTTAATAAATGTTACTCAGTTTCTTTTATTTTTCTAAATAAAAAAAACTTGGAGTTCTCCGTACAAATCCGTTAGTCCGAACTCTCATGGAATTATCTTTGAAATTACCTTGGAATCCTCCTCAGAATGATGTTGAAAAATTCCTTTGAGTCCTACCCAACATTTCCTTTCGATTCTACTCAGAACTGCCATGAAATATGTGCTATGTTTCATTTGGAGTTCAACAGAACTAAAATAATCAGAGAACATTTTGCAAGGCCCATATGTTCTTGAAAATCATTCAATGTCGGACGTCTTTAATATTTTTTAATTTTATTTTTCAGATTTTTTTAAATTTCTTTAAGTCTGATTTTATTGGGCACAGGGTTTGAGGGTTGTTTAAGTTTCAAATCTGAGCAATTCATTCATGATTCAGAACCCCAAACAAAAACAACTGAAGTTTCAGAATGTATGTTGTAACTCTGAAGATATATCCACTCCAGAATTACTATGTTCGAAGAGTAAATGTGAATAACGTGGAAGATAAATTCTCTTAAGAAGTTTCCTTGGCTCACTTTAATATTTCCTATTCATTTTTTTTTTAAATTGCTTGACTAAGATAATTACCGGAATATTCCAGGTTTTTTTTCAGGAAAAATAAATTTCCCTGAGGATTCCCGGTTTGCCAAGTATTTCCAGGTTTTGACGAAAGACTACGTCTGTAATTTCTATATGGGGGTATACTTTGTGAAAACCGAAAATGAAACATGGAATGAAATTATGAAAGATTTTGCATGTTAATAAATTAGCCGCCCCTGGACCAATTTTAATAATTTTATCACCAATCGATCAGAAATATTTCTACGCATCGAATTCGACTGTTGATTTTCAACAAAAAACTATTGAAAAAGTAGTAAATGTTAAGCATTCTCCAAAAGCATTGAAATAACTAATCCAACATTCACGTACATGATTATGTTGCTTTTCCAACACAGTCATCAGATAATCATTTCTAGACGAAACAAGTCGAAGTGGCATTCGCCTCCGATCTTCGGGCATGTACGAATAGGGAGGATGCAATTGCTTAACATTTTGCACACTCATCGCCATATTCAGAACCATACGCCCCCAACGACCACACAAAATGCTCTCCATAGTTTTAATCTCGTAACCAAACTTGGAAGCAGGGGTGCAAGTGATTTTGATCGATTCTCTTCATCGACTTTCTGTTTCTTTAATAACTCGACGGCAAACACATTCATTGATACGTTTGTTGTTCTGGATGATAGAAATAGTGAGAAATAGGCTAGTGAATCCATGGTCATCAAAAAAGGAAATCGATGAAGAGAATTGACTTTCACCCCTCTGCTTCTAAGCCCATTAATTCAGTCGTTGTAAATAGCAATTAAAACTAGCATCGCACCAATTTTGGTTCTTGCTGGTTGCAATTCTGCTGTTAGACATTTTCGAAGAACCACCAAAAAAACTTGAAATTACACTATTTTCTAGGGATGCCTAAAAGTCCAATAATATTCGATAAATGATTAATCGTAAAAATTTTCCCAGCGATTCGAATAAATATATATGGAACCGACATCCCTTGTTAGTTCTAATCGTTTGATTTAGCGCAGTAGATAAAATAAAAAAAGTACTAATTTTTCTGAACAGGCATAGAGAAGAACCATGACGTGAAACAGGATCATAAATTCGCCGAAAAAAGTGTTCAGCGTATTTCTGCTAAAGGCTAAGATTTACCAACTTGTTGAGAGAACGAGTTTCTGTTCGATATGACGGAAACGGGCGCTTATGCTGAAGTAGTGCGCATAACTCTTGGACTTGGACAACATTTTTGGAATCTGACAGCATTGGCTAGAGAATTATGATGAGAAAGTCAAATGAGTTTTGATGACAATTGTAGAGGAGTTCTAGAGATTGTTATTAAGGAAAACGAAAGACTTTCAAAGAATTTTAATAGAAATGACAGGTAATTTTGAGAAGTAAATCATAAAAATTGTAACGAGAATCACAGGTGAATTTAAAGCTAGTTCTGAAGATACTATTATGGAGATTATGAGTAACATTCATGGGAACTCTAAAGCTAATCAGAAGTTCAAATTAGAGAGCATTCACAGGGAATTTGGAAAGGGATTCAAAGTTGATTAACCGAGAGGTAAACTTAATGATCTATTGTATCATTTTCACTTTCACTATTTACTTTCACTATCACTTTAAATAAAATCTATAACAGATACGTATTTCGTTTACTACTTGCAAACTTCTTCAGTGTCTAGTGTTAAAGTAAACAGTGAAAATGAATAGTAAATTAGTGAAAATGAAAGTGATACAATAGTTGTAGAATAGGAAAAAGGAACAAACAACTTAATAAGGTATACACGCAATGATGATATGACTACAATCCTGAAACTGCACCTAACGATCATCTACGTACGACTGAAAATCTCTTCAATGTTGATCGCCCGATTAATCAAAGATAAGTTCTGAGGAGAGCTTCAACGAAACATGAATAACAATTCCAAAGGAATCTAATTTTTAATATAGCTTTAAAAAATTACAGAGTTTTAAGCTAGTTTGAAGATTGTAAAAAGAGAGTTCTTAAAAGAATTTATATGAATTTTGAACAATTATCAAAAAGTTTGGATGGATATGGATGGAAATTTTGACCATATTTCTAAAGAAACTGAAGATTCTGAAGATATTTCCAATGGAATTCTAAGGAGAGCTTCAATCTAACTCCAAGAGATCCTCATCAAGAGCGTTTTGAGAAGCATTTCAAGGAAATTCTGAGGAAAATTTCTATGAAATTCTGATGTGAATCCAAGAAATATATTTGGGATAACACTTTTCTAAATTCTAAATCGCATACCAAGAGATTTCCAGGAATATTCCAAGCAAATTCCGAAGAATGTAATGGAGAAAAATTAAAGGAATTTCTCGCGAATGTTTTCAAGAATACAAAGATAAATGATTTTATTCTGGAGATTTTTTCTGGAGGAAATTCCTTAACGATTTCGAGATATGATTTGTTGAAAAATATCGGATTCTACATTTTATAGTTATTTTACGAGATTCAAAATGGCCTAATTTTAGTTCAAATGTGCATGATTGACAACATAACAAACAATTATGCAAAGTTTCACGCAAATGGTAGAAGGTTAGAAATTCAATTTTATTTTGCTTAGAAATACAAGGGCGAGAACAATTAATCATTTTTTCAAGCTTCTGCATTCATGTTCCTTCAGATGTCACTGTTGCGGTGACATAAATCGAAAACTACGCATAATCTGTGTTACGTTAATTGTTCACAGAGGCAGCGCAATGCAAAACATGTATTGGTACCTCTATATATGCATTTAGATTAATATTCGAAGTCCCTCCTTTTTTAACACATTCTGCACACAAAATAGCTCACCCCTCACAGAATTTCCCGCCGAATTTTATGTATGTGGCGGGGCATAAAGTATCTTTCGTGCAGAATATGTCAAAAAGGAGGGACTTCAAAAGTTAAACTAAATGCATATATAGAGGTACCAGACATGTTTTGTAGTGATAGGTACTCTATTTTGTAATCTGTGAAAGGGAAATCACAAATCGAGTGTCATCCAAATACATGGCATGTTGAGATATTGAGCTCGTGAGAGAGAATTTTCTCTCTTAAATTTGAATTGTTTGGCTCTCTGGGGACTGGTAGTAAAGCAGGTAAAACTGTATGAGGAAATCTCATTTTTATTTAATTGTAGCTTGTTTAACAATAATTTCCCGGAAAAAAAACTGAACGTCAAAGTCCCTGACTAATTTCTTTAGGTTGCCGTTCACTTTTTTTGACCTGAATATGCACTGAAAGCGAATTATTCCCACTTCTCTCAATTTCTATATCGAGATTTTTATCACTTTCTACCAGCGGAACAGCGCCATCTCTGTGGAAAATGACCGGACGATATGATTAATTATTGAGGTGTACAATAAGGATAAAAATTAATGCCATATCGTGGTCGAAAGAGATAATTTTGACCAGCTAGATTGATCAAATACCCCTGAGTGCGTCGGTCATCTATCGCAAGACGAAGACCAGACAACCAGACTCGGCTTTTCCGCGAATCGGAAATTTGCTGGCATCTGTGTTTGTTTCATTAGTCACAAGTCTTTTATAAACATTGGCAGGGAAAAATTCACCCGCTTTCAGTTTTTTTTCTTTCTGTTGGTCCATCAATGAACATAAACAAACACAGATTGTGTCCAGGCGTTCTTGGACCGCCATCGAAGTCACGTAACATTGTTGTCAGAATGCATTCTTCCTCGGTTTCAAGATCAGATTTGTATTTGTTTAGTTTTTTTTTTCGCTCGGTTTCGAGTTGTGGTGAGAAACGTGATCACGAAAAGTTTTAAGCTTTTCAATGTCAATGTAATAAAATATTTACAAATCTCCCGAAGCGGGACCCAACTGATGGCTGTAGACATGCAAAGCGGAACGAAGGTCAGAAGGTTTAATTGCTCTAGCACGCCACATCGCCCATGTGTGTGACTGATGATGATGATGATGATTCCCGTTAATTATCTTGTCTAAGATGAAAGGCTTCCCCAGTTGGCCCTTTGGGGCAACATTTCAATCAGGCTTCATCGAAATGCTACTCTCAAGCAGCATCGCAGTCCAAGAACGAACGAATTTTCTCCGATTCAAGCTTCAGCGGCAAATGCTGTTTAATCCCAAAGTCCCTCCGCTGGGACCGGCAGCGTACGATATCTATATTATTAGACGGTGACCCCGTTTCCGAATCCGAAATGACGTCGTCGTATCATCATGGTAATATCTCCCATCAAATCATTGCGCTTCTTTGTGCTCCACTATGGAAGCAGCAGCCGTCCCGTCCTGTCAGTCAGCCGGGTGGAGAAATGGGTTGAAACAATGCAATTTATTTTGATTAAGTTCCGTCCGTTTGTCCAGCTGGAACAACATAACCACAATCATCTACACACTCGAACTGCACATACCAACGAGATATGGCGTGCTAATGGCATCGGCTGCTGTAGTGGCGGAGGCAGCTGCTGATTATGATGATGATGTGGGGCAAAACTCTTAATTGGATAAGTGCATCTCTCTTCCTCGCGGGCGCGGTTCGATTCGGGTACACGCGCAAGCACATCGCAACCTTGGAAGGGACCCCATTTACAAATCCTGAGTCCCGAGGGATTTGGCGGATGAAGGATGCACCGGAGGTTGTTCATGATTTATGAGGTTGATTTGCGGTTGAATTATGATTTGCAAGGTTATTATCCATCTGACATTGCCGTTGATCTTGGCCGGATCTCAATCGAACGAACTATGGTATGGGTGGTATTTTGATACATGTTCTTCATTAATAATAATCTAAAACAGTAACTCACATACTTTAAAGGTAAAAAAAAAGCGATTGCCGAAAAGATTTCGTACACTAAGAATGGATTGCCCCGTTAATTTGGAGTCACTGAAACTTGTACAATGAGAATGGAAGGTCACTCCCAACCCCATTCAGTTGATTCAGTATGCAATTTATTTGATATGTGTAGTCAGTCTAAGCTAAGCTAAAAAACTACAAGGGGCAGCCCTATGGGGTTGTTCGCAATGGTGACGTAGGACTACGTGGTCTTACATAATAAAAGTTATATGATAACTGCAGCAAGAGCTCGTGTTTTGTGTAGGAATAGGAATTTGAGTGGGGTTCTTTAGTATAACTAAAATTGCCCTGAAAAGAACCTTTTGATATGAATTTTAGTTGGGACATGTTCAGCAATTTAATTCTTTTGGAAAATCTTGGTGGCTGTATTGTAGCACAGGCTTCAAGCCTTTGGAAGATGATGATGACGTGTAGGCAGCTAGATCAGCAAATCGGACCGGACAATCCCATATTTTTCGGTTCAATGATTGGGCACTCGCAAGAGTTTCAGCCCGTCTGCTGCTGGACAGGGGTTGAACTGGTGTCTGCGACAGGTTGGAAGTCCGCAGAATATCAGTGTCCACCCAGCTGAAGCTTCTCCCCTTTTTAGTTTTTTCTCGTTAAACTCCTTCTCTCAACAAGTTGGTAAATCTAATTCTTTAGCAGAAGACGCTGAACACTTTTTTCGGCGAATTTATGATCCTGTTTCACGTCATGGTTCTTCTCTATGCCTGTTCAGATAAATTAGTACTTTTATTTATTTTCTCTACTGCGCTAAATCAAAAGAGTAGAAATAAGAAGGGATGTCGGTTACGTGTTCTAATAATTGAAAATTTGATCAATATTCAATCGAATAGCTGGAAAAATCTTTACGATTAATCGTTAATCGAATAATTGGAATTTTAAGCAAATAGTGTAATTTCAAGTTTTTTGGTGGTCCTTCGAAAATGTTCAACAGCAGAATTGCAACCAGCAAGAACCAAAAGTGGTGCGATGCTTGTTTTAATTGCTATTTACAATGACTGATTTAAGGGGTGAAAGTCAATTCTCTTAATCGATTTCCTCTTTTGATGACCATGGCTTCACTAACCTGTTTCACACTATTTCTGATATGCTCTTCTATCATCCAGAACAACAAACGTATCAATGAATGTGTTTGCCGTAGAGTTATTAACGATACAGAAAGTCGATGAAAATCACTTGTTTGGTTACAAGATTAGAACTCTGGAGAGCATTTTGTATGATCGTTGGGGGCGTGTGGCAATGAGTGTGCAAAATTTTACGCAATTGCATCCTCCCTATTCGTACACGGCCGAAGATTGGATGCGTATGCCACTTCGACTTGTTTCGTCTACTACCGACTCTCTGATGACTGTGTTGGGGAAACATCATATGCATGTACGTAATTGGGGGATTTGTTAGTTATTTCGACGCTTTTGAACAATGCTTGACATTTACCACTTTTTCAACAGTCATTGCTATCGATGCGTAGAAATATTTTTGATCAATTGGTGATAAAATTATTGATATTGATCCAGGGGCAGCTGAGTTATTAAAGTTCAAAATCTTGCATAATTTCGTTACATGTTCCATTTTCGGTTTTCACAAATGGCCTTACTTCCCGGCGTGACCTGAGATGTTATGCCACAGAACATCCCAGCGGCGCCCACTGGGATTCAACCCAGGCCTGCTGGGGTGAGAGGTTATCACGCTTACCACTACACAACCGGCACCAACCTTTTATAATTAGTTAGAACCTTTTATGATTCACTTTTTCTGCGGATGATTTCATTTATTATTTTCCGTCGTTCTTCGAGTAATCTTTGGAAAAGATCTTTTCATTATCGTCCAAAATTAACTTCGCTGCGTCAACGGCAAGTTCTGCCCCAGGAGACCATTTAAAAACTCGTTCCTCGATATTATCATCATTGCGATTGCGGGATCCGTGCAGAATGGATGCTACTGGTGTGTTGCTGGCCGTTTCACTTAAACTCTCGTCGCAGTGTGTGGGTCGTAAAAAATTTAATCGTCATTCGTCGGTTCGTTGTTCTCACTTTGCTGATGGCTGATGGCAGAAACTCTTGAAAACTGGCTCGTATATCACTGATCATTTGACTTTTTGAACGGCCGTTTTATTATTAGACATGTGGTCCTGACTAAGACACAGCTTAGGGTGCGTCTGCTTTGCATGTGCCTTCCACAGACCGAAGACCATATGCTGGAGAATTGCATCTCACAAGATTCCCTTCCTTGGCCACAACGCACATGGAATGCATTCCTGCATATCATCGATTGTCGTTACACAAAGCAGCATGCATGTCTTTTGCGGTTAGGATTGCGTCAGGTCTAGTTGATTTAGAATGTGTATTGGTGCTTGAGGCACAAAAATATCTCGGGTCTCGACTCGAGATAAGGGACGTGCACATGAAATTAAATTTTTCAATCCAATGGGGGTCAAAAGTTAATGTGAGCCTTGAGTCATTCGAACAAGTTGATTGCGAATACTTGCACAAATTGCAATCGCTTGAACGTACGCCGACCTGGCAAAACCGGTCAACTAATGGCGACAAAGCTGACCCAAATTGGTTTAGCGATTTTTCATGTTATTTCATTGCGTAAAATGCAATCAACTTAGCGAACTTCATTAAACTACGAGTCAAGTTATACATACTTGACTTACTGTCTAGACTCCCAATTAGCACCCGCTACAGGCGAGATTCCATTTCACCTCCGAGTTCCAATTTATGGTCCATTTAATTACTGGTAAGCCGAAACCTCTCGAAGTTAGGTCATCCATCCGTTTGCCATAGTCTGACATAACTTTCATGCCGGAGCCACACGACCGCTATCTATCCCTCGTGCATCTGGATTAACGACTGCAGCAACAAATTGATTATTTTACAACAACCACAAAGCCCATCCATCCTGTCAACATCGTTTAACAACTGGAAGGAAACTGTTAAATGATTATTATCGGAGATATGGAAATGGATGATATTCAGTTTCCAACCCATTCAAGGAGGCACACATCATGTAGAGCAGCACGCGTAATACGAGCGGATTTGGTCCAATTAGTGAGATCTCGGTCGAACTCGATGTCGGCGTCGTTGGTTTTGATTTACATACAAGCTTAGAGAGAGAGAGAGATAGCTGGGGTCTCCCCCTCTGCTTATGGAAGGATGCGTGTGGCTGTTTCGTTTGGTGGTTTTGTAGAAAATAGTTGCAGAGGACTTGTTGCTGGAATTTGTTCGCGGGAAGAGGGGGGAGGGGGTCTTTGTGGCTTTGGAATTGCCGAACATATATTCCAAGAAAAGCCAATCAGGGGATCGGTTATTGATGGTGTGCGGTTTCCTTGGGACATATATTATCGTTATCCGATCTTCCAGGGCATTGGGGTTAGTATTGGTTCAGTTTTCTCCGACTGCAATTGATTGGCGTGAGAATGCGATTGGAAGCATTGAATTGCGGTTAGAAAATGTGAAGGTGACTAAAATTTGTAAATCGTTACCATAAAATCTCTGGATGTTGCTACCTGTCGTGAGAGCAGACCAGAGGTGGTAAATGTTATAGAAATTATACTGCCTATAATCGCATATCAGTCCCATATGGATTTTCGTGAATTTTAAGATAATAACACTATCCTCTATCAATTGCCATCTACTTTCATATTACATGATAAAACTACGGACTTTGAGCATGAAAAATGTGAAAACAACATCAAGTCAGTTTGTCCAATCAAGCTAAGTAATCGAATATTAGTCCCATCCTGAAATTCAATCGTCCAGAGGTCAAACTACGGTTCTGTTTTTTGTATCGTAATATTTTTCGCTAATATAACAAAACATGCAAGCTTTAATGCAACTGATTTTAACCTGACAAAATGATCGATTAATTTACTATGATTTTTAAAATATTTACATGGAAATTGGACTTCTAAACTTCAACAGCCATTTTCTCAAAGCCTACTTTTTCCATATGGGACTGATATGAGCTTATGTGCAGTATAGGCGTCGATATTCAAATTCTACTTTGGTCACTCATTTGATCTAACGGGCAAAACATCTCAATTGTCAGTGACGAACATGTGCAGTTTTTTTTTATTAACTAAATTTGTAACGAAATTAAATTACTTGAGCAAAACAATTACATGGAGCCGTTAAAGTCAACAGTCCTGAACTGCATGGACAACAATAATGTAACACAGAATGCACGAAATTACAGTTTTTGTAACCGCTTTGACGAAAAATGAATGGAATTTTGACGAAGGTTTTTTTGAGGATCAAGTCTATAAAAACAATTTTGTCAATACCATGCGAAAGTCTGTCAATGACAATGATAAATCGCAGCTCTGCCCAGGGGAGTATTTGCTATTTTTCTATATTTTCAAGATACAGCTATGTTTATTCATCAATATCTTCGGAACAAATAAAGTTACAATTACTATTGCTGAAAGTTTGCAAGAGAAAATTAAACAATGAATCTAAATATGAATTTATTATTTTTGTACAGTGTTGCCAAATATTTTATATTTGCGTTTGAAAACTACAAACGTAAATTTGACAGAACGAGTATATTTGGATTTACTTGACAGCACCATCATGTTCCCCATCGTTTTTTTTTTACATAAGAAACACTGATCAACAAAAAGTTATATGCGTAGTTCTTGAGGTACAACAACATTAAATTTGCTTCAAAGAATGTTAAAAATTATGAGAAACAATATTCTTTTCAATTTTCTTTTCGCCCCCTCACCTATGTAAAAGAACTCAGTTTTCTCGCCTACTGTTTCAAATGATTTTTTAAATCAAAAAAACATGAAATCAAGAAAAAATTGTTAACAGTGTTGCCAAATTTTAAGATTAAATGCCCCTAATTTGGGCCCATACTTAAATTCAACAATCGAGTAAATTTTCAATAGCGACCAAAAACATCCATTCGTACCGTCCCAATTACACGTTCATCGAGATAAAATTGATAAATAGCAGATTTTTAGCAATGGTCCCAATCGTAGATGCATAGGCCAACATTAGAGCCATTAGAGATTAAACAACATAAATTCAAAGTATAGTGGTTGTGATACAGAGTTTTGGAATGAACATATAACACATGACATGAAAATTTCTTTGGAAATCTAAATATACTTCCGTTTTAAGTTTTCAAACGCAAATATAAAATATTTGGCAACACTGTACAAACATAATAAATTCATATTAAAATTCCTTGTCAAATTTTATCACGAAAACATGCTATCATATTTATTGTAGCTTTATTCAAAGTTGAATATATTGTTAAAAGAAAGTGGTGCTTTCTTGAAAATCACGAAAAATAGAAAATCCTCCCCTGGCCCGAGGGGTGCTTCGATCAGCACAAAAATTTGGATTCATAAAAGTTAGACCAAAATAAACATCTCCTCTAAATTTGGTCCAAATCGGAAAAGGTCAAATTCACGTGGCTCGGACAATTGGCGTGGAATGACCCATATGCATGTAATTTAATCTTAAGATTTATATTTTAACTAGTTTAACATTTGCATCAAACATATAAAAATTTAACATTAAATATAAAACTTTTGATTTTTAATATCCGAAATAAATTTTTATCATTTACCATTTGACAGAAAACTTTTAATAGTTAACATTTAGTTGTTAAAATGTAATAGTCAACATTTAAAGGTAAACATTTAGTTGTTAACATTTAATGGTTAACGTTTAAAAGTTAACAATTAATAAATTCGATTCAATAATGCCCGGACCACTCGTTCCGAGTGCTCAGTGGACCAGCGACTACCAGATGACCATGGCAATGCAAGAAAAAATCGTTTTAGTTGAAGGAACTGGTAATTGCTATTAGATATTTTTGCAAATAGTGACAGTGTTGTGGTTTTGAGATGCTCGATTACTCTGAAAGGACCGTTTTTGCTTACTGAGCAGAAAATCATCGGTTGTATTATATTATCATAGTAGGGAAGTGTCTCTGCTGCCTGATTGAAGCGATTTGAATGAAGAGAGTGGAATTGACAACTCCCTGTTGTTAACATTTCGTGAATTCAAGTTGCGCTCTTCTCCCGACTCATTGGGACATCCCTTCGTATGATGGCTTGCTCTGAATCGGGTTGGAACATTTTTATCGTTGGAAGGAGATTCTGCTCCCGTGAATCACGCGTAAGTGTCTCTGTTTACGGGTGCACCTTCCGTTTTTGGCCCTTGATACAATGGTAAATTGAATACAACCAGCTATCGTACTTGATCAAGTCATACGAAGTGGATAGTCCACTGTTTAATGGCTGTGCCCTGCAACAATGAGTGGTATCCTTTACATACATACATATTAGACTGATGCAAAATTTGACTTTTTCGCTCCAAAGTGCTTAAATGGTTTCAAATCGGGTCCTGATTAGCCTCCCAAAGTTACAACTCATTTGATTTGAAACAGACTTCGCACAAGCCATTTGAAGTTTGCATGTAAATTACTTGAGCTTGAGCTTGATTGACCGCCCACGGTTGCTACTCTGTTATTGCCAGATCAGCTGTAATTACACAGAGAACCAATAGACGATGCTTGGGATTAGCAATCATCCTCAATGTGTAAAAACTGGTGATCTTAAATTAGGCAATACCAGCGCCGGCCGCGCCCGAACACAGGTCAAGAAAGGAATGGGAAGGATTGTGTTGACATGACACTCGCTTTGATGGAAGCCGAGAACACCTCTGCACTTCCACGAGGAATCACTGGGATGTTGGATAAGAGGGTTGGGTTTGCAGCAGGGTTCGTTTTGGTAAACGATAAGCTGAATTAATGTCCTAACGATCATATAACGCGAAGGAGCTTGGGACTAAACCCACGGTCTTCTGCTCAGTAAGCAAAAACGTTTGCCACTAGGCAGACGAGCACCTTTTTAATCACCGAGTTGCTGTTATTACCATGTAGTCATATTAACAAATAAAACGATTGACGAATCTTGATTGTGGATGGGCCTGAGATTAGACTCATGATGTTCTGCTCAGTAAGCAAAAACGGTTGCTCTAAGGCCACCGAGCCCCTCATATCACATAATACCGTTGCTCTAATTTTTGTATCCATTCAAACCCGGAACCAACGACAACAACGAGTTTCACAAAATACACGATACACAAGCGATTTTACTATAAATCTCTTTGATATGTAAGGACCTGGGACCGCGTTTTTCTGCTCAGTAAGCAGGCCACTGTAACCGACGATCTTTCAAATCCGAAAACTAAAAACTACGAAAAAGTACTTAGGCCTTCATTAAGTTCCACTTTCACGCGACGTACAATGTTTCAATTTGCTCTTTACGTATTGTTCAGGCTAGGCCCTTTTCAAAATTTACGCGAGAAATACGCACAATCGTCACCTACCTCGCAAAACTGGTTCCAAAGGACAACAAAGGCATAAGCAACGATGGATTGTTGAACTTTGCTGGCTCCGGTGGTGTAGTGCACAGCAAAAAAAAATGTAATATCGATCAACGTAATTCAAGCTGATGTATGGAATAATGATGTAATTGTAGTTTTGTAATTTATCAGCACACACCCTGGTCGACCACTGTAAACCAATCTGCCGTTCAGCGTTTTCGGTTTTTGTTTCTGGATCTTTAGTTGCCTCTGTGATATACTTACTTGCGGCATACTATTTTGGGAGTGTATATGAGCGTGTACCATGTACGGTAGCTCATCTCTCATCGTGATGGTGGGACATAGTAGACAAATTAGAGAGAAAACAAGGAGGTATTAGTATTAGTTATATGTAAACAAACAAAACAAAAGTTAGATAATGCGGCACTGTAACTACTACTATTTTAGAGGTATGATTCGTCATGTTTAACTCAATGTTTCAATTTAGGCAAACTATCTATCTTACAATTACAAAAGCAAACCTAAACTTACAATTATATGCAAATGCAAAATGAAACTTGACAAATCATCGTCAATTCCCTTATTCCAGGGAAGGGCCTGACGATTTGAATCTAATTTTGATCAGTGAACGGGCACCATATGGTACATTTTCTCACCATGAACCTATCATTTCCAGCCTATCTGAACTATTTAATAAATGGAAGCCATAACATGGGTTACGCTCCCCCTAAGCGGGCCCTCCGCATCCTGTTTCTGTCTTATCTCAAATACAAAATGCCAATGGTATGAATGTATCTATATATAACTTGGAAATGACGTACAATCAAATAAACCCGTAACCCACTCACTTGGTCAGGCTTCAGAATCGTCCAGTGGGCAGTGCACTCTACACTCCAAGTTCCCTTTTTTTCAAATTTACCGCAAATTTGATATTTTACCCATTGAGTGTTGATTAGTCACAATAAAACATTGTGACAGAAGTTGAGGTTACTAGTGTATTAAATAATCTAGGTCCTATTTAGGATTATATCTGAAAAATCCAAATCTGGCCAACGCCCACCCTAAACCTAAACCTGTTCTAATCCACCTGAAATGACTAACGAATGGAAGACTTTGACTACCCAGCCAAGCAATAGTCTCATTCCGTGCCTTATGGCAACTTGATGATTCTATTGCGCTCATCTTCTGGCACCACCCAGGGGAGACTTGGTCCTGTACCCAATGCTTAACTTATCTCCATTCCACTCAGCTACTCGCAATTTCTTGTGATATAGTGGGCGGAATATTATTATATGAGACAATTCAATGCAGACGTCTTTCCAAATTTGGCAGATCGACAGGTAATCGGTGAGTTACCACGATAGTTGCTATTCAGCAACTCGACAACGTCCCATCGTCAACGCCTGCTATGAGAATATCCCATTGCAGACGCCAACGAAATGACGTCATCGAGCTATCGATCAACTACCCTGGTTATCGCCTGGTACCTTATAGCACGATGCTAGGAGGCGAACCGGAAGAATCGATGAGCTACCTCCCCCCATTTGAAGTTTGCATGTAAATTACTATGGGAAATCTCAACTTTTTGTTCATTGCCTTCTAGTCTTTTTCCATATTGAGCTGCGAAACAGTTTGATAGCCATTATTAACGAAAATTTTCTCAGCTACAACTTTGCCAAAGATCGTTTCTATGTAAAACGAGACAGGAAAAAGTTATTAATTATTCAAGAGATTGGTAAACTTATGACATGATCAAGCAGCTGCTCTGTAGGCAACACTGTATTTTGCAGCGTGACATAGTAGCCATGATTTTTGTGTCCTATTCAACGCCCCAGAAACACCAATGTTGCCTGCTGAGCACTTTCGATCCTTGCATTTAATCAAAAGGTGGTTTTCGGCAAAGTTGTAGCTGGGAAAATTTTCTATAAGTACAGTTGAAAGTTTTTGAAGCAGACCGATATGGTGAATTATTAGATAGACATGAATAAAAATCTTGGTTTTACCATAGTAATTCCCATACAAACTACAAATGGTTTGTGCCATCTCAGTTTCTCACCAAAGGGGTTCAAATTTTGAGAGGTTAGTCAGGATCCGATTTGGAATCGTTTAAGTATTGTGGAGCGAAAAAGTCAAATTTTGCATCAGTCTAATACATATACATACAAAAGTTAACAATTAATTAATAGATAACATTTAATGGTTAACATTTAATGGTTAACATTCAATAATTAACATTTAACAATTAACATTCAATAGTTTTCATATAATAGTTAACATTAAATAGTTAACATTTAATGGTTAACATTTACTATTTAACGTTTTGTAACATCATTTTATATTTAGCATTCAATAGTTAATGTTTAAGGAGAACATTTAATGATTTTCATTTAATGATTAACATTTAATAGTTAACATTCGATAGTTAACATTTAACGGAAAACATTAATTAGTTAACATTTAACATGTAACATTCAATAGTTGACGATTAATAGTAAATTTCATAGTTAACATTTAGTTATTAACATTCAACATTTCACATTTGATTTCAAATTAACCATTTTTCATTTAACATTTAACATTTAACATTTAACGGAAAACATTCAACCGTTAAAATTTTCCAGTAAACATTTAATATGTAGTATATTTAACGTTTAACAGACATATTACTTTTAACATTTAACAGTTAACATGCGACATCGAGTATATGATATTAAACATTAAGTATTTAACATTTATGATTTATCCTTAAATATGTACCATATAATTGTTATGTTTTAAAATTTAGCATTAAAAGTTAGTACGATTTTACTTCTTAATTTTTTCCAGTGTACATCAGATTGACAGCTTCTTCTATACTCCGCAAAATTTGAAGTTATCTGTGGATCAGACTAATTTAAATTCTGACAAAAGTTCCCGTCAATCCACATGCCGTCGACTTGCAAGGACCATTGTAAAGTTCCTTAGATAACTTGCCTTCTTGGGCTAGGAATCTAGGGATCGAATTCTCGCCGCAGAAAACTGGACTGGTAGTGTTTACTCGAAAGCGGTACCAAGCCCAAATGCAGTTTATCATTGTCTTTCAAGTACCTTGGGGCCTGGTTTGATTCAAAGTGCACTTGGAATACCCATAAGAGTAGACTTACGTCCAACCACTACTCGCTAGATGCGCATTAGACTAATGCAAAATTTGAAATTTTCGCTCCACGGTGTTCAAACGGTTTGAAATCGGGTCCTAATTAGCCTCCAGAAGTTTAAACTCATTTGATAAGAAACTAACTTGGCATAAACAATTTGAAGTTTATATTGAAATTACTATGGGAAAACCAAACTTTTTGTTCATTGTCTTCTAGCCTTTTTCCATATTGTACTGTTAACAAGTTCTATTGCTATTATTATTGGAATTTTTATCAGCAACAACTTTGCAGAAAATCGTTTTTCAGCCAAACGTTAAATTAAATAGTTTTTAATTGTTTAAGAGATTGATAATCTTATGGCATGATTAAGCAGCAGTATTGTGGCCAACACTGTATTCTGCAGTGTGACATAGTAGCCATGATTTTTGTCCTCTATTCTACGCGCCATAAACACCAATGTTGCCTGCTGAACAGTTGATTGAGCATAATCATAAGACATCAGTGACTTGAATCATAAATATTTTTTGTTCCTTACATTTGATCGAAAAGTGGTCTTCAACAAAGTTGTAGCTGAGAAAATTTTCAACAAGCTCAGCTATCATTTCCTAAAGTAGAGTGAACTGGTAAATTTCGAGATTGATATGAAACGAAATTATGGTTTCTCCATAGTAATTTCCATATAAACTTCAAATGGTTAGTGCCAAGTCAGGTTCTTACTGAAGGAGTTCAAATTTTGGGAGGATAATCAGGATCAAATTTGGAACCGTTTGAGCACTGTGGAGCAAAAATTTCAAATTTTGCATCAGTCTAATGCGCATCTCAATAGAACAAACCTCGTGGATAGCAACATCTGTCGGTGTGGAAACGGTTACGCTGACATCGATCACGCAGTTTGGCAATGTATGGATAATGACGCCGCCAGAGAGTGACTTTTGAATACCCTCGAGGCACAAGCAAGACAAACCCCATATCCCTATCAGAGATGTGTTGGGCAGCCGCGATCTCTGCTATATGCAGTCGATTTATGTGTTTCTGCAAATTTCTAGTAGGGGAAATGACGGCTTCGGCATGACAGACTATTTTCGGGAACCCAAATTGAAACACTATTTTCACTGGATTTTCTTACGAAAACACTTCGCTGAATGCATGCAAACGATTCTTTATGCTTTCAGCTTCAATTAGACTATATTTTTACCACTGAGAAAAAGCAATCTAGCAAGGTTTTCTTGAAATTCAACACACGCACTACAAATTGTAGCTGATTTCGAGTTGCCGATAATAGAACAGCAGATTTACATGCAGTTCAAATGGAACGGTTGCCGAAGAAAAACTGGTTGCCGACAATACTCGCTCTCACTAGAGAAGATTGGAGCTTTGTAAATGCGTTTCAAAACAGTTTTTGACGATTCTTTCGACTGAAATTGTTAGAGCAGCTGGCAGCAAAAGATTGTAAACAAACCAATACTGCATATGTGTCCGTTCCTTAGAGAAAAAGGCTATAGAAAGAAGGTCGCTGCTTAGGTTGCCGAGAATACGTAAATTCCCCTATAAGAATTTAATTCGTTTGTCTTTTGTATCTCTTTATTAGTTTTTGTTTGCCTTATCCCCCGTCTCGATGAGTCTCATCGTCACCCACTGGTCACCATAGCCGGTCGAACTCCAGACGAATCTAGAACCACACTACCGTTCACACTGGCGCTCTGATGAGACAACGAAACCCTACTCCCAAGCTCCTCCCCTTTTCCTATCCTTCGATAATGTGAACCTCGGGTAAGCCGCGAGTATTCGGCCCAACTCCTACTAGACATAGAATTAAGTGAATTTTGTTACAAACAAAGAACAATGAATTATCGGCTCCGTAAAGCTAACGCGATTGAGCCTTACAAATAAACGAACTAGATAGAAAAAAATTCCCGTTTTAGCTCTAGTCAGGTACTATTCACTTTTCCGGAGGATTTTTTATCCGGTTTAAGGACAAAAGGTCGACAGACCAAAGTTTGAAAAACAAAAGGTCTAAAGACAAAAAGTTGAAAGTCAAAAGGGCGAAAGACAAAAGGTCTCCAGAATCTCTCTTGGGTCCTTTGAGCTCAAAATGCCTACCAATCATCTCATTTCGGAATTCTCATGTGAGTTGATGTGTAACGTTAGAATTATAGGTGACTACTAGACCGATTGAAGGTCCTGGAATTTTAATAAAGTTTCCTGTAATAAAACAAAGTTTCATTCACTTAAGCGAAGTTGCTTCAACTTGTACAAGTACCGAACTTCTACGATGCTTTCCAGAATTAATTCGAAGCTCTCCGAATTTATACAGAGATTCTCTGCGTTTCCTTGATTTCTCATGAACATTTGAAGATTTGAGAAGATCAATGAAGGTCAAGAACAATGCCTTAACTTTAATGAACTTCTCCTAATTTCTATAAAATTCTACAAAACTATCAGCATTTCTACGAAGTTCATTGAAGTTTTACGAAATTCACTGGATTTCTATGAAGTTTGTTGAGCTTTTTCAAAGTTATCTGATCTCCTATGTAATGTATTGCACTTCTCGAAACTTACCAGAACTTCTACGAAGTCCCTGAAGTTCTAAGAAGTTTTCTAAAGTTCATTAAAGTTTGAATGAAGTTTCTTGATATTGAGCAATTCTCTGTCAAATGAGAAAACGACTTGGCACGAGCCCCTCCGATTTCGTAGGGAATTTTAGGCACATTTTCTAAATTGGACCAGTGCAGATGGAGAATCACGAAAATCTTATCAAAAGGACTTATTTTCGAGAAAATACCAATTTTCTAAACATTATTTTTAAAATGAAAAAAAATGAAAAAAATCGTACGATGGAATGAAGAAAAATTCACTTATTATTATGAACAATTTTTTTTCATGGTATATTTTCTCCTTCAAAGTCCAACAAATTCTCTAAAAACTTCTTCTCGGACAGAATTGTGATACAATAAACGGTTTAAGAGTTACAGTTTTTTGAAAAATTCATATGTGAAAACACATGCGAACTTTTCAAAAATTAGACTTGAGTCAAAATGGTCTGGTGATCTGTGGAAAAATCATAATCTCCAATGCTGAAAACAAGTTGAAAGTTTCATTTAGATCGGAAAGAGTTGTGCCAGATTTTGACTTTTTCTGGCAGACTTCACCTGGGAAAGCTCTATATTTTTTTTAAACTTTTCGTCAACCTTCAAGGGAGTTTTCTGAAAACACATAACGTTCTCTTAAGCCTTACCTTCTACGAGTTGCCATTGACTTCTAAGAAGGTGCCCGTAAGGACTCAGTTTTATAAATCTGAAATAGTGTTACACCTTTCCTCCATCCGCAAATTTTAAAAGTAGAGGTGTGATACGTGAAAACGTTTACTACCGACAGTTTATGTCTTGTCAGCTAGGGCCATGGCCCCTTTCAGCCCAAGATCCTGTTAACGCTTATGAAGTGATGCGTTCTTTTGACTCTTAGGAGCTGTCGATAAGTTACTTAGACGGATTTTTAACGATTTAACAACTCCAACTCTCCCCCTGTAAGTATAGACAGTTGTACATACATTTGTATCAACAGTTTACCGTATGCGTGATAATGTTTGCACCATCGTACAAATAAGGTTCCCGTTTCACATGTGCATACAATGCCTTGGTTTTCTTTTTATGCACGTAACCTATAGCTCATACCGTAGTAGGCTGTGTATAAAAGAAAATTATTTACTTAGTTTGACAGTTGCACCATGACGAAGTGGCAGCGTATTCGTTATTTGTTCCACGCGTAAATGTCGCAAAAAGACATTTCAATCGCCGTGGGAGTGTTCCGGTGGACCGTCAAAAGGGTTTTAGAATGTGAAAAGAAAGGACAACTATCCGCGAAGGTGGCCACAGGTCGTCCGAGGTCAGCTCGGGTGCCGAGGGTTATCGCTGCTATCAAAAGGAAGATCCGGGTGAATCTAGTGCGTTCAATAAGGAAAATGACAAAGGAACACGGGATTAGTGACTTTACGGCAGGGAAGATCGTAAAGGAAGATTGCGGAGCGAAATCGAGGGCACGGAAAAAAAACTCACATGATTACCAACCGCACCTGGAAGCTACGAGTCAAACGATGCAAGAAAATCTTGAACTTCCTTAAGCGAAAAAATCCGGTAATCCTGTTCACCGACGAACACAGACGTGGCCGACGAACACAAGAACGTGTATCTGACCAAGCATCCTGCTAGCGTTATGGAGTTTGGATTGGTGGCTTCCGATGGCAAAAAAATGGACCCGGTGTTCATTCCAGAAGGCGACAAGGTCAACACGGAGGTCTACATCAGTATTTTAAGTAAGTATGTTCTTCCGTGCTTCATAGAACAGTACGGTCCGAAGCCAAATGTTGTATTTCAATAAGATGGGGCTCCGTGCCACACCTCGAACCACACTCAGAAGTGGTTGCAGGAACATCTTCCGTTCTGGGCGAAGAATATGTGACCGCCATCCAGCCCCGATTTTAATCCGCTGGATTACTCGATCTGGCGCGTCATGAAGGACAAGGCCTGTTCTAAACGCCACCCGAGTACAGCAAGCCTCAGACAAACATTGACCCATACCTGGAGAGAAATGGATCCAGACTACATAATCAGAACCTTCCGTGAATTTCGGAAGCGTGTGGAGGCCGTAATTGCAGCAAGCGGAAACTCGATCGATGATTAACACAGTGTAAGACTCTGACCTTTGAATAAATAAAAAAAAACTCGTAAACGAAATTTTTGAGATTTTTTTTAATTTTGACATTGCTCAATGGTGCAAACGCATACGGTATATGGAGCTGGTTGCATAACACTCCCTTACAACTTCTGGACAGGGCCATGAAAAAATGAACAATTTATGTACAAAGGTTTTGCTTACGATAATATAAATAACTCTTTTGGATAACAATAAAATGATTCACGACAAACTAAATCATAATTCAAAGTGTTTTGATACGTCATTTTCATAGCTGGGGAAAATGCTATACTAATATCAACATGAAGCTTTAAGAAAGTTCTGAAGAGGATTGATTGATAGTTCCTCTATAGTACGGCAGCATATGAGCAAGTCATACGCTCAATCTTTTGCCTGTGGATTTGAGGAAATACCTCAAGTCCCCTCATCCATTAACGTATGAGCTAGGTAAAGGAGTGTGCGTTTGATTACTACTGTCGCATTAATGGCCCTTCACTCAATTTCAACTTTTGTTCAATTTTCACACTGCCGTACTCTAGCGGAATTATTAATCTATCCTCTCCAGAAATTTCTCTAGCTAATAAATTGTCGTACTAAAGCTTCATGTTGATATTAGTATAGCATTTCCTTCCAATTCTGTAAATCCGTTTTAGATTCCAGTTGAGCAACGAATTATTATCATGAATTCATCAACTATTCATAAATTATGAGTAAAATCTTCAATCACTCATTAAGGGGCATAATCTTTGGAGTGACATTTTTTTACACTGCAATCATTTCCGATAAATTCAGTACTTACTATTGAAAAGATTCAGCTTCCGGGTGGATCCTAGCCGCCGGATGGGACTCTTGATGTCCATATCGTTTTCGTCCATCATCGTAACGCCATTCATCGTGACTTCTGTTCGTTTTTTTCCTTCCTTCCTTTTCTTCTGTAACCCTTTGATTGGCTTTCGTTTCCACTATCGATAGATTCGCATTCACTTCACTTCGGCACTTGAAAATCACTTACTATTACATGATCACTGCCTCTTGCAGATCTTGTGTTTTGCTCGCTTGCTTCGAAGGGGATGATCTCACACCATCCGTATTTTGAAATAAACACCACGCCAGAGAGGGGCGCAAAAAACATGAACAAGCTGCACGCAGATGTTGACACAATTTTCATACACACATGCCGCGCTTCTTCTGCCAAAAACCGGCTCAACACACTATTTTTATTTTTGATGCTCTTCTACAGCGATGATTCCGATGAATATTATTTGTTTAGAAAACACAAACACTTTTACTTTCGGCGATGGCTTTTCTCGCAGTCGGCATTATTTTTATTAAAACTTCAGGGTATTGGCAGGATCAATCACCTCAATCGCACTGACACTGACTTCACCGCTCAGCAGATGGCACCCGTCATCACTCTTCGTTTCGTGAAATCTCCTAAAAACAGCCCAAAAAAAACACCACGCTAGAAATTATATGCCATCAACACACAAGCCAGACAGGGATCATATAGACGCTAGGGGTAACCGTCGTCGTCGTCGTCGTCGTTTGAGCTCTGTTATTCATCCATCCACTCACTGCTATCGCCGTCGCCGTCTTCGCTGCTTGGTATGGGTTACGTATAACATGACATTTCGGATTCACATTTATAGATCCCCACGATCCACTTCGTTGCAGCTGAGCAACTGTGGTCCGAAAAACCGAGGCAAACAGATCACACACGCTACACACTCTTCCTTTGGGACCCACTCTGCAGTGCCGACGGTGACGTAATTCCGGCCGGCAGATCTTCCGACCGACGATCACTTCAGATGCAGGGCGTTACTTTCACGCCCGTACGCCCACGCCTTCGGATTTTTAAACAAAAATAACGATCTACCGACACGCTACTCTAGCAGTAGGATGTCTCGCGGTGCGGGGTTCACCGGGTTTCCTTTGTGTGTGACGAACAAACGAACGGGCAAAAATCGCACGAGAAGAAAACGCGTCTCAACGGTCCGACGGTCGGCAAACTAGTGAGACGACCGTGCGACAAACGGCTGTAAATGCTTGCTTGGCTGTTATTCTGCACGCTGTTTGAGTCGGGTGCCGGTTGGGTTCGGTCGAGTGTTTAAACGTCGTTGCTGTGTTTATCATGTTCTATACACATTGGGGGCGTAGACTGGTTCGAAAGGTATAGGGAAATACACCGTCTTAGAGCATGGAACTGGTATTCTAGAACAGCGGTTCTCAATCTTTCGTTGATTACGAGCCGCCTCAAAAAATTGTAAAAGATGTACTGCCGTTCTACGCATATCTGTCCCATGTTACTTTTGGATGTTTTTCATTTTTGTTCATAAAACAGTACTTTTTTAGGTAAACTTTGGAATGAAAATAGAAAACCATATAATTAGTTCTGGGTTTGTATAAAAACAACATCAAGTCTAATTGTCCCATGTTGTAATTCTACGTAAAACTGTCCCACAAAGATTTTCTTGACTGAATCTATCATTAACGAATCGATTTGTGTACACAAGTTATTGAAACAGGATTTATATAATCAAAAGAAACGGTATGAACCATTTTAGGAAGTGAAAGTTGTATTTTATGTTGGTAAATATTAAGAAAAACGGGATTTCATATTAAAACACCATCATCTAATTTCAAACAATGCATTATTAGACACTTACGTAGACGCTCGCCACCCCCACACTCTCCTACACGGTTAGAAAAAAGTACCCAAAATTAAGTTCTTTTCACTCATCTCGGCACTATAGTGCAGGAACCCAAAAGTAGGTAAAGCGGGTCAAAGTAATTTTCATTTCCTTGTGTGCAGTTCGTATGGAATTTTCCACTGGCTTTTTAACCAAGAGTAAGTTAGTTGTACCCAACAGTAGGTAAATATGATTATACTCAACGTTGGGTTCCCACACTTTACTACCCCTGTTGGGTGGTTTTGCTCCTCCGTTTTTGACAACATTAGAAGGAGAAAAGGAGACAAACTAGTCAAAAGTAGGTAAAAGTGAACTGGCCGTTGGGTACTTTTTTCTTACCGTGTAGTGTCTATGTGTTTCATGAAAAGCCGCTTTTATAATATGATAATACGTAGTATAAAGGTCAACTCCGTACGGCAGAAATTTGCATGTGCATGTCAACTCTTCCAAAGTATTTCTTGAAATCATCAAAGCCCACGGTCAACGATCGTGTAACGTAATGATCTTTTGTCCACAGCATGTCAGCCGCCATAAATCTATGGTCGGACTCAAAATGATTAAGCACAATCTCCTTTAGTCCTACGTTCATCTTGCTAAGGAGTAGAACAAGATGTTAAGAAGTTTATGTTCTAAATAGTACATTCATCATTAGTTTCTTGAAATGCTCTTAACTTTAATGGTTTCATAGAAGTAGCAATGCCAACAAATTTATTGTTGGTATAATTGAATGATGGAAAGCTATACAAACTATCCAGGATCTTCGAAAACTTCTCGGAGAATGCAAGCACGGTCATGCAAGCACAAGAGTAAAGACGTCAAACGCAACGTGGCCATCAAAGCAACACTGAAAGTAACAGTTCTTAGTGGGACTAACATGCGTAGAATTTCCTACTTCATTGCAAATTTCTAGGCATAACAGTCCCATTTAATATTATTCGTATAAAAATAGGCTTAACTGATTTCATTGAAGGTAATTTCTGTAGTTTTCACTAAAACATATTGATTCTGTTGAAATGTGAACAATGCGGTAACTTATTTTAACGTATATTTCTTCCAATGAGCAGAAATGATTCGAAACATTATTCGCGATTTTCTCAGAACCAACTTTTGAAACATGGGACTGATATGCGTAGAACGGCAGTGTAGATTTGTCATGGAATTGTATCAGGCCTGTCATGCTGGTTACTCGCGGTTATTCCATGACTAACCAGCTCCGAAAACCGATAACTATTATTAATTTTATTGTTAATAGATTCAACTTTCCATATCTCGATATTGAAGGAACTATTGAAGGATTGATCGAGATATTATCGTTTTAATAAGAGGGATCTCACGGTGTCTATGGTAGAGCAATATTAGAACAAAAAATAAGCATTGCTGAGGCATTGGTTATCTATCACGCTATTTCATAGTTGTTTTTAGCACTGGGTCCCCAAATAAGTGAGAAGTAGACATACATCTATGATCTGAATGAATATTTTACAACCAGAAGCTAGCTTTCAAGACCTGTGGCATTTAACATCAATAAAATCAAATACTCGTATCAACAGAGAAATATTTAGACATTAAGGGGGCTTTTGATTCAGTTTCCAATGAAATTCTGTCAGACAATCTGCACAGATGTGGACTTTCCGGAATTTTAAATAATTTCTTGTACAATTTGTTGTCATAAAAGCAAATGAACTTTTCCCTTGGACCACTGACAACTTCCAGAATTAGCTACATGGGCCTGCCCCAAGGCTCATGTCTCAGCCCTCTTCTTTATAACTTTTATGTCAAAGATATCGACAACTGTTTGGCAGAACAATGCACGCTAAGACAACTTGCAGATGACGGTGTGGTTTCCGTAAGAGGTCCACATGCCGTGGACTTGCAAGGACCATTGCAAAGTTCCTTAGATAACTTGTCTTCTTGGGCTAGGAATCTAGGGATCAAATTCTCACCGCAGAAAACTGAACTGGTAGTGTTTACTCGAAAGCGGTTTAATCTTTTGGGCAGAAACATTACTTAATCATTGTCTTACAAGTACCTTGGGGTCTGGTTTGATTCAAAGTGCACTTGGAATACCCATATTACGTATTTGAAGCAAAAATGTCAACAGAGGATCAACTTTCTCCGCTCAATTTGCGGCTCACTTCACCAATCGCAGTTCCTGAATTGAATATGATCTGACCATGAAACAAGTGATTCATGGGATTCCAGATCAACTTCGAACTATTATTATCTCACGATGTTTACTGAAAAGTACCAACACGTCAATTGCGTGAAAAGATATTTTACAGATGGGTCACCTCTCAATCGATCCACTGGCTTCGATGTCTTCAATGAAAACTCTAGCGCCTTCCACAAACTTCAGGAACCTTGTTCCGTTAATGTTGCTGAGCTGGCAGCCATCAACTTCGCATTGGGGATGATTTCCAGCATGCCCTCAGACCATTACTTCATCTTCTCGGATAGTCTCAGTTCGATTGAGGCTATTCGGTTGATGAAACCAAGTAGGCACTCATCTTATTTCCTTTCAAAGGTAAGGGAGCAGATAAGTGTGCTGGTCGAAAGATCATCTATGATTCTCTTGTATGGGTCCCCTCACATTGCACAATCCCAGGCAATGAGAAGGCGGACTCTCTCGCAAAGGTGGGCGCGCAGGAAGGCGAATTTTATGACAGGAGAATTTCACACGATGAATTTTACCATTTAGTGCGTCAAAGTTTCCTTTCGAGTTGGCAAACCGATTGGAACACTTGAAATCAATTATTCCTAATGTTTCTTCGAGACCGTGGTTTAAAGGCTTGGGCTTAAGTCGTGACTTCATTCGCGTGATGAGTAGACTTATGTCCAACAACTACTCGCTAGATGCGCATCTCAATAGAATAAACCTCGTGGAAACGGTTACGACGACATCTATCACGCAGTTTGGCAATGTACGGATAATGACGCCGCCAAAGAGCGACTTTTGAATACCCTCGAGGCCCAAGGAAGACAACGCTATACCCCTATCTCTGCTATATGCAGTCGATTTATGTGTTTCTGCAAATGTCTAGTATAAGAATTTAATTCGTTTGTCTTTTGTATCTCTTTATTAGTTTTTGTTTGTCTTGTCCCCCGTCTCGATGAGTCTCATCGTCGCCCACTAGTCACCATAGCCTTTCGAACTCCAGACGAATCTAGAACCACACTACCGTTCATACTGGCGCTCTGATGAGACAACGAAACTGGGGGTAGGGTTCTCCCCTTTTCCTATCCTTCAACTATGTACCCCTCTAACCTCAGGTAAGCCGCGAGTATTCGGCCCAACTCCTACTAGACATAGAATTAAGTGAATTTTGTTACAAACAAAGAACAATGAATTATCGGCTCCGTAAAGCTAACGCGATTGAGCCTTACAAATAAACTAACAAGATAAAAAAAAAACAGACAAATATTATGAATCAAATACATCACAAAAACATTTAATCATTTATAACTTTATACTATCCAATTGTGTTCTACTAAAGTTGGTTAATCCAGTATAAATAAAACGGTGTCAACGCAAACAGTGTTTTCAGTTGATTCGAAATAATCAATCGACCTCGTGCTGCTCCAGAAAAGGCAGTAGCCTATTCCGTAGGCACTGCTTCTGGTAAATTTGCTGATTCATAGTCATAGAAGTAAAGAAAGTTTGACTTTTCAACCCACAACTGCAGATTGCTTGCCAGACAAGGAACTAGAACAGTAAATGATGGAAATTCTCGACCGCAAAGGTTATCAACAGATGCAAAATGTTAAAATAAAGCATTCTGGATATTTTCCAAGTACGGGTCAGGATAATTTAGATAGATCATAGATATATTAAATCAAATCAAGTAATCGAATTTGTGAAGACACAGTTAACTCTTCATATTTCGATGCCTCGACATGTGACCAGTTTTTCTCTATATGTCGATGATTATCTCGCTTGCTTCAATTTTTTTAGTATAGATCATTATTATCAAGATCACTCCGTTTCTCGATGATACCTTATAATACTTCCCAAGTAGCCAAAAGTTCTGATAAAAGGCTATTTGTGACTTAAGCAGCTTGGTGATCTATAGAATTCTAAGCAGCATCATTTTTAAGTCGTTATAAGAACTTGAAAGTTCCGGTACCATAATTGAAGAGCATTCTAAACAGCTTCTGGCGGAACTTGAACGGAACTTTTAGAAAATAAGTTAAAAAGGTTTTTCTCCTCTACACCAATTCTATATATAGTTAAAACTTTTATGAAAGTTATTTCTTAAGGCAGGTATTAATGTGTGATTTACCACAGCATTAGTAGTAGAATTGGAGCTGTTTGAAGAATTAAACCCAGCCTTTCTGCGTGAGAGCCCCAGCACGAACCAGTGAGCTGTTGTCCCGCCTACTGTTGGAGTTTTCAGTGCCAGCTGACTAACTTGAATACGAAACACAGCACCTTGATGAATTTTGAATTGGTTTGCCCGGAGGGTATTCCAACACACTCTTTAATTTTTTATGTTTGGATAGAATGTTGATGCAATGCATAAATATAAGAATTATGATTTATTCGGGCCACTGATCATTTCATATTTACGTACATTAAATTTTGTTAATAATAAAGACTTGCACGAATTGCTTCATGTGACTTAAAAGTTCTGTCGGAAAATTATTTGAGCTTTATGGAACTTGAAAGTTCTGTCGGAACTCTATTTGAACGTTACGGAACTTGGAGGTGATTTTAATCATTGAATGCGGAACTTTTGGTTACTTGGGAGCAGTCAGCAAAATAATTCTATACCATTTAAAAAGCTACGTTTAATTTGAATTTGCATTTAAAGTAAAGTGATAAGGCCCCAACGCAATGTGTGCGGAAGCGGAACGGAAATGGCAAGTTTGACAGTTGTCACAAAAGACATCAATATGCCTAACCGAAGTCCTTTTGGCTCTAACTAGTTTTCAATGCGACAAGTAGGCTTACTCAAATCGGGCATTTGCGCTGCAGCTGCCGTTCTGCTTCCGCTGTCATTGCGTTTGGGCCTTTAGCCTACCCTAATAGTTGTTAATCATCGATGTCTGAGGCCGTTTTGAAATTCAAGATTTTTTTTTATTATAGTCACTTTAACGCTCTTGGGTCATTCGTGACTTGTCCGGGGGTGAGATTTGAACTCGTGACTTTGGCGTGAGAGGTATGGATGCTAACCACTACGCCGGGGTCACCCCCTCGAAATTCAAGATGGTGGCTTCCGGTTGGAGAAAAACTTTAAAATTATGTCAAATACCCCTCAATATGGGTATTTTTGGAATTGGGGTGACGTGTGAGGACCGGAAATCGATGTCTGAGCCCGTTTTGAAATTCAAGATGGCGGCTTGCGATTGGAAAAAAATTTGAACTTCTGTCAAATACCCCACAATATGGGTATTTTTGGATTCGGGATGACGTGTAGAGTCTGGAAATGCATATCTGACGCCATTTTGAAATCCAAATGGCGGTTTCCAGTTAAAGAAGAATATAAAAATACTGTCAATTATCCCTCAATATGGGTATTTTTGGACTCGTGTTGATGTGTAGAGACCGGAAATTCATGTCTGTCACCATGTTGTAATTTAAGATGGCGGCTTCTGGGAGAAGAAAAACTTGAAAACACTGTCAAATAACCCATAATATGGGTATTTTTAGAATCGGGGTGACGTGTAGAGTCTGGAAAGCAATGTCTGACGCCATTTTTTAATCAAAGATTTTCGTTAGAGAAAAACTTGTAAATTCTGTAAAATACCCCGCAATATGGATATTTTTGGAATCAGAGTGATGTGAAAAAGCCTGGAAATCCATGTCTGATGCTATTTTGAAATCCAATATGGCGGCCTCAAGTTACAGAAAAATAGAAAAAAGGTGGGTTTTCAGTCCCTACACGTCATTCCGATTAAAAATAAACCCATATTGAGGGGTATTGGACAGAAATTCAAAGTTTTTGTCTAACAGAAAGCCTCCATATTGAATTAAAAATGGTGTCAGACATAGATTTCCGGTCCCTACACATCACCACGATTCCAAAAATACCAATATTGAGGGGTATTTGACTTTTTTCCAACTTTTCTGTAACTGGAAGCCACCATCTTGAATTTCAAACAGGCGTGAGAAATCGATTTCCGGCCCCTACACGTCACCAAGATTCCTAAAATACTCTTAAGGTGGTGTATTTGACAGTATATCCCAGATTTTATTTAAACGGAAACCGCCATATTGAATATTAAAATGGCACCAGGCATGGATTTCCGGTCCCTACATGTCACCCCGATTTAAAAATAAAATCATATTGAGGGGTATTGGACAGAATTTTCAAGTTTTTCTCTATCCAGAAGCCGCCACATTGAATTTTAAAAAGGCGTCAGACATAGATCTCCGGTTCTTACACATGACCAAGATTCCAAAAATATCCATATTGTTGGTAATTTGGTAGTATTTTCCAGCTTTTCTCTAACCGTTGAATTCAAAATGACATGGTTTTTCGGTCCCTACATGTCACCCCGATTCCAAAAATACCTACAGCTGTGATAAAATAGCAGCGCATGCCGATTTTCATACAAAATGGTCAATTTTGACATGATGTAACTTTGTTAACTTATGATCAATTGAGCTGAAACCTTCATAAAAAAACTACAAATATGTTGAATTTTACGATTACAAAATATTAAATTTTTGGAAGCACCTGCCGGAAAGTGAGACACCAGGTATTTTTTTTTTAAATAATAGCAGTTTTCTATTTGAAAAAATACGTGCTGCAAATATTTTAAACATTTTTAAAATTTATTTAATTTGTTAATTGTGTAGGGATTGTTAGAATTTTGAGAAATGTAAAATTTAAAATCTCAAAATTAAGCTGAAATGAAAATTATTAGTACTGCTATTATTTTGAACAATTTTACCTGGTGTCTCACTTTCCGGCAGGTGCTTCCAAAAATTTAATATTTTGTAATTGTAAAATTGAACATATCTGTAGATCTTTGGCGGACGTTTCAGCTCAATTGATCATAAGTTAACAAAGTTATCGGCATGCGCTGCTATTTTATCGAACACAACTGTATATTAAGGGGAGTTTGACAGAATTCCCAAGCTTTTCTCTAACCGGAAGCCGCCATATTGAATTTTAAAATATCGTCAAACATTGGTTTCCGATTCCAAAAATATTCATATTGAGGGATATTTGACAGAATTCCCAAGTTTTTCCTCAACCGGAAGCCACCATATTGAATCAAAATGGCCTCCGACATTGATTTCTGATCCTCAAACGTCACCCTGTCTCCAAAAATACCCATATTGAGGGGTATTTCACAGAATTTCCAAGTTTTTCTCTCACCGGAGGCCACCATATTGAATTTCAAAAAGGTGTCAGACATCGGTTTCCGGTTCCTAAACTTCATCAAGATTCCAAAAATATCCATATTGTTGGTAATTTGGAATTATTTCTAAGCTTTTCACTAACCGAAAGCCGCCATATTGAAATCAAAATAAAGTCAGACATAAATTTCCGGTCCCTCTCGTTCTCCTTCCGGTTCGTAAATGGAGGTTCCAGTGTATTGATAATAATAAAAAAACCACGATTGGAAAAACAAATCTTCACTCTCAGTCGAAAACAACAAACAGCTAAAACTGAAAGGGCCCATCACAGACTGAACATTTTCAATTAATTTTAATGATATTTTTATGCATGATTTCAAACATGTGAACATGTGATCTACCTTGTTTTACGTGAAATTCGACTCGAAACGCATGTTCATAGTAAAAAAATAAAAACCTGCTATTAATCCTATAAATGATAAATAAAAAACTGCTTAGGACCTTTTCGAAAAACAAAGCAAACTGACATTTTGGCGAATGAACACCGAGTCACTTTGCAACTCACCTAAAAATGAACCTCTTACGTCACCCGAGTCACTTGTCGGAATCGAGTGAGGAGATTCATGTGACTACGAGGTGACAATTAGGTACTGCAGCGTGACGTGACGAATGAACTCAGTGTTAATCAGCTGTCATTTTTTTTTCAAAAAAGTTAAGGGCTGTGTCCAAGCATGACCGCATTGTTGACGTAGAACTACGAAATTTTATTTGATGCTCCATTCACTAATATATTATTAACAAAATAAATGGTATAGAAACTTAACTCCATAATGAAAAATTCATTACTAATTTTTTTGAAATTGGGCGGGTATTGAATAAATCCTAAAATTAGGATTACCTGTGGCCGCTTTCTTGTTGGCTCGACACAATCGAACGCGTTCAGCAACGGTCCGCGTATATTTCGCAGGTTTTCCTGCCTCCTGGTCTCTCACGCACTTAAGATAATCGTGGAGATATTTTGCAGCAATGTGTTGAGACATTTTGAAGATTTTTACAGAATTTCTCAACAAACACTTGATTCACTTCGAATATTGACTCTATCCAACGCGTAGTGTAAACACTGAAGCACTTACTGTACCAATTGGAATATACAGAGAATGCTACAATGCATAAACACGATGGTGTTTCAATATGATGTCTGTGTTTGGGAAACAATCACAAAATCAAATTTTGATTACCTTTCTTTTTGCACACGCCGGTAAGCTACACAGACTCCTCCCATCATGAGTAGTTTGCTATCAAGTAGCGATACTCTCCCTTTGCGTAGTTTGACAATGTCAATCCTTCGAAGCAACGGGCAATTAGTGAGTTATTAACGAAAGATTAAGAGAATCGATCAAAATCACTTGCACCCGTGCTTCCAAGTTAGGTTACAGGTTACAGGTGGTCGATGGGGGCGTGCGGTTCTGAATATGGACCAACAGGCACAGATAAATTATATTCCAACTCTTTACTGTAATAAGCTTGTTGGCCCTGAAAAGGGCCGTTTTGTTGCCAAAGTTGATGATGATTTAACCTCGAAAACCGTACAGAGTGCTTCTGCCGCTTCAAAGCGTAGACGACATCCATGGCCGCTTACGCTTGGCGTGTTCAGAGTAGGTGACAGCTTAACGGATCACATTTTCCACAAACACCTTCAGCACACATCGCAGATCATACCGGAGATACGATTGACACTGCCACGGCGAACCAGGCGACGGATGGCGGTTATCACGAAGAGTCTTGCGATGACGCTTGGCGCCTTTTTTACCAAGACCTTTTCCTACTTTTCCACGACCAGTCATTCTTGCTTGTTAGGTAGAAGAGTGGACTACCTAACCTGTCACCTTTTTCCTACTGCTGCTATTGCTTCTTCTGTTGCAGGTTAAAAGTGGTACTCTATTATGACGACTGGGTTTGAGAAGCACGTTTAATTCATGAAAACAGTGACCACATTACCACATTATCACTTTTTCAATAGTTTCTTGTTGAAAATCATCAGATGGAATCATTGCTATTGATGCGTTGACATATTTCTGACCGATTGGTGATAAAATTATTGAAATTGGTCCAGGGGCAGCTGAGTTATTAATGTTCAAAATCTTTCATATTTTTGTTACATGTTCCATTTTCGATTGTCACAAAGTGTACCCCCATATGGAAATCACAGACGTAGTCCTACGCCAAAAAATATTTTAAAATGTTCGAAATTGTCGAGGAAATTGCGGGGTGAAAGGATGTTGCTCGTGGACATTGCAGAAGTGTGATTTACATCTCACTGCAGTCTGAAAAATTATCGAGAAAATCTGCCCAAGAAAAAATCGACTAAGTCCACGTAAACAGTACCACTGAACTGTCATAAGATTGAGGTTAACCCCGACGGTGCAAAACCTAATGTCAAATACGAACAATCGTCGACTACCTCGCATAACTGGTTCCAAACGTAAACAAGAATTAAGAAACCTACAGGGTTTGTTTACGTTTAGAACCAATTTCATACAAGAATGATCAGTAGGAGGATGAGTATAAATAGCACTACAGTCGATAAGCTACAAATAACCTTAAAAGTTATAGAATACTGCAATAACAAAAAAAAAATCTTAAACATCGTTCAACAACCATTCCCTACGAACCAGTCTAACCCAGAAATATTTTATCCGAGGGGAACCATGTGCGCAGGTAAGAGCGAAGAAGGACACTCTGTTTTTTTTGCGCTCGAAACGAATGGTGTGTGTATAATTCTATTAGCTGAGCTTCTGCTGATATCGTACCAATAGTCTCCGTCTCCGCACAATACAAACATGTCGTACATTTAGGAAAGTCGCTGATCGCCGCGGGAAAGGCCAGGCAGGTAACTGCTGCTCACATGTAACACGCAAATGTAGAGGTAGTACCGGTCGCGTTTAGGCCTCGCACACCACGGGCAGGCAATAAGCGCTATTTAGAAACCAAGAATGCCGTAAACAAACATCATCGCGTGAATTCGGAGAGGCACTGTGGAGTGGTCCGGAGGTTCGTTGTTGTCTGGAAAGAAAGGGAAAAAAAGACCAAGAAAAGGGTACAATGTTAGAGGAGATACAACGGCTTGTAGGCTGGGCACACGGAGTGCGAATCGAAATTAGAACATATCGGTTGGTGGTGATTGTGGGGGCGATTAGGAATGTTGCTGTAAATTACGCAATTAGGTGGGTAGAATGGGGGCAAAAATTGCGATAGAATGACTTGACAGGTGAGGCGGCTTCCAACCTGGTATCGAATGAGACAGGTGTATGAAGACGGGGAACATATGGGCGCACATTTTCTGTTAGAGGATGTCTATTTCCGACCCGTCAGTGCTTAACTGACCTATACACTCGAATAGACCTTTGTGATCTTTAAGTTATTATTTTCCAGTGAGAATTAAATTTTCTGAAGCAAATGGAACTGTTTTCGAACATTTCGACAGTGAGCGTGCATAAGGGCATATATGCGATGATCGTTTCTCTTCATCGATTTTCTCTTTGCATTGTTACAGCTAAGTGAAACAATTTTCTAGAATTTTTTTTTTTCCTTTGGTTTGTTTTTTCCGTCGATCTTGTTTTCCGTGCTGAGCACCAATGCTACCGACGTGCCAGGAAGGCAGCTCCCTCACCTGGACCCTACCTATCGACCCATCAACTCATGAACCGGGGACCAACGGCTTTACTTCCCATCCGAAGGAAGGCGTGATCAGAGATGTTATGCCTCAGAACATCCCGGCGGCGCCGACTGGTATTGAACCCAGGCCTGCTGGGGTGAGAGGTAATCACGCTTACCACTACACCACCGGCGCCGTTTTTTTTTCTAGAATTTGTTCAATTCAGAGTTGTATTGGCTATCAAAAGCAACAGCAAACGTACAGAAAAACGTTAATTCTTTTCTCGTGTTGTGTAGTTATACAGAATCAAGCGAAGACAAATTAAAATAGGTAGGGGAAAAATCTACTTCGGCCTAATCTCCTATTCTCGGCCTATCGAGCACAAAATATCAAATATATCTATGGTTTTGGCGTGAACGTGTCAAACAAACGTTTGGTACGATGCTTCTATTCAATAGCTGCAAGACGAAGTGTTGAAGAACGCAAAATAAGATCTCGAAAACAAAAAGTAGAAGGGTCTGTGCCTAGGGGCACGAACGGAAGCTTGACGTAGGACCGCTAATGGACGGAACTAATGTGAACATTTAGTTCTTTTAATTGATCAATCATCAATTATCTTAACTCTTTCCGTTTTTTATTTGTAAGCGTATCAAATTTGTAGTATTTATTTCAAAGAGAAAGTTGATGAAGAGAATCCATTTTGTGCATTTTTTTTTATTAAAGTGTATTCAATTCACCCCTCACAAGATTTCCTTCCGAATCATATGAATGGGGCGGGGCGGAAAGTATCGTTTATGCAGAATATGTACAAAAGGAGGGACTTCGAGAGATGGAACTAGTGGGAGCTAATTTTCTCACAAATTTGATTTTATTGGCTTTCTGGGGACTGATTGTACACTAGGGTGTTTCATTTTGAAAAAAGTGATGAATTTTTGATAGGCCACCCTCCAGTTCGATTCATAGCCCCAAAATATGAACCTGTGCAAAAAATGGTAAAGATTGATGAAGGTTTAGAGGTCGCGCCAATGATTTGGATTTTGTATGGAGATTTTGGTGAATTAGTATGGGAAATTATTGATTTTCGTTTACATTGCTCTAACTTTGGTTGTAGTTGTCCAAACGTTGAAAAAAAAAATATGTGGTTGTCATGACAATGATCAACAAGCCTGTTGTTGTTGCGATGAAATTGGCGTTGTTGCCTTGTACATATTCATCTGTCAATTTACCCTATTTTGCCATTTTTTCACATTTTTATAATTCTTGATACGCTGCAAAACTGAGCGTAGCAACTGTAGGCTTTTTGTTTATTGCCATAGCAATAACATACTAAATTTTTTCGACATTTGGACAAGTAGAAGCAAAGTTATAGCGATATAAGCGATTTTTTAAATTCTTCCATAGTAATTCCCATACAAATTTCAAATCATTGGCGCGACCTCTAAACCTTCATCAATCTTTACCAATTTTTGCACAGGTTCATATTTTGGGGCTATGAATCGAACTGGAGGGTGGCCCATCAGAAATTCATCACTTTTTTCAGAATGAAGCACCCTATTGTACACCCAAAGCGAATTATTCCCACTTCTCTCAAATTCTATATGGATTTTTAACTCTTCCTACCAGCGTGTTCTAGAAAATGGTCGGACGATGATTAATCTCACCAATACATTCGGGCCTACAATTACACACCTTCTATAGAGACCAGGTTGAGCCTTGGTAGCTAGCTGCTTGCGGGAACTGATAACCAAGGTTGCAAAGACTCATTTCAGCTAAAATAATGTTTTTCGGAATAATAAAACCAAAAGATGGTATGATGGCATGTTTTACTTGTAACTTACAAGAAGAGGTTACAAAGTATGCGTTGGAAACATAAAACCTGTAAATTTTGCTTTCTATGAGTCACAATCAGCGATTTGCTGATCGCTGAGTGAGTGAGTGAGTGAGTGAGTGAGTTTGTGAAAAATCGCTGATTGTGACTCTCATGAAGTGAAATAAACAGGTTTAATATGTCAAACACATTCTTTGCAACCTCTTCTTGTATCCTACCAATTCAAAATTGGATCATGGCATCTAATTATTTCATAATTTAGAAAAACATTGTTTTAGCTGAAATGAGTATTTGCAACCTTGCTGATAACCTTGTCAAATGTCCAAATAATACTCTTAACAAATTTATAATGGTCCTGAAAAGGTCCGTTTTGTAGTGCTGGTTGAGTAATGCTGAGCTGAGCACGACGAGCTACTGATTCCGATCCTAGCCTAGCGATTGGACTTCTTCCTCCTTCTCTATGGTTACTCATATGAGCTCTGCAGCTCGCTGCTTGCAGGCAGCCTTTCGTTGTTGTTGTTGTTGAAAGCACTCCTGCTGCTGCTGCTGCTTCTACTGCTGCTGCTGGACTGGACACCACCACTTACGGTGATTGAATGAGCACCGTTCAGTGGGACCGCATCGAATTCGATTTTTAAGTCTGTGTTAGGGAATGCGCTGTTTTCAGACATTCGGTGATAATTTTGATGACCATTGCAAAAGTTGGACATTTGGTATTTTTCAATATCGACCTATTGAAAATTAACTAAGTGTTCATTTTAGCAGATTGGTAGATAAATTTCTAATCGTTTGGCTTGTTTAGAATTAAAATCTATCTGCTATTGGTCGAAAACTGACCTCTTTTCGTAATGCTGTACATTTTGGTTTTCTGAAATTGCGTGGATTCTATAGATCCTGTCGAGATCTATCTAGCCCTGATGTTTGTGTTGGTAGAGGGAAAAATGTAAACTTCGCGGGAGACGATGTCTTAACACTCGAAAGCAATTTTGTGAAATATGAAGTAAAACAAATCCCAGCTAGTTCTGCATGATGATTTTGTTTGATTTTATTTATTTGTAAAGTCGCCGGGAAATACCAGCTGGCGATTTGTTTTTTATGATAACTCCTTACTTGAAAACAGGCAAAAACTCACAAACAGGCTGCTTTTTCAATAATCAATAATTTATCTCAACATTTAGTGACAAACCATTCATAAATTTTGGTAACATACAAAAAATTCTTTAATCCACATTAAATTTCATATGTAAGCGCCGATTGAAACAATCTTTTCGACGTCACTACAAGGGTTATCGAATCTTGCGGAATGAAAGCCGAGGAAAAACTAATTGCACCAATATATTCAGGCCTACAATTCCACACCTTCTATAGACAGGTTGAGCCTTGATAGCTAGCTGCTTGCGGAAACTGATGACCTTGACCAATGTTCAAATAATACTCTTTAACAAATTTTTGGAGGCCCTGAAAAGGACCGTTTTGTAGTGATGGTTGAGTAATTCTGAGCTGGGTGTTCAACACAGATGAGGCTGTCGAGCTGTATGTCGTTTTGAGCGAGGGTGACACGCTTGGCATAGATGACCGACCCGCAGCGACTCACGAAGATCTACTGATTCCGATCCATAGCATAGCGGTGCAGCTTCTTCCTCCTTTGATGGGCGCAGCAGCTCGCGGCTTGCAGGCAGGCAGCCTTTCGTTGTTACTGGAGAGCAATTTTCAACGCCACACACCGAAAGCACTGCTACTGCTGCTACTAATTTCGACGACTGAACACCACCACACAGTGGTGTGGTCGTTGGGAGCGTGTGGTTCTGAGTATGGCGATGAGTGTGCAAAATATTACGCAATTCCACCCTCCCTATTCGCACGCGCCCGAGGATCGGAGGCGAATGCCACTTCGACTTGTTTCGTTTACTTACTACTCTCTGACGACTGTGCAGGGGAAGCAGCATATGCATGTAGGTAATTGGTGGATTTGTTAGTTAATTCGACGCTTTTGGACAATACTGGACATTTACCAGTTTTTCAATAGTTTCTTGTTGAAAATCAACATTTGGAAGCATTTTTATCGATGCGTAGCCATATTTCTGATCGGTTGGTGATAAAATTATTGAAATTAGACCAGGGGCAGCTGAATTATTAACGCTCAAAATCTTTCTTAATTTGTTACTTGTTCCATTTTCGGTTTTCACAAAGTGTACCCCCATATAGAAATCAAAGACGTAGTCCTACGTCAAAAGCGCATTTGAAGGCCAAAGATAACCCCAATGGCGTTTCAATGGCTTATAGGCCCAAGAAAACCCTTAAGCCAAGCTGAGCAGCCAGAAGCAGTTTTGCATTTTCAACAATAAACGAATATTTTGCGATCCCTTATCAGGGTGCCGTTACTTCTGAAAGGTATGGAAAGGTAAATAAATCAGTCCGAATCGTGCTCTCCTGCCATGCGGATCTATTAACTGAAGGAAGTGTTACTGCTACCTAAAGCTACAACAAATTTTAACAGCACTTTTCAGTGCTCAACCTGTAAAATTTCTACCTTGTTCAACTCTTATTGCTCTTCGATCCTTGTTTGGACCCTACCCGAGGTAATCCTGCTTGAATGTCGATTTGGAAAATTCCTTTTTGATCCTTCAGATTCTTCTAGTAATATGCTTGGAAGTCGATTTGGATAAAAAAAAATTACTGCCGCCATGGTGCCTAAGCGCAAAAGAAAAGGGCAAACTCTTGATCCCCATTCTGATGAAATTAATTTGAGCAATCAATTTGATTTGGTCACGGATGATGAGAATGATCCATCATCCAGGAAAAATTCTAGTAAACTTTCCCGGCTTAATGCCAAGACGGAAAAGATTCCCCCTATTGTGATAACCACTTCCAATTTCCATGCTCTTCGCACGGAACTTTTGAACTTCGTGAAATTTAAGTTTTCACTTCAAATTGGCCGTCGGGGTGAATGCCGTGTATTGGCTGAAACCTTGGATGGATTTAAATGTCTTCTCAAGTATCTTACTGAGAAGCAGCACAAATTTTCTACTTACGAAACCAAAACTGAACGTGTGTTCAAGGTTGACATGAAAGGACTGCCCAGTGGTGAATCCCTGGATCAGAATCAAAGATGAACTGACAAAATTACTTAGAGTTGTGCCACTTCAAGTCCTGGTGATTCGCGCAACGGGATTTCTAATTATTTTTATTTATTTCACTTCAAGTCTAGTGAACTAAACAACCTTAAGGCCTTGAAAAAAGCTAGCCTTATGCTACCATGAATAATGCTCAAAGCAATTCCAATGGTAATATTCTGTTTGATGATTGTTCTGCAGGTTATTACACTATTCAATATCCAAACAGCCCAACATGCTTTTTTTCAGCAAGAAATCTCTCAACTATTGATTTGGTCTTAACTGATTCATGTCAGCTTTGTAGCCAATTGGTTACCCATGCTGACCTCGGTTCTGATCACCTTCCAGTAACTTTTGAAATATCACAAGAAATAATTTCTAATCTCAACAGCTCTACTTTCAATTACCATAGAGCTGATCGGGAGCTATATCGAACATTTATGGAATATAACTTCGATTCAAACATTCCTTTGCAAACCAAAGATGATGTTACTTATGCTCTTGAATCTCTGACTACTTCTACAGTTGAAGCAAGAGCTGCCTCAGTACCAAAATGCGAGGTTAAATTCGATTCAATTATAATAGACGACGATCTTCAGCTCTTGATCCGTCTGAAAAATGTCCGTAGAAGACAATATCAAGGAACACGCGATCTTGCCATGAAAGTTATCTGGCGGGATTTGCAAAAACAAATTAAAAAGCGAGTCTCTGCCATGAGGAACAAAACTTTTGAAAATAATGTTTCTAAATTAGACCCGAGTTCCAAACCCTTTTGAAAACTCACAAAAATTTTGAAAAAAACTCAAAACCCAATTCCAGCGCTTAAAGAAGGTGGTAAAATTTTGATTACAAATTTGGAAAAAGCTCAGAAACTTGCTAAGCAATTCGAGAGTTCCCATAATTTCAGTTTGGGTCTTACTAGTCCTATTGAGAATCAGGTTGATCGGGATTGTCTGAATATTTTCTCTCGGGAAAATATTTGTGATGATTCCTGGGGGACTGATTTGGACGAAGTAAGGTCTTTAAGTAAAAAGTTTCAAAAATATGAATGCTCCAGGTGATGATGGAATTTTCTATATACTCATCAAAAAACTCCCAGAGAGTACCTTGGTAAAATTATTTAACAGATGTTTCCATTTGACATACTTTTCTGATAAATGGAAAAATACAAAAGTTGTTCCAATTTTGAAGCCGGATAAAAATCCAGCTGAAGCTTCTAGCTACCGTCCAATAAGTTTGCTTTCTTCAATAAGTAAACTTTTTGAAAAGATAATTTTAAATAAAATGATGCTTCACATCAATACGAACTCATGCAGAATCACCTCGAGTATTAGTACAAGACAATGAAGAAGTCTGCACATTGTAGACGAAATACGCGTATCTGTCAAGGATAAGCAAATAAGGTAGTGGAATTAAATGGAAATTACTAATCTTTCTCACTCTCTTTATACTTAGATATATATCATGACAATTAAGGCTGGTAAGCAGAGTTACATTTTCCTCGTGTGTGCAAAAATGTGCTGCCGAGACTCTCAACAAACCGTCTCCCTTCGCAACGAAAACAACATGTGACGAGCGAGAAAGAGACACGCGAGAATAAGATACGAGCGAGAAACAAATGCGATACCCAAAAATCCTGGCGTGCGCGAGTCTCGCGCTGATCTCATGTGCCTCATCTCATGTGCTACGATTAATGCTAGAACTGCAGAGCTCGAAGTTCTGGAAGGTGTAGGTAAGCGAAATACAGGCTGTTGAAACTTGGTTGCTTTGACCGACATTTCATTTGCGTTTGCACAAACCATTCCTATTTTATTCCTCTAAAATAGGAATGGTTTGTGCAAACGCAAATGAAATGTCGATCAAATAGGTAGCATATATTTGCAGTGGTTAAATTCTTGAAATCCTCTAATAGCAAAAGCCAATAATTTTCCGGTCAATTAGAATATTCTTTGTAAAAATAAACAAAGAATATTATAATTGACCAGCAGTCCGGTTCAAAACTTAACTTCACTTGCATGACTAACATCTTTTGACACGTTATTTTCAAAATATAGAATTGACAAAAATTCTACAAAAAGTGTATCGGTATTGTTTAGTAGGGGGATTTGACCGTTGCAAGACGTTCACACATTTTCAACGTAATTTAACCATTCATCGGCAATACAACTGTTATACATTGTTAGATGGGATTCAAAATACGAATAGATTATATCGGAATGCTACAAATGCAGCAATGTTATGATAATTCAATGGGTGAAAGAATTTTTTGCAGAACAATTTTTTCTTCGCGTATTACCTTCACATTTTCACTTGTACTTTGTTACCATTACTTTAAAAATGTTCAGATTTTTTTTAATGTGCCTCATGTGATCGAGCATTCAGATAAATTCTATAACAGAAGCGGTGACCCACTGGGTGATGGCGCGGTCTATGCTAAATAGCTGCAGCAAAATAGTGACATGAGCGGGCATCGTTGGCTTTAACTCAGATGAGCGTGTAGACCAGTGCAGTGATATATTTACCATTCTAATTAATAATATCACCAAGTCTACCGAACTTCTGTTCCGTTCCTTCAAATCGCTTTCTGGTTGGTACGGTACGATCAAATCTCCATGTTGCCAGAGTGTATGGTTTAAATTTGGAAAATACCGTGTTGAAAGTTGATCTATCCATTTGAAAAATAATGATATTCAAAAACATAAGCACATTCTTAAGTCATCCTTTTTTTAGCAACTCGCTAATTCAGATCAGAATAACATCAGCTAAATGCTGATCTTTTAAAACTTTCTGGCTGTCTAGAGGCATATCTGAAAAAAATATCATGTTACTTATGCAACGTTTCCTGAACATCTACAAAATTTCCTTAAATTTTAGAAAATTTACTCTAATTTCAAAGTACCTTGAAATTAAACGATGGTCCACAATCTTCATCTTCAGGAAGTTCATTGAGATTTTTAAGATCTCTGACAAGTTCTATGAAGTTCCCTAAACTGCAACGAAGATCCCTGAAGTCTTCTATCTTTACGAAATTCCCTGAACTTTTTCAAAATGCCCTGTACTTCTATGAAGTTATACGCAGTTCCTCGAATTATTACGCAGTCCACAAAATTTCATCAAAGCTTGCTGCACGTCTACGTTTCTCGTTGATTTTCCGCAAAGTTCGACGCATGAACTGCCATTAAACAATAAAGTTCTACGAAGATACCTAAACTTGTATAAAGTTCCCACTTCTACGAAGTTTTTTGAACTTTTCCATGATCTCAGAACTTCAAATAATTTCACTAAATTTAGCTCATGATTCATCTGACATATGTTGGTCTTAATGCATAAAATAAAATATAATATTAATAATACCAAAGGAACATTCAAAATCAGGACAGTGTTCTAGTGAAAACAATTAACGGAACATTAGAGTCAAACGAAGCATAAGTGTTACTAATCACATTAGCGACAGTATGAATAGCCTCATTCAGCCCATACTGTCAATTACGAGCTGCGAGGTTTATGAAGTGTCGTTGTCTTATAACTTTTTCAGGTACGTAGAAGAAGAGTTACCGAAGCAGTTCGATGAAACTCTACGAAGTTCACTGAAGTTCGGTGAGCTTCTACAAAGTTAGCTGAACTTTAAAAAAAAATCTGCACTTCAAGAAAGTTTCCTGAACTTTTAAAAAGTTCCCTGTAGTACCACGAAGTTTCTTGAAGAACTACAAAATTCCTTGCAACTCGGATAGCAGTTCGTACCCTGGAGTAGTGGCTGTAGGTGCATTGTCAGACAGCAGCAGCAAATCAACAGAGGAAGTGGTAGAGGTGCTGCATGAAGAGGTGGTGATAATGGACGTGCCCACAGGAGGCCGATAAAGCATGCAAAAACGAACATCAGCATCCTCGGCAGAAAGGGTTTGCGGATCTGTCGAGATTCGATGCGTTGCAAGCACACAAAAATATAGGAAATCGATTTAGATCTCCATTGTAATATTTGTTTAGTCCTTCGGCTCCGCAGAGCTTTCAAATATATTGAGCCTACTAAATAAACATTTAGGAAAACATGGTTTTCGATTCTCATCATCATTTCTCATCATATTTTTAGGTTGACTACTACTTGGGACGAACACACCATGCTTTTTGTCTAAATATATTTGAACAGTTCTCAAATTTAAGTACTTGTTTGAATTAACTAGTGATGTCGGCTACAGCTTGAAAGGCTGAAAATACTGATGGATGAAGTCACACGAATCAATTTCAACAACGGAGTTTTTTTTTGAAGGGCCCTTCGAACTATTGGTTCTCTGCCAGCTGCAAAATACCTATCAATTTGATCCACCAAGATCAATCGGATCCAAATCAGGCTGATCAATATCCTAAAATTTGAGCTAATTTGGTGGCGAACTGATTCTGCACTGGCTCTTTGTAGTTTATATGGGAATTACTATAAAGTGTGTATAAAAGTGTAATTTTTGTCCTCATCGTTCTAGCCCTGCACCATAATGATTTACGGAAAAGTTATCTATCAGAGCCCCCCCCCTCTTACGTGAAAATTTCCCAGCTACAACTTTGTTGAATGTCAAGAAAATTTGTTATTAATTAATTTCCAAGTTGATAACTTGCTGGTAGGATTAATCGGCTGTTTTCAGGGCACCACACTGCATCTTGCCCTTATGACATAATAGCCTCGATTTTTTGTCCTATTATTCCAATGTTGTCTGCTGAGTAGTAAATGAACCATGTCAGAAGAACATCATCTTCCTAATCAATTAATAACGTTCAATTTTTCAATTCCCACATAAACTTCAAAGGTCCAAGGTTCGCATCCTAATGAGAATAAATTTTGTGAGAATGATCAGGAGCTGATTTGAAATCGTTTGAACTTGGTGGAGCTAAATCAATATTTTGAACCATGAAAATTCCATGTGCATGGATCGGTAACAAATAACCCCGCCGGTAATTGGTTCGTAATCGTTTAACTCATCTTCCGCTTGAAATACTTCTATAAAACCACAATCTCTCAACCCTCAAAAACTGAATACCAACTGATTGAAATCAATCAGTTGTACCAGCAACACGAGAATGTGACAGGACTACAACAGTTCTCTGCTGTTCACCAACCAGCCACTTTTAGCATGCACGCAGGACGTAGGTACGCTGCCGATCTCCCTGGAGCTCGCCGAGCTTAGCTCATGAGACACAGCACATGTGACACGAATGAGGCACGTAGGAACAAAAAAGAAACGCGAAATAATTCGTCTCGAAATGTACCAGGCACCTACGATCTTATAGAAAGCGTGTCTCTATCACGCGGGATGGATGCACGTGTACATTAACTGCTGGTAAGTTACTGTAGTAGCTGGAGCACCTAGGTTAAAATTTATTTTGAATTTGAAACAAATTAAATGATCGCTTAATGAGTTACAAAAAAAGAACAATGTTCAACGTCACGCACTACTGCTGCTGCTGCTGATGACGATTGACCGGAAACCACCACACTCGGTGATTGAATATGCACCGTTCGGCGAGACCGGATGGTATTCGATTTTGAAATCTGTGTTACGAAAGTGACCTAATGAAAATTGATAAAGTGTTCATTTCAGCAGATTTGTAGAAAAAATTCCAATCGATTGGCTTGTTTAGAATTAAAATCCATCCACTATTGACAGAGTTATAAGTGGTCAAAACCTGACCACTTTTCGTTACGCGTCGATTTTGGATTTTTTAAATTACACCACCAATATGTTGCCGAAAGCCGTAATCCTACGTAAAAACCTGAATTATCTATTTGTTTTAGCCTAGATCTATCGAAGTTTATTACAAAAAATTCATTTTATTCAAACATGAAGCTTGTGTGTCGCTCTCGGTGTCGCTATAGTAAACTGGAAATACGCTTGAATTAAACTAAAAAAATTGTATTTACTTTTTTTTCTCTGCGTGTACTTTGAAAAGTTGTGCCGGGAAGTGTAATTTGATTATCTAACATGCTCTATCAAGGACAGGCAGGTTAAAAATACTCAAATTGAATCTCGACGTGCGCTTTCGGTGAGTTCTCTCCGCCACCCATAACTTCAAAGTTAAACCGTTAAAAGCAAGACAATCAGCAGCTCTGGATGACTGACATTCCAGTCGAAGGATCCGAGAGCTGAAGCGTCATATTTTTCGAATCCCACGGTCGACGCCAATGACTGTGAGGGTCCTCCCGCCTTCTCCAACCTTTTATGATGTAGACATGAAGCGGGAGATGCAGCATCATTCTCATCACCCCACGGGCGGAATAAAACTGAAAATAAGTCATCCAACAACATTACACACAAGTCGAAAAGTCAAACGGCACGGAAGTGATGTGATGACGATGCGAAGACAGTCTTCTATTTTTAACTCTGTCACAAAGTTTCCAAATGGTGCAACCGATGACCCGAAGTGCCTGTATACCATTGGAAGAAAACGTTTGGAAAAGACAAACAGAATTGGAAAGAAGGGGATTTGACGATTTTTCCAAAGAACAATCCGTCTGCAGGAAACGAGATGAACTAGCCATTGTGCTAAAAATCTCGCTTATAAAGCAATAAAAATATAAATAAAAATCTGCAGGAAGCGAGTCATTTTTCGCTCGAAATGACCTTTCGGTGTAGATGGATGGTTTCTATCTTGATTGACAATTAGGTCGTTTCTGATTGATAGGAAATCAGCAAATTACATTAGTAAAGGCATAGGAGCTTTTCCTGTCATGATACTCAGTAGTAAATAGAGGAGCTCCTAGGAATTTAGTTCAGCGATAACAAGCTCTCGAAAGTGTTATTTGAATGCTTGCAAATGCTTCCGTGATCCTTCCTACTTGGATAATCCATTTGATTCGAAATATGAACCACCTTCGCAATTAGCATATATCATCGCATGAATGATTCAGGTCTTCAACGACTGCGACTCGCGGTGGTGGTCTGTGGAAGGATGATAGAAGTGCCCACTGAAGCAGACGAAACGGTTCGTTAATTGAACGTGAATTTTAGCATCGTTGTGCCTGACTGGAAGCACGCGAGTGCCGAGAGCAAATCTTCCATCCATCACCGCTGCTGGGTCGGTGCTTCTGTGGAACTGCCTGGACAGGATGCTATTTTCTCACCCCCCCCCCCATTCCGCTTCTCCGGTGACATAATTTAATTAGCGCATTCCCGTTGACAACCGCAGAGCGTGCACATGTTGCCCGTCGGAGCTCTTTTGTTTTCAACCGAAGCTGGAGGAGCTTTACTGCGGTGGCCAAGGATGGTGGATTTAATCAGTGATTAAATTTGCGATTTCCGTTGTTTTCTCACTGGACAGCAGACGCAATTTTTGTGCAACAGGATCAAATCCAGAGTTTCAATCCAACATAACGACGCAGAGTCCAGCCGGTAATCGTCGTCGTCGTCGTCGTAATGAATTCTGATTTGCGATAATGACGATTCCCGCTCGGTCGTTTCACTCTGTTGCTGGCAAGATTCCGCTGAATCCGTATGTCGACCTACAGGAGATTATGAGACACATTATCAGCCCGTTTTGGAATCCTCCGTGCGTTGTGCGTTCATTCGCGCAAAACAGAGAATCTCAACTCAACAACGCGAATCATCTCGTTGACATCTTTTGGTCGTCGTCGTCGTCGTCGTCGTCTTCTCCTTAGCTTAGCACATGTTCGCTGGTCGTTGGAGCGTGTCAAATAAAAAGATCGAAAACAAAAACTTCTGGCATAAAACAAAGAACATCGTCTGGTTGTTGGCGTCACATTCATGGGATCATGCTTGGGAATATTAAATTGATTAAGATTGCTTTAAATTGCCTAAATTTGGCAGAGTTAAAACACGCCATGGTGCGCCTGTCGGGTTTAGTTCAGTCTGGAATCGTTCAGTGATCTGTGGAATCGTTTGGAGAGAAATTTGAATATCTCCGACAGCTCCTAAGTGTATGATCGATTTATTTTCAAGCTTTTGAACTTTGTGGAAATTTGATAGATTTTGGAGTTAGTTTTAATAAATTGCTGATTATTTATCTCCTTAACTTCAAAATACTCTTATTAATACCATTTTAAAATACAAGATTTGGTAGGGTCTTCAATTAATTCGCAATAGGGTTAACTACCCCATTTACGGCCGATTAAGTCTTAGTTTTTCTTAATCTAGCGTAGTTTAGCAGCAAACGGAATGTCGTGAGAGGAATCTCCACAATTCATGCATTTAGTTGGCATGTAGCAATTTTCAGTTTCGTGAGAGGTTTTGGAAATTTCCTCAAGTCTTCCTGAAGTGTTCCCATTTCACTCGGACATGGAGCATAAGGCTAGCTTTTTCCAAGGCCTTAAGGTTGTTTAGTTCACTAGACTTGAAGTGAACTAAATAAAAATCACTAGAAATCCCGTTGCGTGAATCGCCAGGATTTCATTTTCATTTTGATTACTTGGAGTGGCATAACTCCAAGTACTTTTGCCAGTTCATTTTTGATCTGATCCAGGGATTCACCACTGGGCAGTCCTTTCATGACAACCTTGAACACACGTTCAATTTTGTTGTTGTAAGTAGAAAATTTGTGCTGCTTCTCAGTAAGATACTTGAGAAGACATTTAAATCCATCCAAGGTTTCAGCCAATACACGGCATTCACCCCGACGGCCAATTTGCAGTGAAAACTTAAATTTCACGAACTTCAAAAGTTCCATGCGAAGAGTATGGAAATCGGAAGTGATTATCACAATAGGCGGAATCTTTTCCTTCTTGGCATTATGCCGGGAAACTTTACTAGAATTTTTCGTGGATCAGGGATCATTCTCATCATCCATTGATTGCTCAAATTAATTTCATCAGAAGGAAGATCAAGAGTTTGCCCTTTTCTTTTGCGCTTAGGCACCATGGCGACAGTTTTGACGTAGGACTACGTCTTTGATTTCTATATGGAGGTGCACTTTGTGAAAACCGAAAATGGAACATGTAACAAATTAAGAAAGATTTTGAACGTTAATAACTCAGCTGCCCCTGGTCCAATTTCAATAATTTAATCGCCAATTGATCAGATATATGGCTACGCATCGATAACAGTGCTTCCGAATGTTGATTTTCAACAAAAAACTATTGAAAAACTGGTAAATGTCCAGCATTGTCCAAAAGCGTCGAATTAACTAACAAATCCACCAATTACCTACATGCATATGCTGCTTCCCCAGCACAGTCGTCAGAGAGTAGTAAGTAGACGATACAAGTCGAAGTGGCATTCGCCTTCGATCCTCGGGCGCTTGCGAATAGGGAGGATGGAATTGCTTGATATTTTGCACACTCATCGCCATATTCAGAACCAAACGCAAATTCTTCGAGATAGCCACCATCCGTCGTCTGGCTCGCCGTGGCGGTGTCTGACGCATCTCCGGTCTGATTTACGAGGTGTGCTGAAGGTGTTCCTGAAAAATGAGATCCGTGATGCTGTCACCTACACTAAACACGCCAAGCGTAAGCGTCCATGGATGTCATCTACGTTTTGAAGTGACAGAGACGCACTCTGTTTGGTTTCGGAGGTTAAATCATCATCAACTTTGGCAACAAAACGGTTTTTTTCAGGGCCACCAAGCTTATTACAGTAAAGAGTATGAATAGAATTATCTGCCTGTTTGTCCATATTCAGAACCAACGATCACACAAAATGCTCATGTAATCAAACTGGAAGCAGGGGTACAAATTATTTTGATCAACCTTGATCAACTTTGAGTCGCCACGGCCGGATATTTTCGATGGAAGAAGCAACAATCTGGCATCTAGTTCGACGAAGACGGCAGGAAACATTTGTGAAGCCGAGTTATTTACGAAAGAGAGTGTCGATGAAGAGAATCGATCAATGTAGATAGGACCTATTGAAAAGTGACGCGAGATTTGTTTTCCGTACTGAGCTCCAATGCTACCGACGCCAGGGAGGCAGCTCCCACACCTGGACCCTACCAATCGACGCATCAACTCAACCGGGGACCAACGGCTTTACTTCCCGAAGGAAGGCGTGATCAGAGATGTTATGCCTTAGAACATGCCGGTGGCACCGACTGAGATTGGACCCAGGCCTGCTGGGGTGAGAGGTAATCACGCTAACCACCGGCGCCGATATATTTCAAGGTGATATCACGGCGAATGAGATCGACCCAAATTTGAGTTTGGTTATCTCAGAAATAAGAAATAAAGTGCAGAAACTCAGCGATGCGTAAATTTGCCTCATGTTTTCCCAGTTTTTCCAGGATTTTCCAGGGAAAAATTCCCGAATTTGAGAAAAGTAAAGATTGGATTCACTCAGTCTATTGGTACTACTTCGAAACTGAATAAAATTTTCGTCAATTTCCTCATTTTCTGGCAGATTTTTTAGGTTTTCCACAAGAAACCATGAGTCAAATTTACGAGTACGAGTACTGCAAGCCAACCAGTATGCAGTACTTCCGGAAGAAAATGGCGATAGTGACGCCGTTCCCATTGCAAGACGAGAGCGGATTCCCCCGCTTTTCACGCCGGTGAAGGATGTTGCCAAGCTGGGTGCCGAACTGGCAAAACACAAGCTGCTGCCTCGCTTCAAGCTTTGCAGCATCGGTACCAAAATCATGTGCTCCAGCCTGGAGGAGTACAAACAAATAGGAAGTTTCCTGAAGAACAACAACGTGGACTTCTTCACGCATGATCTGCCATCGAGCAAGCCACTGAAGGTGGTTTTGCGTGGATTACCTTCGTTCGAGACTGCTGCGGTGAAGTCCGAGCTGGAGCGGCTTGGGCTCCAATCTGAGGCAGTGAACCGGCGTCCCAACAAAAACACCAGCTTCCGTTATCAGTTGTTCCTGGTGCATTTCACGAAGGGATCCACCAGTCTTGCGGCTCTGAGATCCAAAATCCGGGACCTGTTTCAGGTCATCATCAGTTGGGAGCATTACAAACCCCAACATCGTGATGTAACGCAGTGTATGAACTGCCTCTCATATGGCCATGGCACCAAAAACTGCCACATGAAGACAAACTGCGACAAGTGTGCTGGAACTCACTCAACTGCGTCCTGTGAGCAAGTCGATGACATTGAGCCAACGTGTGTCAACTGCGGTGGAAACCACCAAGCCTCCAATCACGGATGTCCCAAGCGAGTGGAATTCATTAATATCCGTCGGAAGGCCACAATCAACAACCTTCGTAATCATCGTTCGCCTCCTGTACTCACGGAAGTCCAGTACCCAGCTCTCCAGCCCTGTCGACATGTTCCGAACCTAGTCCCGCTTCCGCTCAACAACCAACAAGCCAATCCTGCGAGTATCCAAATGGTTCCTAACAGTCGGACAGTTCAGCATCGTCTCGCTGCTGCTGCGGCCCAGCCAATTCCAGGTTCATCCACCGCCCCTGGTTTATCATACGCTGCTGCTGTCTCAGGTGAACCTGTCGACGATTCTCCTTTCACCTCGGAGGAACTTGTGACGCTCGTGGCCGAGGTCATCATCATCATGCGCACCTACAAGACTCGATCTGAACAGTTTCATGCTGCCTTGTCACTCGTTACCAAGTATGGACCGTGAAGCTATAAAAAATGCAAATTGGAACGCTTGCTCACTGACGAACAAGCATAGAGAGCTACTCGATATCCTCAACACCAAGGAGGTCGACATTGCTATCATCACCGAGACGCATTTGAAACCCGAACTGAACATATTCCTTCCCGACTTTCGGCTTGTCAGACTTGATCGCACCTGCTCTGGAGGTGTAGGAGTGGCAATCGCTGCAAGACGTAACATCAGTTACCGGCTGCTACCAAACTTCCAGCTGAAAACAATTGAAGCCATCGGAGTGGAGGTGAGCACATCACTTGGCCCAATCACCATCATCGCGGTCTACTGCCCCAAGCAAACCAACATCAGGGACGGGTCGTCAGTGGCCTTCCGGAAAGACATCATCAAACTCACCCGGAGGAGCGGGAACTTTATCATCGCTGGCGATCTGAACGCAAAACACCAAGCTTGGGGCAACGGTCGGAGCAATAGAAACGGCATCATCCTCAATGAAGACCTGCAAGAGGGCCACTATACCATCTTGGCCCCGGACTCTCTCACCCGGTTGAGTCGGTCTGGCGTCCATGCGACCATCGACATCTTCGTAAGCAACATGGGACACAACATCTCGCAACCTGTGCCATTCCAGGAGCTGAGCTCGGACCACTACCCGGTGGTGGCCGAAGTTGGATCCTCCTCCTACACCGATTCGAAGCTTCCCGGCGCAACTACCATCGAGTCAACTGGGCGCAATATCAACACTGCGTCGACACAACCATCGACTACGATGTCCAACCGGGGACGTCGGAAGATGTTGACCGGTGTCTACAAACCATCGAGGAGGCGATCTCCCGGGCCAAGGAGTAACACGTGCCAGTATCCAGACAGGTGAGTAACGCTCTGAACCTTGACAGCCCTACCAAAGATCTCATTAGACTCCGTAACACCATTCGTAGGCAGTACCAGCGTACTGGCCTGCCTAACTTGAAGACCAATTGTAATCGATTAACAAAGATCATTCAGGCCAGGATGGTGGATCTCAGAAATAACGATTTTGCTAGTAAGATCCGCTCTCTCCCAGATTGTGCTAAGCCCTTCTGGAAACTTACAAAAATTCTTAAAAACAAGCCTAGGCCCATTCCACCACTGACCCCACTGGATCGTCCCGGCGACCCAGTGGTTCATCTGATAACTCCTGAAGAGAAGGCTGCCGCGATAGGTCAACACTTCGTCAGCTCCCATAATCTCGGACAAAACATCGTCAGCCCTCATGAATCTGAGGTTGCTGAAAATGCAACCAATGTTCTTCAGATTCCTAACATTTTTCCCGAGGAATCCGAGATTACGGCTGACGAACTGTTGGCCTATATAAAATCATCTAAAAACATGAAGGCCCCAGGTTTCGACAACATGCTGAATCTGGAACTCAAACACTTGAGTTCCACATTCTACAACCATCTGGCACTGATTTTCAATCAGTGCCTCAGACTTGGCTACTTCTCCTCGTGTTGGAAGTCAGCTAAAGTCATACCCATCCGGAAACCTGGGAAGGATCCATCCTCTCCTTCAAGTTATCGACCAATCAGCCTTCTCTCAGAGTTATCAACACTGTTCGAAAGAGCAGTGTACCACCGGCTCCTAACATCTGCCGATGAAAACAACTTGTTACTCGAGGAACAGTTTGGTTTTCGGAAAGGTCGTTCGACCGTCCACCAGCTGACTCGAGTAACAAACATTCTCAGACGGAACAAGTCTGTTTCGAAAACATCTGCCATGGCGTTGTTGGACGTTGAAAAAGCGTTCGGCAATGTCTGGCATGATGGCCTGGTGTTCAAATTGCAGTAGTACGGTCTTCCAATCTTCCTAGTAAAGATAATAAACAACTATCTATCGAGTCTTTCTGAATGGCATCACATCGGATGCTTTCACCATCGGTGCCGGGGTTCCACAAGGAAGCATCCTTGGCCCCATCCTATTCAACCTGTTCACCTCCGATATGCCGGCTCTCCCTGATGGTGGATCGTTGTCTCTGTTCGCAGATGACACATCCATCGTCTACAAGGGTAGGGTCATCGAAGCTCTGACTGCCAAACTTCAGAAAGGCCTAGACGTCCTGTCTGAATACTTCAACAGCTGGAAGATCCGTGTCAACGCGGCAAAGACCCAGGTCATTATCTTTCCACACTCTAAATCTCCCAGACTTGTTCCGTCGGAGAATAACAAGATCTGCCTGAACGGCACAGTGGTGGAATGGTCCAAAGAGGTCGTGTACCTCGGGCTAACACTAGACAGCAAGCTTCTTTTCAGGGAGCACGTTGACAAAGCGAAAACCAAGTGCAACATCTTGATAAGATCGTTGTATCCACTTATCAACAATAAGTCAACCCTGTCCCTGAAAAATAAGCTTGCTGTCTACAAACAAATTATCCTTCCTGTAATCGAGTACCTTAAACTCCAAAGGATCCAGAACAAGATCCTTAGGATGGTCCTAAACAGTCCCCCGCGGACTAGAAGTTCTGAGATCCACCTCCTGGCTGGAATTCAGACATTAGAAGAACGGAGAGTATTCATCCTGGAAACGTTCAGAGACACCTGTCTGAGATCAAATCATCAGATCATACGTGATCTAACACGTTAGGTTAAGTTATACTCGTAGTTAGGTAGGTTATCACTTTTTTCAATTCAAATAAAACAAATCCCCAAAGGGGTATTCTGTAAAATAGTTGAAAAACGCAAATATTAAAATAGAATATCAAATTAAACAAATATGAAGAGCCAGATAGGCTTATCAATTAATATGATAAATCAATGTATTACCATAATCAACAGAAATAAACATAATTTTACTACTACTATGGCATTAGCTCATTTTCGCTTCGGACGGCGTGGTGAACAGCAATTGCAGCAGTAGGAAGGTGGTGGCTAGTCCACTCCTTCACACCTAACAAGCAACAATTGACTGGTCGTGGCAAAGGAGGAAAGGGTCTGGTAAAGAAGGCGTCAAGCGTCATCGCAAGGTTCTTCGTGATAACCGCCATCCGTCGTCTGATTCGCCGTGTCGGTGTCAAACGTTTCTCCGGTCTGATCTACGAGGTGTGCTGAAGGTGTTCCTGGAAAATGAGCGACCACACAAAATGCTGTTGTAATCTTGTAATCTTGTAACCAAACTTGGAAGCAGGGGTGCAAGTCATTTTGATCGATTCTCTTCATCAACTTACTCCTTGAAAAAAAAAATACTACAAATTTGGTACGCCTGTAATTCAAAAACGGAAAGAGTTAAGATTATAGATGATCGATCAATTAAAAGAACTAAATGCTCTTCACATTTATTCCGTCCACTAGTGGTCCTACGTCAAGCTTCCGTTCGTGCCCCTAGGCACAGACCCTTTTGCTTTTTTTTTTATCCAAATCGACTTCCAAGCAGATTACTAGAAGAATCTGAAGGATCGAAGAGCAATTTTCCAAATCGATATCCAAGAAGGATTACCTCGGGCAAGGGTTCAAACAAGGATTGAAGTGGAATAAGAGTCAAACAAGGTAGACAATTTACAGGTAATATCTAGGGTAATATTTAAATAGCACTGAAAAGTGCTGTTGAAATTTGTTGTAGCTTTAGGTAGCAGTAACACTTCCTTCAGCAAAAAAAGCAAATAGATCCGCACGGCAAGAAAGTACGATGCGGACTGAGCTGCAAGTTAATGAAGTAACGTTTTGTGTTGGGGTTTACAAAAACGTTTTCTCAACTCTTCTCACTCGCATTCACTTTCTTCACTCTTCTGGGTCATACGGATATTGAAGTAAACGGAGGATGTTGATTTAAAACATAATTTGTATTAATCCTAAAATGTGACTACTGTATATGAGCATCGTTTTTACCAATTTAGAACTAACCTTTAGTCACAATATTTGGAAACTACGAAAAAAAATCACCATAATGAAAACATTACCGCATTGTTCCGAATACCGGTCTGTACTGTCACCCGGAAATTTATTTTGTAATTAATTTTAACGTTTACTATGTAATATAATAAGCATATTTCAAGCTGAACGTTGCATTAGGTCCTAACTAACATAGACAGATTTTCTTCGTCGACTTTCTCTTGGTATCCCAACGGTCATTTAAAGACATTCTCAAGTATTTTCAGCACGCAGATCGATACAAGAAGCTTTTATCTAGTCGAAAATACATTTTATTAGTGATGAGTGCCTTTTCAAAGAGCGAAAATCAAGGAACTTGCTTTTTTAATATGTTTGGAAATATGTAACACATACACACTTAGTTTTTTCTACCTAGCTCAGCTGTGCAAATCTCGGTAAAAATAAGCTTCACTGAGATCTCAGCAAAAGTGACATTTGATTGCTGAGTCTCGGATAATGCTTTAGCTGAATCTCAGCAAACAAATGAAATGTTTGCTGAGAGCTCAGTAAAACTTTTTTGCCGAGATTTGCACAGCCGGGCTTGGTAGAAAAAATTAGTGTGTACTATATAAGAACTCTATACGATATGAAGGGCCATACCTTAAGCTACAATATGGAGCCAATGTTTCCAATTCGGAAAAAGTTTTGAGAGTAAAATTTAATCATTATATTCTACTATCAAAGATATCCCTCTATTAAGAGCTTTTTGAGTGTGTTGATTTATTTCCTTTTAATTCCGTTATAATTGCTTATCTTTTAACGGAAAGGCATATTTCGTCTACTGCTTGCAGACTTCATCAGTGCCAAGTACTCAACACCACAGGTTCGACAAAATAAAAAGAAATATAGGGTTTTTGATCTAATTTCCGACCTACTAAGCACATCCCGCACTTTACTTCTCTTTTTTTAAAGGGTTTGAACAAAATATGGAATCATTAACAACGACATCACAACATCAAATTTAGTTTTCAATTTGATCTCAGACTTTGCTCGGGATTAGTGTGCTGTTTCTCTCGAGCATCATTGCATATAAAAATATGGCAGTTTGACGGTAAATATGATTGTAGATTCTCAAATCCATAATCAAAAACGACTTTAATCAGATAACAATCGACATAATCACCCTAACCGCGAGTATCTATCAACAAAATGACAGTCGCTTTCCCGTCTAGACATTTCAAAACTACACACGCTTCCATAGGTGGCAATTGTCAACAAAATATGCTCCGTCTGTAAAGTTTGTGTTTGGCCACTATGGTGCTTTTTTGTTTGCTCCCTTCGTATATTGATTTATAATTTTATAAAAGAGTTAAAGTTGTTTCTCCTCTGCCATCATCTCATAACCATCTGGTGCAGAAAAAAAAACTTCATCCCTCACTCGTTGTAGCATGCAGGAAATTGCATTAACTGAGTCTTTCCTTTGTCTTGAAGGCACAAAGACAGAGACTGAAAATAAAGTGAAAACCCGAATCCGTTACAAATGAATCGGACAAAATGGACAGTGTCGTGTACATTTTCGCAAAATTCCGAGCAAAACTGGAATTCTTGCACAGAACAGAAATCGAACTTCGGATCCAAAAGTGGCTCTATTTATTTTTGTGAACACAGCAAGCTATACCAGCAGTTTTTATGGGCAACATGCTTTGATGATGTGCGTGCCCATAGAAAACCCATGTGTGATTTGTTTTTCGTGCTGAGCACCAATGCTACCGATGCCAGAGAGGCAGTTCCCACACTTGGACCTAGAGCTTCCATCCCGGGATGTCCCGGGATGAAAATCCCGGGATTGTTACATTTCCCGGGATTTCTGAATCCCGGGAAATTTATTTAAAAATCCCGGGATCGCGTGTATTTAACCCGGGATTTTTTAATTTGAAACTCTTTTACCACTTTAAATCTTTCTTGGAATATCTGTAGTATCTGTATATCAGGTTGAGCGTCGTGAGATGTCCATCATTCATAGTTGATCGAAAACCATTGAAATGCATTGTTAAGATAGTTGGAAGTACGTAGTGGTAGTCTCAACTGATGAAAAGACTCGGTATTTGCAGTTTTTAAAGTCCTTCCTTAGATTAGCGAGCAGAATCTTGTAAAATACTTACTCCTTCTGGAGGAACTTCTATATGTCACCGGCTTCTATCTTGGCTAGCTCTTCATGGCTGTCATTCGTTACGTGAAAGGTATGCATTACCTTTACCCGTTAGTATGTAATCTATGTAATCCTAAAGCACGACAAAATAGTTTTTACAAATACATTCATGAGAGAAATCATCCACCATAATCATCATGATATGCACGGACTATTGTGAAATTTGGTTGACAAACATAATATCACGTCCCATTAGGGAACTTCTTAGATGTCAATAGACATTCATTTGATTTCAGAGAACTTTATAGAAGTTCGTTTAACTTCGTAAAAGTTCAGGGACCATCATAGATCTTCAGGATACTTCGTAGAATGTTAAACAACTTCGTGGACGATGATTACGGAACATCGCATGAATTATTTGAAACTCGTACAAGTTCAGCAAGCTGGGCAGAAATTCAGTTGTACCTATCGAAAAATTAAAAGGTGTAAGTTATGGAAAAATCTTTGAAGTATTGGGAACTTCGAAGAAGTTGACGAAAAATCTCAGGATTTCGTAGAATATTTTACATATTCAGGGAACTTTATATAAAGCTTGCTTCAGATAGAATTGGAACAAAAACAATTACCTGTATTTCAGTTATTTATTATTGAATTCAAGATCTTTTTTTATACAAATGTAGTGTTTTGTTCATACTTTTAAGAAAAAATACGGATAAAATTATTCGTCACGGTTTCGAAGGAATTCTCGAATTTTTCCTGTAACACGGCTCATTAGGCGGCGCACACCTTCTTCGTCCATCGTTTTAGCTATCTTATTCCACCAGGTCTTCATCTGATTGATGTCTTTGACAACCTTTCCCTTTGCCTTGAGTCTCCTCTTCATGATTGCCCAGTATTTAAATTTGGCTGGAACATCCCCCCGAGCCGTTGCCAAGTAAAATTTTTGACCTGGGATTTGCCCGAAGTCAGCCTTGACATAGGTTTCATCGTCCATCAGAAGACACCCGTCGAACTTGGTCAGCACCTGGTCGTATAGCTTCCGCGCACGGATTTTGGCCACACTATTCTGTTTTATGGTCCGATTTGGCTGTTTGCTAGCTCGATACGACTTGATTCCTTCCCGGAGTCGAGTTCTCCTCACGGTACTATGGGCAGCACCGAAATTTCTGGCCAAATCACGGTCCGACAGATTGGGATTCCTCTTAATCGTCTTCAAAATCTTACCACGCAGTTTCCGGTCGACAGTTCCACTCCGACGATTGGCTTGAGGCTTCCGAATCGTCGTCAATGTTTCCTTATACCGTTTGATAACGCACCATACGGTATTTCTGGGCAATTTCAGCTGTTTAGCTAGCCTAGATGCAGACCACAATGGATTTTCCAAATACCTGTGCACAATTTTTTCCCTTCTTTCGGCTTCCATGTTGATTGTTTACAAAGTACAATCGATTTGCGGAATGTCAAAAATACATACGTGAAGCTGACAAAATTCCCGACACGTGGGCGCCAAGAACTTCCAAATCCGTCCACCAGGAGCACCACAATATGAGCAAAAGTTTGTTCCAATTCTAAATGAAGCAAGCTTTAGGCTTTGAGTTCATGGAACTGAGTTTAAGTTCAAGAAACTTCTTGCAAGTACACAAATCTTCGTATAACTGATATTCACGGATTTGTGATGATATCTCTGGATATTATTCAAGACGTTCAAACTTAATCGAGTAATGTTCTGAAGATATGCAAGTGTTCAAAAATTCAAAAGACGTCTTTTAGACATCCTTCCCAGACGAAAGTTTGATTAGAGAGTATTTAAAGGATATACAGCTGGTCGGAGATTGAAAGACCTCTGGATATTTTTCAAGACTTCAGGTCGATCAATTATTATTCTTAAGATATTCAACTGTTCGTAAAATTCAAATAACGTCTCTAGATAGTCTCTTAAGATTACTGGTTGGTCAGATATTAGTAAATTCAGGTTGTTCAGGAAATCTGAAGATCTTAAATTGGTCAAACATTTAATTGGCTCTCTCAAGATGGCAGATCGGTTAGGAAGTACTTAAAAGATCTCCAGCTGATCGAAGATTTCAATAAAGTCCTCTGGATATTTTTCAAGGCTTCAGGTGGATTAAGTATTATTGTGAAGATATTCTCCCAAGACTGAACGTTGATCAGGAAGTATCAAAAGATCTCCAGCTCGAATATTTCCATGAAGTCCTGTGAATATTCAATTGGATGAAGTTTTATTCTGAAATATCCGATTTTGGTTACATTAGTCATATTCAACATATTCAGGAAGAAGCTTAAAATATGAAATCAAAAACTTCTTTTATTTAACAAAAATCTTCATATGCCAGCTAAAAATTAAAAAAAATCCATCAGGAGTCTGCTTCAGCTTCCGCATGTTTTGAAACAACTTCACATATCATGAAATGTCTTCAAAATGCATGAAAAAAATACCTTCACAGAATTTTAAATATCTTCAAAATGAAGATATGTCGTTAAATCTGGTGTCCCTAGTATTGAAGAAATCTCCCTTTTAATCATTCTTCTAAGGAGATGAAACATACATTTTAGAACATCGTTAAAATAAACTAGAAATATTCGAATAATATTAAAACAATTTACTATCTTTATTGACTTCTCGGGATATCGGTATTTCCCGGGATATCAAATAAATATTTCCCGAATCCCGGGATGGTGGAAACCACCGAGAAAAGGAAGCTCTACTTGGACCCTACCCTATCGACCCATCAACTCATGAACCGAGGAGAAAAGGAAGCTCTACTTGGACCCTACCCTATCGACCCATCAACTCATGAACCGGGGACCAGCGGCTTTACTTCCCTTCCGAAGGAAGCCGTGATCAGAAGATGTTATGCCTCAGAATATCCCGGCGGCGCCGACTGGGATTGAACCCAGGCCTGCTGGGGTGAGAGGTAATCACGCTTACCACTACACCACCGGCGCCGCTAGAGAACTCTGGAGCAAATAGAAAGGAATTTCAGTGAGCATTCTCAGGGAATTCGGAGGAAAGATCCTTCAAAGTGAATTAACCCTACAGCAAACTTTACTGCACGACTTGCCTGGAAATACTTATCTGTGAAAAAAAATCAGTAAATTTGTGTAGAATCAACAAGGGTTCACGAAATTCAAACCCAAGGAACCATGCATAGCTATAAATTCCAAATCGTCAAAAGGCAGAAAGTACACAACTTTGTAAAAATATCAATAACCTTTAAAAGCAAGTTAAGACAACACAGCTCATGGGTATGTTGGGAAAGTACCACCCGCTGATCCAGTTTTCAACTACTCCTCACACTATCCCTTCCCCCCACCTGCCCCCCAGTTCAATCCGATCAAAGCACAAACACCGAATCCGAGAAAATTCAGGTAACGGTGTAAATTTATCGCGCGCGAAGAGTTACGAAATGTTTCGCCACCACCGCCGCCGCCAGAGTCGCAATCGGAGTCGGCATTTCGCGTGATAGTTTATGACCGGTATTGCCTCATAACTTCTGAGTAGCAGCCCGATGTCTATTTGTGTTGACCTAGGCCGTTCGTTCGATCGTTCTAACATTGGACGCGCACGGGGTGCACCCTAAGCCACCTTAATACCAAACATTGCCGTAACTCTTATATTTAGCAAATCTCTCGTTTGCAATGACAGTAAACAGCAGCAGCTTGATTGCACAACGAGGGCCACGGCTCGATGCATGCAGCTTAGGGGGCTTATTGGCTAGAATGACGCGCGCTATGCCAATTAGACAACCAGCGAGAAGCAGCGCAGCAGCGGTGGGTACTTTTCCGCGGAGGTTCCATTGTAAACAAACGAGCGTGAAACTTTTAAGAAAGAAAGGGTTCACCAAGATCCTACGCATTTCTTTCACGCCACCGTCCCACGCATCCACACTAAGTGGAGTGTTTTAGTGGCACTTAAAATCGATTATTCTCCACTTTTATTCTAGTCTGATCGATCGCACATCCGCGCGGGTGTTCACCTCTTGTATGCAGACTCTAGTGTGGGTACAAAACAAATGGAGACTGGACTGGAAACGAACAACGCAGAATATTAATACGACCGGGATCTGGACCTGTGGTGTGCTGAGCAAACTAAATTTAAACACCATCATCGTCGTCTTCGTCGTCGTCGTCTTCATCGGCCGGCAACATCATATGATCATGATCATCATCCGCCCAGTATCCGGTAACGCGCTTTGCCCCTAAACACCAACCGAACAACCGGGCAGCGATTCTAAACGTCTACTAACCAGCCCGCGAAGAACCGGTTCCTGGCCTGGCAGACGACAACGACGACGATGTCGCCAAGTTTTTTCTTCGTCATTCCCTTTTTAGTTTTGCACCGGCTGAGGAGCAGCGTACGATCACCTTTTAATGCGCTCTGGCTGAATGAAGGCGTACGCGATGTGGCAGTGCCTTATGGAAGAAGCGCCATCTATGTGACATTTGAGATCGCTATCTTTCGTCGGGTCGGGAGCTTGCTTGCCGGCAGGGAGTGTTCGTAATCACCAAGCTGTCATACGCCCATCCTCATCCTCGACGACCGACGATGGTTCAGCAGACGGACAGTAAATTGGCCCAATCGGGTCGGTTCGTGAAAAGGAGCAGTTCATATGAAGATAAAATCCACCGATAACCACTTTTGGTTAATTAATTAAGCGAGCGTGCAGTCCAGTCAGTGAGTGGGAGGTGGATGGCATAAATTGAGGCGGTCTTAAAAATGGGCGAAACCGGTCCGGCTCGGTGACGTTTGATCTGGCTTTTGTTCCCTGTTATCGGTGCTTTTTCAATCATCTTATTTATGCCGAAATGCGTTCTTGGCCTCTGAACAGCATCGACCAAAAGTGTTCGAATAAAGCTAGTTTTTGCCACTCTCTCTCACGTCAGTGTGATTGGCACCTAACATCGGTTTAGATGATTTAATTCAGCTTTCAACTCACTTGAATTGCGAATTGAACGTCCAAAAAGCTGGTCGACACCGGCATAGGAATATCTAGGATATTGAGCTAGGGAGGGGGACATACCTTACCTTACCAATCAGGCTAAGGCCTTGTTGTCCTCTGCTGTCCGAATAAGTCGTCTCCACTCTACTCGTTCCATGGCCACACTTCACCAGCCTCGTAGTCTGCGATGGGTCCGCAGGTCACCTTCTACTAGGTCAATCCACCTTTACCATTATTGTGGCCTACTGTCCCAAACAAGTCACCATCAGAGACGGGTCGGCAGCAGACCTGCGGAGAGACATCATCAGACTAACTCGACGGCGTGAGAAGAACATCATCGCTGGCGACTTGAACTCCAAACACCAGGCTTGGGGCAACAGTCGTCGCAACCAAAACGGCACAATCCTGAACGACGACCTGCAATAGGCTCACTACACCATATTAACGCCGGACTTTCCCACCCGGTTGAGCCGGTCTGGCGTACCCATGATCGACATCTTCGTCAGCAACATGGGAGACAACATCTCGTAACCTGTGACCCACCAGGAGCTCACCAGCAACTACCATTGCGTCAGCTGGGATCAGTTCCAACACTGTGTCGACTCCACTGTCGACTCCGGTGTCCTGCCCGAGACGCCCGAAGACTTTGACCGGTGTCTGCGTTCCATCGATGAGGCGATATCCCGGGCCAGGGAACAACACATGCCAGTATTCAGACAGGTGAGCAATAATATTCTGAACCTTGATAGAATTACCAAAAATCTCCGTAACTCAATTCGAAGGCAATATCAACGTTCTGGCGTGCATGTCTTGAAGACTCAGTGTAATCGCATTACAAAAAAACATTAGAAATCAGCACTTTGCTAACAGGATCCGCTCTTTTCCAGATTGTGCAAAGCCCTTTTGAAAACTAACTAAATTCCTTGAAAATAATCCAAGACCCATTCCACCACTGACCCCACTGGATAGTCCCGGTGACCCAGTGGTTCATCTGATAACTCCAGAAGAGAAGGCTGCTGCGATAGGTCAACACTTCGTCAGCTCCCATAATCTCGGACAAAACATCGTCAGCCCTCACGAAGCTGAGGATGCTGAAAATGCAACCAATCTTCTTCAGATTCTTGATATCCTGATTTTTAATCTGTGCCTCTGACTTAGCTACTTCCCCTCGTGTTGGAAGTCAGCTTAAGTCATACCCATCCGAAAACCTGGAAGGATCAGAGGACGGACCAATCGACCAATTAGCCTTCTCCCAGGGTTATCAAAACTGTTCGAAAGAGCAGTCTACCACCGGCTCCTAATATCTGCCGAAGAAAACAACTTGTTACTCGTGGAACAGTTTGTTCTTCGGAAAGGTCGTTCGACCGTCCACCAGCTGACTCGAGTAACAAACATTATCAGACGGAACAAGTCTGTTTCGAAAACATCTACCATGGCGTTTGTTGGACGTTGAAAAAGCGTTCGACAATATCTGGCATGATGACCTGGTGTTCAAATTGCAGCAGTACGGTCTTCCAATCTTTCTAGTAAAGTAATAAACAACTATCTGTCGGACAGGACGTTCCGAGTCTCTCTGAATGGCATTCTTGGCCCCATTTTATTCTACCTGTTCACCTCCGATATGTTCGCAGATGACACATCCATCGTCTACAAGGGTAGGGTCACCGGAGTTCTGGCTGCCATACTTCTGAGAGGCCTGGACGTCCTGTCTGAATATTTCATCAGCTGGAAGATCCGTATCAACGCGGCAAAGACCCAGGTCATTATCTTTCCACACTCGAAATCTCCCAGACATGTTCCGTCGGAGAATAATAAGATCTGCCTGAACGGCACAGTGGTTGAATGATCGAAAGAGGTAGTCTACCTCGGCTTAGCACTAGACAGCAAGCTGATTTTCAGGGAACACGTTGACAAAATGAAAACCAAGTGTAATATCTTAATAAGACCACTGTATCCACACATCAACAGGAGGTCTACCCTGTCCCTGAAAAATAAGCTTGCTGTCTACAAACAAATCATCCTTCCCGTAATCGAGTACTGTATGCCAATCTGGGAGAGTTGCACCAAATGCCATCGCCTTAAACTCCAAAGGATCCAGAACAAGATCCTTAGGATGATCCTAAACAGTCCCCCGAGAACTAGAAATTCTGAGATGCACGTCCTGGCTAGGATTCAAACATGAGAAGAACGGAGAGTTTTTATCCTGGAAAGGTTCAGAGACACCTGTCAATACCAGTCACACAAAGGTTATACAAATTGTTATAAAACATGTGTGTTGGGATATCGCAAGACACATGGGCCGGATACCAACGGCTTTACCAACAATCAATACGAAACTAACGATTTTAAATTGGCTCACTACTTGACTAGCCTATTGGTCCCAAGCAAATCGATTAACGTACCCCAATCTAGTATAAATTCCAGTACTACACAATGTTTGTTTTGATTCGCTATGAAAGTTTGACAGATAAAATGAGGGGATTTTCGTATGTTTCGAGGGGTGCATCGATTAGCTTGGGACCGAAGATAGTACCAGAGCTGAGCCAAAAAGTTGAGCTCGTTTCTTCGGCACCTTCTGGTCTTAGAGTTACCTCTATGGCTTTACTTCCGTCCCGAAGGAAGACGTGACCAGAGATTTGTATGCCTCAGAAAAATCCCACCGACCTCGGCTGGGATTGAACCCATGCCCATTGGGATCAGAAGCAGTCACGCTTACCACTACACCACCGGTGCCGGAAAATCCAATTTTAAACCCTTAGTTATAAAGGGTGTATTCGATAAAAATGGCACACACATATTTACTCATCTAAATTAAACCGATTATCGGGTTTTCTTGAAGTTTTCAGATAATGTACTAATGAGTTATGATTTACAAAACTTGTTATATTTAATTTCGTCTCCCATTTCGAATGTCCGCACTTTTCTTTTCACTACCCCTATCAAATTTTGTACAACCGATTTTCCCAATGGTTTTGTTGTTTTTATCCAAATTTTCTCCAACTCCAGCTATGTTTTAATAGTTTTGGGATGTTGTCGAAGTTCCGTCTTCATAATTGCCCAGAATTTTTCAATTGGGCGAAGTTCCGGAGAATTTGGTGGGTTCATATCTTTTGGCACAATATTGACTTCGTTGGCTCGGTACCACCATAAAGGTAACTCTAAAACTAGAAGGTCCCGAAGAAACGAGCTCAACTTTTTAGCTCAGCTCTGGTACTATCTTCGGTCCCAAGCTAATCGATGCACCCCTCGAAACATAGGAAAATCCACGAACCCCTCATTTTATCTGTCAAACTTTCATAGCGAATCAAAACAAACATTGTGTAGTACTAGAATTTCGACTAGAATGGGGTACGTTAATCGATTTCCTTGGGACCAATAGGCTAATCAAGTAGTGAGCCAATTTAAAATCGTTACTTTCGTATTAATTGTTAATACCACTCCAACACGTTTTGATCGTAGTGCCAGAATGCAGGCCAAAACAGAGTTGATCCTTTGTGCTTTCTTATGAATGGCAAGACACTCTTCCGGGAATTTCTTCTTTCGAACATCCTCCGGAACATCGAACTTAGACTTGGCAACGAAATATTCTTGCCACACGATTTGGTGAGCAACTTCGTGTAAAGTTTCCGGGCGCGGGTTTTCGCAGTGATGTTTTGTTTTTCATTGGTTTGGGGCTTTTTGCACCTTGCAAACATGTAACCCAGCACACTTCATGGTTGTCTGCACAAAACCGATTGACACCTTGGACTTTTTAGCGACATCTCGGATTGACATGTGTGGATGCTTCGTGAACTGTTGCACCACTTTCCTGGCCATTTTACTGTCCATTGGACCACTTTTACGACCACTCCCTTCCTTCGTTCGGGCACTCAGGCGCCCTTTGAAGGTTCTTGTCACACGAGTCACAGTTGTATTTGCAATTCCAAGCTTTTTAGCGATCCATCGGTAGGACGCCTCTGGATTTTGATTGGAAGTGCACACAAGATTTTCACGGACTATTTCTTGTTTCGGCGACATGACTGGAACTACTGTATGAATAACTATGAAACTTGACAGATGTAAACAATACATTATGAATAAGATGTACTCAGATTTTCGGGATTTTTACTCATACGGTTCAAAAGTTACAGAAGATTTTTCGGTGTGCCATTTTTATCGAATACACCCTTTACGGAAGGATAACAAATGTAATACGGTGTAAATATTGCGGATATGATTACTGGCGTGTTCATATTTACTACAATGAGGTAAATAAACTGAAGAATTCCATAAGAACCACTTATGATTAATAAATTAAACAAAGTTCTGAAGATGATTTTGAAGTTGCCTCCCTGGTACAGTACTACCGAAGTACATAGAATTTTGAATGTTGAGACTTTAGAACAAATGTCCAACAAAATAATTAATAATTTCAGGCAAAAATCGTTGCAATCCTCAATTGCAACGATTAATTCCCTTTATACTTAGATACTTAGTATTAGTTTTTAGTTTTAAGATATCAATTGTTATACTGACAAGCAGGTTTAAAAAACCTGTTTAAAATACTGAATTGCCAAGACAGGAACAATGTTAAAACACTTAGCTATATCATAACAATTAAGGCTGGTAAGTTACTGTAGTAACTGGAGCACCTAGGTTAAAATGAAATGCAATTTATTTTGAATTTGGAACAAATAAAGAGTTAAAAAAAAGCAAAAAAAGTTATCTTCCATTTAATTCCACTTAATGAATTTTGGTATATATGACAGGAACGTATTTCGACTACACTAAGCAGTCACAGACAAACAGACATAACACTCATCATGTATATTATGGTATATCCAATTAACGGCTATTTTAACTATACGAATAGTTGGCACTGCAGCCACCTGTGGCGCGCATGATTGCAATTTTTGACGTTTTGCAATTTAATTTCTATCGTACACTTACGTGCATGTGTTTGAAACGCAGAAAATGTGAAATGAATTATTGTACAAATCGTCAAGGTAAAAATATTGGATTTTTTTTTTTACTTTTTTCCTCGCAATGGTGGTGAGCAGTTTGTTTATAAAATAATAAAAAAAAAAACAGTTTGCATTTCCAGGTGCGTTCAATGGTTTCAGTCGTGCTGCTCAAAGGAATTGAATACTACATATCACACTGATGGTTCTGCATCCATCTGGAAGCTGAAAATTTGTTCGGATCACTTCCACTCCTCTTCATTTAGAAGTTCTCTGCAGTCAGAAAAAGGGTTAGTATTTATAACAATGTACTGAATAAATAAATATCATGGCTTATTTACTAATATGTTATTCCAGTTTACTGTACGATGCAATCCCATCGAGGATAAATGAACCGGATAATAAGGGTAGGTGTGAGCTCTTTCCGGAAAATGAAAGAAGAGAAGATCTGCTAATGTTGTCTAAAGATGTGATAGAATATGAGGAAGAGGAATACCTGGAGGAGAGCATGACTCAACAGGAAGTGGAATATCTGGAGGAGACAATGGATACAGAGTATGAGGAAATGGAATATCTTGAGGAGAGCATGATTGAAGAGGAAGTGAAATATCTGGAGGAGACAATGGAAACTGAATACGAAGACGTAGAATACACAAACGAGACGTCTATGACACCAGTCTGGAAAAACGAGCTTGACCAGCATCTTTCAACCGGATCGCTTGGAGAATCAGTGGTTGATCTGGATGGATACATGCAAGATGTTCGGTTAAATGATGACATCCTCGATGTTGAGTGCATCTCCAATACTGCGGGCACAACTGTTATCAGTGCGGATTTCGAATACTTATTCAAAAGCGGAAGAAAAGAGAACATGCGATTGCGTGGTACTGTTTGCGATTTAAAAAATCACTACGGAAAAGTGATCGTCAAAATGGATGGAATACCGGAAGAAAAACAAATTATTGAAGGGCAGGTAAAACGACTTCAGCATAAACGTAATGATGACTCAAAACTTGCCAAACTAGTTCGAAGTAATCCAATATTACACAACAGCCTGCTGAATTCATCGCAGAAACCATACGGGCGCCGATATAACGTCCAATCAAAGAAATTCGCACTCGGAGCATTCTTCGCAGGACCCTCAGCATATCGATTCGTCCAGCGATCCAGAATAGTTCATCTCCCCCAGCAAGATGTCAATCAACCAATGGAATTCTGACATTCTCATGGAACCCGCAATCAACACAACAATTCTGAACCGATTAGGATCGAAAGCAAAGTACTTTTCAAAAAGAGAAAAAGCTGTCACTATTTCCATTGATGGAATGTCCATTAAGGCAGAACTGACCTATAATGCCAAGACTGACACTTTTGTTGGATTTCCTGATGATGGTAAAAGCTCCAAGTACGAGAACAACAATCCTCTGATTCTTACTACTGAAGCTGTTGTAATCATGGTGTCTGGTAAAACTACGTGGAATAAAGATCATTGGGATGTATGTAACGATTGTAAGGTAAATAATGGAAACAAAAGGTTCAAGCAGGTAGTCAACATTATCTTTAATCAATAAAAAAAAACCTCTCAATTTTATTATATTTTCTGCAGGCAATTGGATACGTTTTAGCACACCATACTCTAAGGAGTGATGCTCAGCTATGTATGGTAGAAGACGTGATCAACGCCTTGCAGATTCAAGGACTACATCCATTGGCTCTAGCCATAGACCAATGTACAACAAATGTTAAAATGTCTCAAGAGGCTGGTGCATCTCAAGATAATCCAATTGTCAACTTATGTGGACAAGAAATGGTTATCATGTTTGACAGCCCGCATCTTTTAAAAAATGCAAAAAGCATGCTTACAAAGCATAATGCTGTTTTCAATGGAGGAATATGCTCATTCAAACATACTAAACAGCTCTACGACATTGACCATTCATCGGCGTCGAGACTTGTTCCTAAATTAAAAGAAAAGTTCATAAATCAAGCTCCATTTCTAGCAATGAACGTGGCGCAGGTGTAACGCGTACTTTGAGTAATTCAGTTGCAACAGGTATCGAATATTACGTCGATTCTGAAGATCTACCGTTGGCCACTTTGAGAACTGCTGCTTGTGCTCGTTTTAATGATAAACTTTTCGACACATTCAACTGCAGGATACCAATAACCCTGCATTTTCATAAATCACAATTATCTTTAGCTTAAACCTTAGATTTTCATTGTTCAAACAGCCATATCGTGGAGCGATAACGGAAAACTCATGCCATTGGCCTTTCCTTGAACCAGCAAACGAAATGCTTTTTCGTATGTATTACACATCTAAGGATTGTATCGACATTAAAAAGGTATTAAATATTTACGAGCGATGGTGAGCTCCCCCCGCTAATAAAACCAACATGAAATTGAATCAACAAAAGCATAAATATTCCATTTATGTGAACAACATTCTATAATTAATGATCACTTATGTTTTCGTAGGCTGAAAAAGCATCTATAAATTTAACAAGAAAGCATCGTAAACCCAATTACCTTGGTGGATTTATTGGCAACATCAACGGGATCAAATGGTGGCTCACTAAATTAAAGGAAGATTTCGATTGTGACTTCTTATGCAGCAATCATCTTCCCTGCGCTTTGGTCAGAGAGCGTATAGGGCGTCGTTGTGCCAATTTGGTCGTGGCACATTTCGAGTATGAGAGAGTGATTGCAGTTTGCTCAAAAGTGCCTGAGTAAAATGTAAGTATTTTCGATGATTACCCGTAGTTGTTACAGTGAAGATATACACCCATATTCTCGTTTATGTCTGGACGTGTTTGCCATACAGAAACATTTTTATTTGATTTTGTGTGGTGGATGGGTTTCGGGCGTGGACAGGCATATGGGTGATAATATTAAGTTTACGTTAGGATAACGTTGAAACATTGAGAAATGTATCGCTTCAGTTTAAGAAGTACTTCACTTCGCAACCGATGAACCATTCTGACGGCCCACATTGCCGTGCAGGCGCCGTGTGTTGGCAGGGTCCAATATTGGACAGTTTGACGTTTATAAAGTACCATCAGTTAAAACTGTATTTTTGAACTTTATCTCTATACATTCTTAGATGTTTCTTAGTAGATTATCATGTTGGTGTAAGCTGATTCAAAGAGTAAATGGTATTAACATTGAGCTGTCCATAGTTGGGCGTTGTTGAACTTCTGGTACTTGCACAACATTTCATGTGAATACCAAAGTAACCATATAATCACAAAATAGCTTTAGGTGTGGGTTCAGAGTGGTACAATGTCACTGAGATATGGTTAGTTGGGTATTCAGATGAAACTATTACTTTAAAAATCTAATCCTGGTTGTATCTCTTTTTCGTTTTTTCGTTTGCATGTAACACTGTTTGATATTACTAACCGCACCGAGCCTTCATTCCGGGTGGTGAGCGAACCTAAAGAATAAGAAGAAGACCATAAACCCCTTCTCGGAACGAGTGTTTTGTTAGTGGACCTGGTCTGCGATTCAAGGTTGGACTCTGTGATGATAAGTATCACATAACAGGTAAAGTAGGCAGCATCATCTTTATCGAAATGTAAGTATTATTGACAATAATCATAACTAGATTATATGCAAATTTATATGATAGGTACCTGGATCAACGTTGTTTAAACATGCGCATTCAATCGTGACGGCATCTAATTCTGCATTTTAAACCTACCCAACCCTTTTCCTTTCTACAATCCCTGAGCCGCTGGTTCACCATAACTGTACCTCGCAGAACTTTTATAACCCCCATGGGTAAAGATGCTGTGTTGCTCACTCCTCTCCCCTTCCCTGGTGTATTATGGATGGTGTGAATATTCACATCGGTGACATGGCCCCTGACCTCCTTGTACATCATAAAATGAAAATGAAAATGAAAATGACTTCTTATGCAGCAATCATCTTTGTCAGGATTGTATCGAAAATTTGTTTTCAGAAATCGGAAGACGCTGTGGACGAAATGATGCACCGAACCATGCTTGGCATACACAGTTTTGGTCACGAACTGCTCATTTGCTAATAACTTTGCACACAGTTGACGGAACATAGTTCTTTTTGAAGCAGTAGATAGAATAGAGTGTAAGCTTTTTATAGATATGTAAACAAAAAACTAGATTTTAATGTTAGTAGTAAACTGTATTTGTTTTTGCGTTGTAAAAATGAGGTGAGAAATGGTCACTACACATCTCGGAATTTAAGTGTTAAATTGATTAGCGTTGATTCAAATGTTAAGCTTTACCTAATCTTCGCATAACTATAGTAAACTATGAGCCTAATCTATCAATTACTTTAAAGAAAAATAAATTTCAACATCTGAGTGAAAAGTTATTACCAAATGAGCAGTTGGTGTGTACAACTGTGCATGCCAAGCATGCACCGAACGCATACCAGTTTGCAGCAGCCTTCACATACGGTGCAATTTTAGCTTCTGGAAACGTTTCAGAAGGCACCAACTGTGAACCTGATGAAGCAACACCAACTTGCGCCGAAAATGACTTGGCTCCAGCTCCCGAGCCCCGACGAATTTTCAAATATAAATTTGAACCACTCAAAGAAGAAAATATCTTAACACCAAAAGAAATGAACGACCTCGCATACATACTCGGAGCAGTTGTCCGCAAACTTCGTCATAAGAAATGCATTAAGCAACTTACAATCCTCAAAGATGAAACAAATAACGATTCGGATTCCATTTATCGTTTCTGCCATCTGATAAATGCATCCTGTTTTCCTGGAAGTAATCTGTTAAATCTGGAGTGTATGCTTTCAGGGTATACAAACAAAAATTTACCAAATTCTTGCATCAGAACAGGAAAAATGTTAAAGCTCGGCTGAAGGAGTATCTGAAGCATGATGATTTTAAAGTTGTGGTTTGTCACGAATGTTTTCATACATTAATTTATAAATTTTTCAATGTGCTCATTCAGTGTTTGTTTTAGGGATGTTAAGAACGAATTGCTAAAATCAATTAAGTTGAAACATATTCAGAAAAAAAGGCAAACGAAACCGAAAAGCGTTTAGAATGAATTTTCCCATTTAAACATTCAAATGTAATGATACCACCGATGCCTGTGATAACACTGTACAAAAAAATCGTCAATTTTTGACGTTCGATGATATGTCGCGTGTAAACAGACATGTAGAAACTATTGGACAGTAATTTAACTTTTCAGTATAGGAAAACATGTATATTTCATTGTAATAGCTTCCTTTGATTTTTGACGTTTAAAGATTGTAAACAGATCTATAATTAATTGTTTATTCATTTATTTGATAAGGCTCAACCGAATTAACTTTACAGAGCCGAGGATTCTTGGTCACTATACAATACATCTTAAAACTATAGTCAAAAGGTACAACACAATAAACACTTTATCTTCCGCTATCCAAAAAGCCTCCTCCATCAGAACTGGAGCCGCTTCCAGTAGTTTCATTGTATGGCAAATTGTTGTACGCCAACGAGGGTCAGAGCGCGTCCATTGCAGCAATGGATGCAAAACGTGGTCAGCACTCACACACTCATCACGAAACGGTTGCTTTCCAAAGTCGACGACGTATCGACCGAAAGAACTGCTGATGAAGAACAATGAGGAGGACCACACAATGGTTGCTGCCGAGAAAACAGACGATCGCGTAGCACACATCGAGAGTGGCCTGCTTTTGTCGACAGCCGAGTGAACACTGATAAACAGATTTATAGTCATATAGATTTTCCTTTTAAGAAATCCAACAGCAAACATTTGTTTTAGCATGGTTTTCTGGGATGAATATCACTCCTAATAAAATACATCTTACATGATTGTTCTTCATCAAGTATTGAAACAATTTTCAACGGTGTTATCGTACTCTCATTAAAATTATTAGTCGAACTAAAAATAGCTAACAACAATGATACTGTATTGAATAATCCTTGTTTGTTATTGTTCCATAAGATAATGGGTTCCGGAAGAGAATGTATTAAGATTGAAAAAAAAATATTTGCTAAGATCCTAATTGTAAGCCTTCTAGACACACTTAGAAATTATCGCCGACTTTGGTAATTTTTACCGAAATCTGAACAGCTACTTTGAAGGGTAAAAGCTACTTTCAAACTAAATCTCTACTAAAATGACAAGAGTTGATCATTTAAACAAGGTTAAACATGTTTTGAAACTATTTTCAAATTCAATAGCCTTTTAAATGAAGGTCAAAGTTTTACCGAATGTTCAGTTGTTCTAATTTCGGTAAAATTTACCGAACACGGAAACAAAATCTTAGTGTGCACGGCTAATGTAGATTCCAGCACTAGTACTCGAACTTCATGAATCAGTTCCATGAACTCATATAATGTAGCCGTTGTTTTATTGCACACAGAAGCATTAAGCAAGATTTGAATACACGTCAGCACCGAAACGGAGCATAAATTTGTCAGTGCTATTTTTCTTCACTCTAGCAAAACGAGCATAACGTTGCACTACATTCCATGTCGGGAGAGCTGTTCTTACTTTATGCTAATTGGACGAGCTCAATCTTGAAATCAGCCGTGGCCCAGTGGAATCGAGCGCAGACACCGAAAGCATCACACCTCAACAGTTCTTGATCGAATCCCAAATCAGCTACAATAAAAAAAGACAAAACTGTGAAATCTCTCTGCCTAATGTTTATTTTTCGATTTATTTTTAGAAATCGATTAAATATATGTGTCAAAAGAAGAAGTCAATTTAATGTGATTACTTCGATTGATATATGACACATATATTATATTGTGGTGAAAAGTAAAGCTTATGCTTATGGGTTCAAATCCATTTCAGTTAATTATTATAATTTGACCGATTTTCATTTATCATATGACGATCATATAAAAGTTACCAAATTATCAGCATTGTAAATGTATCAGATATTCATATAGAATTTACCTGACACATTTTCAATCATATCATTTTCATTTGATTATCTTATAGCGCAAATTTATTAGACTTCCTCATAACAAGAATATGTCATATTGGTTCAGTGTTAGCCAAGCCTTATGGAAACCTTAAGTTTTTTTTTGCCTCAGTAAAGCCTTCTATTCTCAAGATCCTATCTAAATTATTTCATCCTACCGTGTTATACAGAGTTTATGCCTCGATTCTACCGCTCAGACCACATCCAATTGCATGAGAGTCGCGTAGCCAGTTTTTTATATTTATTTACCGAATGCGTGTAAAGATAAAACACACGATACGTTGACACACGTGCCACCATTTCCTTTCTTTCGTTTAAGGCTTCTTCCCTCGCGGTGGAAACGCTACGTCGCGCGGTCGTCAGTGTCGTTCTACAGAGAAAGAATTCATGAGTGACACCGACACGCGAGATACTGAACAACATTATATGTAGTTGTGTGAGCACACCTTTCAGGTCTCTAAACCGAACGCATTTCGTTTGTTCAGCCAGCGCAGAAATAGAAACGAAGGAAAAAGTGCAATGCATCATTCTTCGTTATCATGCGACAGTAGGTCTCTTTTCTGCCCTGTCAGAGAAGAATGATAGCATTATCTCATTCCTGGCATCGGTATTCGAAAGCGCTCCTAATGTTTCGCATATTCCAGACTAGGGTTGCTTCGACTCACTTCGCTATAAAATTTTGATTTCGGAATTATGGAATCATTGGGTGCTACCATAAGTACCATAAGCGAACTGTATCCCGGATGGGTAAACTATCCCACACGTCGTCAGCTCTCTTTTATGGTTATTTTTATTAGGGTAGTTACAAGAAGAGGTTGAGAAGTACGTATTTGGCCCATAAAATCTACCAATTTCGTATTCAGAAAGTCACAATAAGCGATTTTATGATTTTTGAGTTTTCACTCAGAATGAGTGCTGACGAATCATAAAATCTCTGATTGTGACACAGGTTTTATATGCCAAACGTATACTTTTCAACACTTCTTGTAACTTACAGTTTTGAATAACATAATGGCCTACTTTCCTAACTAAAATAACAGCTTCAAAAAGTGCTACTGTTCAGCACCCAGTGCCGAAAAGTTCTACTTTTCGACACTCTTTTCAGAACAAAAAATGTTGTATGCAAAATTATTTTCGCAACTTGTCGCATAAATAGCTATTTTACAGCGAACTGAGTCGAAGCAACCCTGCTCCAGACGATGTTGACCAATATGTGCACCTTTCCTTGCTGTTCCAGGTAAGCAAATCCAAAGCACAATCCATCCAGAGAACCAGGCGATCAAAGCAAAGTGCAAACAAATTAGGAACCACTTGTTGATTCTCTGTGCCTTGCTTTTGTATTTCACAACTTTGGGACCGAAAAAGGATCGTCCTGTCTCGGCCAGAGAACCGCTTCGGGTTTTTGAAAACAAAAACCTTTTGTGTTGTTATGCCTCGCATTTTTTTGGTAGGACGGGCACTGAAATAAAAAGTGTCATCAACAAACCGCCGTTGGATGTTGGATCATTATACGGGACATAGCATCAGTTCGCTGGCTGCGGCACGTGGTCAATTCACTCCGAATTCCGGGAACAATAAGCGCCACAAATTGCGCGTTCACAACAGCGGCACTAATTCTTTTTCGAAGCCCGAGGATGTCCATCAGCCGGTCCATTCGGCCGGAATGGCACACCGAAGAAGAATAATGGATATCATTTTAATTTATAGCAAACAGTGAACCGGGCAGTGATTTCCGTTTGTGGCGTATGAAGAATTTCCTGTCCTCTTGTGGTCACATAAGAACACAGATGATAAGTTATGGTTTTTGCAACGGCACCAAACCTGCCTTCCAAGACCATTAGTATCGGACAAGGTGCAACAACTTGTGCTGCGCTGCGACCCGTACGTACGTGCGTCGGTCAGATGGACAGCATCCGACTCTTTTATTGCATCCGGAGTTTTATGACTATATTTATATGTGTGCCATAGCACAACACTTGCATAGGCGTTTGTCGTGTGTGTTGTGTGAGGATTTCAGGGTCTACAGGTAGTGATAGTTGTTTTAGTGACGGACATATGTTCCAGGTCTACAAAGCTGGAGCTATAATACAGCATGTTAACGTTCAGGAAGATTCGGATGCGTAGCTACTCAGGATCGTGACTTTCTAGTTAGAGAAGCATAGCGACGTTCAAGCGAAATAAGTTTAATATCCGTAAGCTTCTGCTTTATATATTTCAGATATACACAGTGGCTACTATAAGAAGCTTATTTGTATATAACTTGTTCTGTATGCCCGTTGCTATGCTCTTCTAACTAAAAAAACACGTGCGGTGTAGTAAACCTATGTAAGTAGCTACACACCCGAATAAAGGACTGATTTTGTTGGTTGATATGGACACGGCCTAGTCTAGACTATTTTGGCAATTTAACAACGATTTTGGAATTTATAGTTAATAGGAACGTATAGGTCATTTTGATAATGTTGGCGTGTTTCAGGAATGTGAATCAATACGATTTTTTGTTTTTTAATATTGCGGGGTTGTCAACAAACTACGTAGCATTACGTCAGATTTTTGAGGAAAAACGTCCTCCTTTATAGTTGAAGATGCTAATTTCAAATAACAGACTGTAGTGGTAATTTTTATACGATAGATGGAGTAGATGAAAGCATAGAGTTGATAGTTCCGTTAGAGAGACAGGAGCACATATCGTGGTAGGGGTAAACAATAGTTGCAATTTCCAAACCTACGACTGGATGCCTTCCTTCAAATAACAACTGAAGTGCGGTAAAAAATCGGTAGAACTGTTTCAAACACACAGTTGGTACATGAGCGGGTCGGTTTTCATCTTTTTTTGCCAGTGGTGGCGGGGGGGGGGGGACACCCCTCACCATCCCTCTCCAAAGGGGGAGTTTGGTAAAGAGAGATGAAAAAACCGATTTGCACCTTCCTTAAAAGTTGTTCTAGCTCGCTTGTCTAATATCTATATACAATCTTCACACTGCCGTACTCTAACGGAACTATCAACTCTATGGTTTCATCTACTCCATCTATCGTATAAAAATTACCACTACAGTCTGTTATTTGAAATTAGCATCTTCAACTATGTAAATCGTTGACTTCACGTAGAAGTAATACTAAAACATATAGTCAAAGTCCTCCTTTAGTTTTATTATCTGAAACTCATATTGTAGAAACTGAAGCTTTTAATCAATATAGTATTCCGGGATATAGTGTTGCTGCTTGTATATCACATTCTAGACACACTAGCGGTGTTGCTATTTATGTCAAAGAATCAGTTCAATTCGACCTTCGTATCAATGAAGTTATCGATGGTAGCTGGTTCTTGGGCATTACAGTTGTACGTGGCATGAAGATGGGTAATTATGGTGTTTTGTACCATTCTCCCAGTTCTAGTGACCAGCGTTTTGCTGAAGTTTTAGAGAACTGGCTCGAGACATTCCTTGATTATAGTAAATTAAATATATTAGCTGGTGATTTTAATATTAATTGGCATGACAACCATAATTCGAATCATTTGAAGCGTTTAGCTGAGTTTTTTTTAATTTAAAGCAAACTGTAAATGAATATACGCGTATTTCCAGGCACAGTAGATCTTTAATTGACAACGTTTATTCCAATGTTGATTCCATTTGTTCAATTACGGATACTGATTTGAAAATAACCGATCATGAAACTTTAGTGATTAATGTCTTAGACCATGTTAACGATAACGATAATTTTGTAAAACTGAAGTGCTGGAGGAAATATTCGAAACAGGCTGTTTCGAATCTTGTTGAGAAGAGCGTGGATTTTCCATTCGCGGCCGGTAACTTAGATGAATCTACAGTTGTTCTTAATAACGCTTTGAAAACGTGTACCAATCAACTAGTTGAGCAAAAGTTTGTTTCTTTGAAAAACTCTAACAGCTGGTACAATTTGAATCTTTTGCATCTTAAACGGAAAAAAGGACAAATGCTACACAAAGTTTTGTAGATCAAATAATGACAATCATTAGAATAGGTACACAATCACGCGTAATAAGTATTCACAATCGATAAAGGAAACTCGTTGTGAATATGTTCAAAGGAAGATTGATCAGCATCAAAACAACAGCAAAGAGTTATGGAAAATTTTGAAATCTTTATTAAAACCTAGTTATTGCAAACCGCGGTCCATAACTTTTAATGGCACATTAGAACAGTCAGAACAAGTAATTGCAGCTAAGTTTAATGATTATTTTGTAGACAGTGTTTCATTGATTAACCAATCCATTGAATTGGTCGATGAACCTGACGAAATAAAACAGCCAGTTGATAAACGTAGTAGATTTGAAGGTTTTCACCCAATTACATTAGATGAACTTAGAGTTATTTGTTTTTCATTAGGAAAATCGGCTGGAGTAGATAATGTTAATGCTAGAGTTATTCAAGGTGGCTTTCATGTCATTGGCCACATCTTGCTGGACCTTATTAATGAATCATTGCAAACTGGACATGTGCCTCAGTGATTCCTATTCAAAAAGTTGTCTGAAATGTTTACTGATCTATTTTTAAATATGATTGCTTGAGTTTTGTTTGCATTTAATTGTAAGCCGTTTGTTACACTCCATTCACAAAATTTTGAAATATCCGAACTAACACAACGTACGATATTTTGTAAATTTTCGACTTTACCAGAGAGGTATAACTGAACATCATCAGCATAGAGATGGTAAGCACAATAATTTAAAATACTTGGAAGGTCATTGATGAACATGGAAAATAACAGTGGACCTAGAACAGATCCTTGTGGCACACCACTTGTTACATTCAAAAGTTCCGATTTTGTATTATTAAATTCAACATATTGCGTTCGTCCCGTAAGATATGAGGAAAGTAAGTTTACAGAAGTTGTATCGAGATAGAAAAAACTACGTAGCTTCCGACATAACAATTTATGATTGATAGAATCGAAAGCTTTACTAAAATCCAAAAGAACTAGAACTGTTAGATTACGTTTGTCAAGCGCAGTTTTTATATCGTTTTCTATTTTAATCAAAGCTGTTGTAGTACTGCAATGTTTACGATAACCAGATTGTAAAGGACATAGTAACGTATTATGAATCAGATAATCGTTTAATTGTTTAGTCAGAAGACTTTCAAAATTTTTGGAAATAGCAGGTAGGATGCTAATCGGTCTGTAGTCCTTGTTGTTCATTGGATTATCAATTTTGCCAATAGGTACAACACGTGCTATCTTCCAAAGCTGTGGAAATGTTGAAGTTGTTATAATGTGATTGTATAAGTTCGTTATGGTAGGAAGAATGACAACAAGAGTTTTTTTCAAAACGCTGAGTGGTAACTGGTCAAAGCCGATAGAATCACTGGACGCGGAATAGAATTCGGTCAAGACTTCTTCATTCGTTACATTCCTAAATGAAAAAGAAGATGACGAGGACCTACCAGCCACAGATTGTTCATCAAAAGTAATAGGAGCTTGATTTGACATGAAGAACTGATTCAATGATTCGGCAGTGATGTTAATCAAATCACCACCACCTGCTCTAGTTTGAGTTTTTGAAAGTCCCAAACGTTTTATATTCTCCCAAAGTTTATTGGAAGAAAGAGAAGGGTTAAGGAGCCGAGAGAAGTAGGTGTACTTAGATTGTTTCACTACACGGTTTGACCTATTTCGCAACCTTGCAAAAGCATTCCATTTAGCTGCGCTGGGTTTATCTGTTTTCCATTTATCGTAAGCTTCAGATCGTTTTTGGAAGAGATTTTTGATGTATGGATTAATCCATGGAGCACTAGGATCAACAGTAGTTTTCATTTTCAACGGGGCATGATCATCAATGACAGAATAAAGCATATCGTTTAAAATTTGTAATTTTCCATCAACTGAGTTGCAGTAATAAATAACATCAAGATTGTACCTTTGCAAGTCAGCTATTAAACTATCGGTGTTTATCTTGTGATATTCTCTTTTCGAATACACAGCTGGAGGTTGATGAGGTACCTTAACTCTGTAATCGAAGCAGATCAAATCATGATCGCTAACACCTCCTATAGAAGATTGAAAGATGTTGCTAACGTTAAACGTACAATTTCCAAGTGCATAATCAATAAAAGATGAACTGGAGCCTGATTTATGACAAGTGGGGGAAAGAGGTAAAATTTTAACAGAAAGCGATTTAACCATATCGATTAACTTGTTTGTAACAGGTGAAGAAGTGTCACACAAATTTATATTGAAATCGCCCATCAATACGAAATGAGATTCAGTAGCACTGATTTCCAGCGCAAGTTCGAAAATACTGTTAAGTTTAGAAACCCTTACATCTGGAGGTCTGTAGACAATGCCACACACAAGCTTTGAATGAACTAATTTAACAAAAAGGTAATCAATTTCATCACCAGCATCAGACTTAGCAAGAACCTTATACTTTGCTTTACTGTTTAGATAGAAAGCAACTCCTCCGCCTCGCTTCTTATTGTCTAAAAGTCGATCAGAACGAACAATTTTGTAGCCATCTAACTCAACAAATTTGTTTGTTATTGAAGACTTCAACCAAGACTCAACAATCCCCAACACAGCTAGCTTTGAGTCCTGAAAGAAGGTTCTGTAATAATCAATATTTTTAACAATGCTGCGAACATTATGGAAGGCAATTTTAATGTAGTTCCTAGCGGGTTTCTCAATAAAGTGTTTCATGATCGTATCAGAAATGCAACGTGATCTCTCCTCATCTAGACTTTTGCCCTTCCATTTTATTTCTGGCCAATGAAACACAAATATCGAGATTACAGCGCTTGCAGAATAAAATAATGCGTTTGATTTTGAGATGTAATACATTCACTTCCTCATCTTTGATGCTAGACGCCTTACAATGGTTGTCGGTGAAGCAAAGAATTGTATATATGGTGTTCATTTTTAAAGTAGTTAACGGTTTGCTGCCTCGATATTTGTGTGATCGAATTGAAAGAGGAAGTGAAACGTGGTTGAAATAAGAACACCACATTTCTTGACTTGTGCTTCACAAAATTCATTATATTATAAAGGAATAAATGTTTTCAATTCTATGCCTAGACATATAAAACGTTCAGCAACACATACAGAATTTAAAAGACACTGCATTTCACACGTTAAAACTGTCTTTTGAACAGTTATCCAGTGATTTTTTTTATGAATTGACAAATTATGTATCTTGACGGATTATTTTATATGGATAGCTGTCATAACGACTTTTTAATAATTATTGTAGCACTGCAAAAACTATTTCTGTTCGCCACGATGGTGATGATGGATTTTTAATATATGATTTTATAGTAGATTAATTTAAAAAAAAAAGTAGTCTACAAAGGTTTGAGCCTCGCGCGCGTATTACGGATATAGAGGACTGAATTTAACATTTGATAAAAAAAAAAATGCAATTTTGAAGCTTATTTGGAAGATACTTTGAGTTAGTAGTAAGTTTTCTGGCAAATGTTGGGGGTTCGTGAGCATTCCTGACATTGCTGAAAATTATGATAGCATCAGATTGCGGGGTTGCTAGTGTAATAGGATGCTTTGTTGATTGTTCATTAAGTCTTGATTGCTTGTAATACTTATGAATATTTTAGGTGGACAAAAAGGCGAACTAAGAGGTGGACGCCTGAGCTTTTCCACATTCATATCGCTGTGAAGCAACTGTAAACTCTAGAGGGAATTTATATCTGTAACTGAAACCAGTTCGATTTTGTTTGCTAACCTGGTTAAAATGTCATATTTAACTATCTTAAAGATAAATCGTCCAGCTCAAACCTTTGTAGGGGTAAGAGGTGGGACCATCATCATCATCAAATTCACGACGCTCTTTTAATGTTTGGATATTTATGAGCATACACCGAGCTGTGTAAGATGGCAGAGGAAATACAGGCCAACCTAACATGCGGAGTGCATACAATAGAAACTGCTTTTGAACGGACTCTATTCTTTCTTCGTGTGTGATTGAAAAAGGAGACCAAATTATGCTGCAATATTCTAATATCGACCTTACATAAGCAATGTACAATGTTTGTATCGTATACGGATCGTGAAAGTTATAGCAGAAACGTTTTATGAAACCAAGTATGTTGTTAGCTCTGTTAATAATTGTGTTATAATGATCGGTGAAAGTAAGTTTTGAGTCCAAAATAACACCTAGATCCCTGACTCTATCACACTGGTTTCCTAAAGTGATTGTTATATCGGGTAGGATTCGTTTTCTACTAATGGTAATTGAGTTACATTTTTTTATATTTATTTGTAGCAGGCTTTTTTGACACCAAGTATGGAATATTTGAATTTCCTCTTTGAATGTGATGATGTCTTTGGCATCTTTTATTTCCAAAAAAAAGTTTAATGTCGTCAGCATAGATTAAAACTTTCAATTTCTTAATAATGAAAGATATGTCATTGACGAAGAGAATAAATAAAAGTGGTCATAAATGGGAGCCTTGAGGAACTCCTGAAGTGACATCAACGGGATTTGATGTCTTTTCTTTGTATTTTGCTATTTGTTGGCGGTCAGTTAAATATTATTCAAGCCACTTGGAGAGTGCGTAATGAATTCCCAATTTTTGAAGTTTAAAAAGAAGCATGGGTGTGTCAATTCGATCAAACGCTTTGCTGGAATCTGAATACAACACTTCTACATGGTTTCCGTTATCCATTGCATTGAAGGAATAATTAATTAGTTCGAGAAAATTCGTAGTTGTTGAACGACCTTTAAAGAAGCCATGTTGCATAGTAGTTATTCTGTTTTTAATTTGAAGAAAAAGTTTTACATTTACAATCGCCTCGAAAAGTTTCGGAATGCAAGAGATAATAGCTATACCACGATAATTACGTATGTCGGATTTTTTGCCCTATTTAAAGATAGGCACTAAAAACGAGTTTTTCCATATTTAAGGGAAGTTTCCGGATTCCAGTCATCATATTGAAAATCCAAAATAATGGAGCAGTAAGTTTAGTTGCTAAAGCTTTCATAAAAACTGGCGGAACACGGCGCCAGGACCAGGACCTTTAGATGCATCTAAATTGTTTAAACCCTTTAAGATATCATGAACCTTGATTTGACTTAGTATAGATTTCTTGGAAGAAATTTGCAAACAAATTGCATATATCATCCGAGTTCTCACCTACCCTATCGTCGTTATTTTAAGGAAAATTATCAGATTTTAATTAGGTTTTCACAGATTTTATTTCTAGTTCAGTTTTTAAATTATACTCCTCAAATGCCATATTCACGGCCAAATTTAACTGATCGCAAATGTCTCAATAGTATGCCAAAGTTTCTTCACTATTATATTTTTTTATAAAATTTGTGCGCTTTTTGCTTTCGATTTTTTAAATTTTTCAGTTCCCTGTTGTACCAAACCGGATGTTTTGCATGACGCCTTCTTCTTTTAGTTGGCACTTCTTCAAGTATTATTTCAAGCAACACATTGTAGAATACGTCAACTGCACATTCAACATTTCCTGCAGTTCTTAATATTGCTTGCCAATCGACAATGTTCAATCTATTTCTAATGTTATCATAATTTGCTAAATTGTTATCAAAAGATTTCATCAAATTCGCAGTCGTTGATTCTTTCATTTGTATGAACGAATAAAGAATATTCTATTGCTGTGTGAAACATTTCATTTCTCCATAGTCACACAGAAATCTTCATAAGTATTTGTTTTAATAAAAGGTCTAAATAACAATTTTGTTGATTTTTCACATGGTTAGTTTGATTAGACCTAAATTTGCAATTTTGTCAAAAATGAAATGGAGTGTTTCATTTTCCGCAACGACTGGAAGTAAGATTCTTTCATTGTCCATATCAGAAATAAAGTCAACATTGCGTTGGTTGAAGTCCCCATATATATGTACTTTTACTTCAGGAAGTAAACTAGACGAAATTTCTTCCGCTTTTCCAAAAAACTTATCATACGTGTCCTTATGAGCATTGTTCGGAGGAAAGTATACCGAAGCAAAGACATGTGTTTCGTCTGCTACTTGCGCTTTTACCCATACATGTTAGAGGTGGGCAAAATAGCTCATCTGGCTGAGCGGATCAGACCCGTCCAGCTGATTAAAGGGAGTCGATTCTTTTGAACAGCTCTTCAGCTCACCTTTAAATTATAGAAATTTTTACACACATTTCAAACGCTATGTAATCCAGTCTACATACAGATTTTATTTCTGATGTTAATTCTTCAGCAGATTTGCTCTCACTATTCTCGGCTTCAGCTCCAGATCATCAGCTCAGATCTGGAGATGGGCTCCCAAGCTGTTCTTTAGACCCGATTCATTCAAGTCACTGATATCATAAGTCTTACAGTGTATTCAAATCTGAGCGTGCATTAGCAGAGCGGAGCAAAATTTATGTTGGAATGAGAGAGACAACTAGTACTTCTCTCCCTCTAGTACATTCGCAAAATCTCGCCCCGCGCGTGAAATATCGCTCAGGACGGAATCCACCTTGATTCTCCAGCACAATTGCTCCCACTATTCTCGGCTTCAGCTCAAATCTAGGGATGGACTCCCGAGGTGTTCTATAGACCCAACTCACTAAAGTCAGCTGATGATCCGCGGTTCATTTTTAGGAACCGCAGCTCATCAGCTCACTAATATCATAAGTCTAATGGTGTATTCAGATCAGAGCGTGCATTAGCGAAGCGGAGCTCTATCTCTATTCTCGGCTTCAGCTCTAGATCATCAGCTCAGATCCGGATCCGGAGCTGAATCGTGAAGAATCGAGAGAGAAAAAGATCCGACAGCTGTCATCTCACTGAATCATTCGAGCCGATGATTCGGATCCGGAGATGAGCTGCTAAGCTGGAGAGCTGCACTTAGCTTTTCGGTTATTTGCTTTTGTGCGGATCTTCCGCTCCCCCAGAAAATGATGGGAGGAGAGGTGAGAGCACATATGCTGGAGAAATAACATCAGCAATAGGAGCTGGGTACGTAAATACATTGGATAATACCAGTAGAAATTTAACATCGTGTAACACATGTACATATGTCTCTCTCTCTCCAATACAGCCGCTTGGAAGTTTGCTTTTGGTTTGGTTTACGCGGTGACTGTTCAATGCGTAAAGGAGCAATGCGTGCTTTTTTTGAAAAAAATCCGCTATAAGTCACGGATTGAATGGTTTAGATTTGTGATAACAATGTGCTGATGAGCTGCGGTTCCTAAAAAAATGAACCACGGATCATCAGCTCACTTTAGTGAATCGGTTCTTTAGAACAGCTCGGGAGCGGATCGCCCATCTCTAATACATGTTCGAATTCTTTAAATTTAGTAGCCATAATGATTTCTGAATTCAATTGGGTCGCAATCGCTATTAATACTCCACCTCCCGATTTTTTTTCCAGACCATTGAAAATTGCGGTCCTCTCTATAAACGTTATAATTGTTACCAAAAACTTCTTCACATCTCACACTATCATCCCAACTTGTTTCATTAGCCATTATGACAGAGTAAGTAGAACTTAAGATATTTTTGTTTATTTCATTCATTTTACCGGCGCTTCTCATGCGGTTAACATTTTGGCAATATACCCAAATTTATGTAGTGGTCTGAAGATTAGGTGAAGAAGTTGATGGTAACCTGTCATTCATAAAACTATTATCAAAATTATTTACCCCTGATCCATATTCCGAATTTGTTTCGTTCTGCAAAGTGTCGTGATCATAGTTATTTTCTTCCTCTATGGAGCGTGTCATTTTTGTAGAAAACACGAGTGCCTCTCCTTGATGTAGAGAAGTCGTCAAGTCCTGGATAATGTCGGGGTCTACCGGATCATTGTCTTCCTCGAAGGGGTGCGTCAATTTCGTACATAACACGAATTCCTGCATACACGCGCCTCGCATGGTGTAGTTGCAGCCATCCCGTTATGCAAGTGCGCTGGAACGGTACGTGGGTATACATCGCACGCCGGGTAGGGGTCTAAGATTTCCCCTCGTTGGAATTGCATTGTGGGTCGATAGTTAGCCTGCGGTGGCCTAGAAAACCGATCTTTTGCTGCCGCAAGAAGCTCTCGATCAGGTGGCAGTAGGTTGTTTCTATTCTGACTAACACTGCTGTGGAAACTGTTACGGTTAGTGTTGTTGTTTCGATAATTGTTAGATATGTTATTGTTGTTGTTGTTGCCAAAATTGTTGTTGTTGTTGTTTTTGTGGTTGTTGTTGTAATTGTTGTTTTTTTGTGGTTGTTGTTGTGGTTGTTTATGTTTTTGTTGTTGTTGTTGAGCAAGTTTTGTTTCCTTCGCCTTATAGCCTTTCCAGCTAATTTTGCTGTATCAAACGGCGTGATTTTCGGACATCGTACTCGGTCCAGTCTGCCTTCCATACCTTCCTGGAACCAAGTAGACGCCACCCTGAGTCATCGTTGTTGTTATTTAATTCCACCTCCAAGCTGGGGCACGAGTCAGATGGCGATTGCAAAGGTGCAGCGCTCCGTGTTGAGGCTATATTTGCTGACAGTGATTTCAGCTCGTCAAGAATATAGAGTTCCAGCACAGAGTTAGAGCTCATGGTACAACTTGCCGCAATGTCGAGCGACAGCTGGTTCAGTTGATTTATTTCATTACTGATATTTCGGAGCTCGGTGGATATATCTGACGTCACAGTTCTCAATGACGTAGACACACTGTCGTTCGTTGCCATCATTGCTGTATCGAAAAGCGATGTAGTGTGGTTTTTGATGGCAACGACACTGCCAGCTAAGGTGCTGTTTCTGTTAATTGCGGACAGTTCATTTTCTTTGCCTACCAGCAGTACCTCCAGGCCTTCGACAGCTTCGTGAAAAATTCGAGGATTTTCTTGCTGCATCTTGAAACGATGTGTCACCTCTGTGTTGGCATGCAGTTGCTTCGTTAGAAGTTTGTTTGTTGAGCCGCTAATCGATTGAATTCTAATTTTGCTTGCAGATGATAGATGGTAGAAGATAATAATTAAAATCCCCTACTTTTTTATTGTCCTTCCTGCGTAGTGAATTCCTCTGCACGGTCACTCCTACGCAGGCTGCATGAAATGTGCGTATGCAGCCAGTGCATTTCCACATAAGTGAATCAACGGAAGAGTCAAATGAACAAATTTCACAATTCATATTGAAATGAACGGAACCAACAGCTATCGCGCGAAATTAATACAGCGAGAACGAAACGTACGCAAAAAAGCACGTGGCTAGGAACGATTAAAAGACGCGTCCAAACCGATTGACGATCGATCGACGTTCAAAATATAGAGGTAAAGTGCGGGTTGTGCTTAGTAGAACGGAAATGAGATCAAAAACCCTACGTGCTGAAATTTGCCGCCTTACAAACATCGTTGTATGTTGCTAGGAATCGGATTTAGTCGCCCAAGTCTTAGCCAATGAAGTTAATGCACCTGCTATTCTTGCGAATATCAACAGGTCAACGTATCTTCTTGCATTTGGCATCCCGCAACAGTCGATACGGCCAACACTGACTTAACTTTAATATTCCTGCTGCTACTCTGCAATGCCGCCTAACGAATCGAATCTGAAGCTTATATGGGCCATAAATGATATGAGCAGATGAGGATTGTGACAATCAAGGACGATGCCATAAAGTGGCTGATATACTTTTAAGATCTTGACCACATTTTCATTATTTTAATTTATGTTGTAATAATTAATGTATTGTGTTTTATTTTTGCTGTCTAATTGTTTATGTTTAGTTTTTGGCTTTATGTGTCTAATAATAGAAAAGAGACAGGGTGTTGATGCCAATTTGAGCTTCACTTGGCTGAAATTGGCTTTTACCTGTCTAACTTCATTAAGACATTCATCAGACTGTCAGATGAAGAATGCAAACAAATAAACAAAAGTTTTCACAACAAGGGAATAGTCCAAGTAGTCCAGGTTAATTATTAATCATCAATTTTCGAGCACAACGGCATCGGAAATCCTCAGCAAACCAATCCCTCACTCCTAAAATCGATACGCACTTGAATTTCGCTCCTAGTTGTGCCAAATATAGAATACCAAACTGGACAACATCAACATACATTTTAAAACAAACAAACGCCACCAGCCAAACTTCCTACAGCGCGAGTAAATAACTATAATTTCAGCTTTCCAAGAACGCCATCGCCCTTGGACTGCGCAAAGTGCTAATCATCTCCCTTCGTTTCCCAGGACCTCCTTCCCCCCTCTCATAATTTGCCAAAGAACCTTGATCAAAAACCGATCATTTTCTCCAATTTCAAGTCGATCAACAACAAGAGTAGGCAACGAAAAAAAACTAATTTCAGAATATTCACATCGACCGGTTCGCTTTCGCTCTTTCCACGGTTAATTAACAGCTTATCCCATCTACCTACCTCTTTCTCATTCGCTCACTACTGCTTCCACTTGCATCCACTTTAGCCGAGCTCACGTTCTCTTATTCCGGTTTATCTGCTCTCCTTTGGTCTTAGCATGCGTTGTTTTTGTTGTTATTGTTGCTGCTGTTAAACGCTCAACTCGATATAATCCGAATCCATTTAGATACAGGTAGGAATGGTGGCGAAAAAAAAATCGAAAGGTGCGCGTTACAATTTTCACCGCAGCTTTTTCCTAGTTTCTTCTTGAACGATGTGGGAATTTGATGTTTTTACTTGAAAGGCCTCCCTCTCTCGCTAACTAACAGAATTATATACACACTTTGACCGTTTAGTTAGTTGTTTACAGTAGTGCCTCCTCAATGCTGTTTACGCTTTAGACCGGTGCTAAAACAGTTTCAACATGTTCGGGTTTCTATTTGTTTGAAAGAATCTCTAAGTTATTTAAAAGCTTGAAACTTGTTGCACCAGTCTAGCATACATACACTTGTTTTGCTTACTTCACACGTTCTCACCGAATTCAACCATTAAACCAACCTATCTTTTCGCCTTTTCCCACCGCGCGCAAACACAACAAGTAGGTGCACAACACCAACCAGGAAGATATTTTTAGCAGACCACGTCTAAAAACAGCACCGATAATAAATTACTATTTAGCATATTTGCTCACTTATTTCGATTTGATTCTTTTCGAATTTCACCAATTCCCTGATACAGGCCTCTGGTTTGCAGGCGGTTCGTAGGTATTCCGGAAAATAAAAATGTCAAACTTGTCGTCGAAACAACGCGATCTTCGAAATTAAACGATCTTCACGTTCGTAGAAAACAACTCACACGAGATAGGACACATTCACGCACGGCTAATACACGGACGCAACTGATCGACCCGAGCGACCCGATATGATCATCACCAACCGAAACAACAGCCGAGAGAAAGAACGACGATGGCGACGAGACGATCAAACCCCCAACAGCGAAACGGGCGAGAAAAGCAAGAAAAGGTAGACGGACTTTTTCCTGGCCTCCGATACATAGGCGGCTTGCAGCAACTAAAAGAGTCATCCACCTTTTTCAGAACAGAGAAAGACAAACAAAATTAAATTTAGGTGAAAATAAATTAAACGGACGGGAAACTAAAGAATACCTACTATTCTCTTTCTCCCGACACGATCGTTTCGTTGTCGATTGGTGTTGTGTAGGCTGAAGCACAATGATCACGACTTGCCTGGCTGCAGGAGCCCAGTAGCTATAGTGGCTTAGGTGACATCGGTGGCAGAGGTTCGTCTTAGTTCTACGGTCCTCTGTTGGTACACGTTTATTCATTGTTTTGCACAATCTAAAGGTACGTTTAGACTATCTGATTTGTTGGTCTGAAACGAGCGGACTGCTCGATAATTTAGTCGGATGCAATGTTCGGATGCGTTCACACTTTTTCGACATGATGATTAGATTTGACGTTTGATTTGTCAAACGAAATAGGTTTTTGTTTAATTTTCATTTGTCTGGTTCAGCAAATAGCCGCAATTGAGATAAAAATATTGACTTTTTTTTTAATTTCACGGGTTTGAACCGCTAAAGAACCTTTGACTTGTGTTTTTCTGGCACCCAGCAGCAAGGTAAACCGATTTCCTAGCCTATTTCACTATTCAATATTGTCCTGTGTATGATTTGAATGATTTTTTCCAGTGTCATTGGCTGCTCTGAGAGCCTACTAAGAATTTTTTAGAGCTTCAGAGAGGTTCGGAGATCTACTGAGAAATTTGTTGAGCGTCAGCGTAGTTCGTAGATCCTGAGAACAGAACTTCAAAACTTCAGAAAATTTTACAGAAATTAAAATAAATTTGCAGAAATTCAGATCATAGATCTTCATATAAATGATCATAGAAATTTTCAAAACTTCAAGCAAGCTCAAATATTTTCAGATCAATTTGTAAAACTATAAGCGAAATAATTTAAAATCTTCAGCGAAATCCGCACAACTTCAGACAAGTCCAAGAATCTACAGTGAAATGTAAAGAATTTCACAAAAGTTTGGAGACCTACTGAAAAATTATTGAACATTAGAAAAGTTCGTAGATCTTCAGAAGACGGCAACAGAATTTTGAAAAAAAATACAGAACTTCTGAAAAATCGCAAGAATGGTCATAGATATTCAGATAAATTTGAAGACCTTCAAGAAAATGTGCAGATTTCTGATTCATTTTTAAAACCTTAGAAATTTTAATGGATCTTCAGTTAAAATTTGCAGAACTTCAGGGGAGTTCAGCGATTTTTTTTTAAGTATTTATAGGGAAATTTGTAGGTTTTGAGAGAGACATTTAAAACTTCAAGGAAGCTCAAATGTGTTCAGATAAATTTTTGAGAACTTTAGGTAATTTAGAAGATCTTCAAGGAAAAATTCAGATCTTCAGGGTAGCCCGAGAGAATACAGAGGAATTACGGAGCTTCAGACAACTTTACAGAACTTCGAAGATATTTGCAGAACTTCAGAAGAGTAGATATTAAGAGAAACCTGCAGAACTGCTAGAAATTTTGCAGAACTTCAGCGATATTCAGTGGTTCAGAAAGCTTCACAGTTTCAGAAAAATGTGAGATCCTCAGAAAAAATCGTAAAATTTCACAAAAGTACTTCAATTCCAAAAACAAATCGCAGCGAAGTTCGAAAGTCCAAGATTTTGCAAAACTCCATGGAAGTTGGAAATAGATAGATCTGAAGAACTTCAGAGAAGTCCGTAGATCTTAAGAGAAGTCTGTAGAACTTCAGGAAGTTCGTACAGTTTTAGAAAAAAAAATGCAAGGCTTCAGCAAAACTCATAGAAGCTCAGGAAAGTTCGCCGATCTTTAGAAGTATTTACACAACTTTAGAGAAATTCGTAAATCTTCTGAGAAATTTTTAAAACTTCAGCGATGTTCATATATTTTCAGATTATTTGTAGAGCTTTGGCGGATTTCAGATAAATCTGCAGAACTTTATGGAAATCCAAGAATCCACAAAGAAATTTACAGAACGTTAGAGAGGTTTGGAAATCTACAGATCAGAAATACAGTACTTCAGAAAACTTTACAGAATTTTAAAGAAATTTTAGGAACTTCAGAAAATTTCAGAGAGTAGATCGTAAATCTGCAGATGTTTAAATAAATTTTCAAAATTTTATTGTGGTTCTTGGATGTTAAGAAAAATTTACAGAGCTTCATGGAAGTTCGCTGATCTTTAGAGATATTTGCACAAGTTCAGAAAAAAATAGTAGATCTTCAGAGAACTTCCTAAATCTTCCCGGAAGCTTAAAAATTTCTGGGTAAACTTTTAATACTTAAGGGAATTGTGTAGATGTTCGGAGATATTTGCAATCATGAAAATCTACACCGAAAATTACAAAGCTTTCGAGAAGTGCACAGATTATAAAAAAATTAGTGAACATCAGAGATACTTGTTGATCTTTAATGATCCTATATCTGCAGGGATTCAGGAACTTTGTAGATTTTTAGAGAAATTTGCAGAACTTCTGAAGAACACACAAAACTTCAAAGAAATCCACAGATCTACCGAGAAATTTGCAGATCTTCAGGAAAGTTTGTTGATCTCTGAAGATATATTACCAGAGAACAGAAACAAAACATCAGGGACGTCCGAAAGTCTTCAGAGATACATGCAGAATTGAGTTCTTAACAAAAAATTTCATAACTCAAGGAATCATTTAGATCTATGGAGTACTTTACCCACTACCTTGTCGAAGGTTGGTATCGACATCCTGGCGAAGTTTTGAAATCCTTTTTCATCTTCATATCGCAGTTCTTGAAGGACCAGATCCCTGCCGGTGTTCCTCCTGAGCAACCATATCCTGCTCCACAAAGTTTACATTCTCCTTCTAATTTTATTTAAAATAATAAAAGCAAATACGTATGTCGAAGCTAGAGCAATTTTCCGGTAATTCATGATGGAATTATTTACTTTTGATTCCTGATAAAGTTTTATTTTGAAATCGTCATGTGCAATCAGTGTGAACACCAGCAAACAGGGGTGTTCGACAAAGTGTGTCGAATGTAAATTAGAGCAGATTTTTCATTATTGAGGCGGTCAAAATCAGACCAAGAAATCAGATAGTCTAAACGGACCTTAACCTAGAAGTAACCGTACAACAAATTTCAAGACCTTTCGTCGTTGAAAATATGATGGAGAATCGAAAAAATAAGTTGTTTGACCTAATAATATTGTTTAAAGATGACGCATACCCTTAAGCGAACCCCACACGTTAAGGGGAATTATTGACAACAATATCGATGTATTGAAGTCAATATAGAATGTATTGACAAATACGACTATTGTCAATACGATTATTGTTAATAATAGCAATCGTGTAGGGTCCACTTTACACATTTCACACAGTGGTGGAAATTCAATTGCTTTCAGTTTGAATCATCTCCTCGCACGTATTGGCGGCACCTTTTCACATAACCACCAAATCGCTAAACTTGTTCGTGACTTGTTCATTATTTGTTTAGATTTACTCGTGCGAGCTAATATTTTGTAAAATCGGACATGAAAAGTCTTCTTCTCCTTCTTCTTCTTATTATTCTTCTTATTATTATTCTTCTTCTTCTGCTTCTTCTGCTTTTTCTTTTGTTACTGACTTTGATGCTCTTCATCGAACTTCCGTCTGCTCTCAACTTAGTGTTGTTTGAACCGCTTGCACACAGCAAAAATTAATATTAATATCACATCAAAGTGGATGCACTTCAATTGTGTCAAAATTATGGTGTAATATTACTTGCTAAAAGTTCAAAATTATCATTAATACAGTGCATGAACTGACATTACGCTGCTTTTACTGCATTTGATTATTTTTGTGGCCATAAAAACTACACGAGATTTTCGACATGATTGAAGTGCATCCTCTTGGATGAAATATTAAAATTTATTTTTTTGCTGTGCACAGTTGTTATTTGAGAGCTATATATACACAGCAAAAAAATAATTTTGATATCACGTCAAAGTGGATGCACTACAATAATGTCGAAAATATGGTGTAATATTACTTGCTAAAAAGGACAAAATTATCATTAATATAATGCATGAACTGACATTACGCTGCTTTTACTGCATTTGTTTATTTATGTGGTCATAAAAATTACATGAAATTTTCGACATGGTTGTAGTGCATCCACTTTGATGTGATATCAAAATTATTTTTTTGCTGTGTAAGGGTGGTTCAAAATACAGATTTTGCTGCACCAATCAATCGATTTTTAATCAGGTTCTGATCATTCTCTCAACATTTTAGGTCAATTGGATGCGAACTCATACTGCACTGACTTTTTGAAGTTTAATGAGAATAACTATGAGAAAATTGAACTTTTTGTTTTCCTTATCGCCATCATGATTTACGGGTAAGCTTGTTATCTGCACTTATTGAAAATTTTCTTAGCTATTGGATGTGAAAACATAATTGGTAACTTCTACTAAAATGTACGAGCTAGATAGATTATAAAACGCGTTAAAGCCGTAGAAGCCCGGGACACACTTTTTGGCGTAAGACTAAGTATGTGATTTCTATATGGGGGTACACTTTGCGAAAACCGAAAATGGAACATGTAACGAAATTATGAAAGATTTTTAACATTAATAACTCAGCTTCCCCTGGACCAATTTCAATAACTTTATCACCAATCGATCAGAAATATTTCCACATATCGATAGCAAAGTTTTATAATGTTGATTCTCAACAAGAAACTATTGAAAAAGTGGTAAATTGTCCAAAAGCTTCGAAATAACTCACAAATTCACCAATTACGTACATGCATATGTTGCTTCCCCAATACAGTCTTCAGAGAATCGTTTCTAGACGAAACATGTCGATGCAGCATTTCTGCTTACCCAACACTGTCATCAGAGAGTCATTAGTAGACGAAACTAGTCGAAGTGGCACGATCTTCAGTGGTGTGCGAATAGGGAGGATGCAATTGCGTAACATTTTGCACACTCATCACCATATTTAGAACCACACGCCCCCAACGACCACACAAACTGTTCTCTAGAGGAGATCTGGACAAAAAACGTGAAACGGCCGATCTGAACAGGCAGATTGCTTCCAGAATGAACTCACTCCGAAACGAATGTTTTTGACTAACTTACTTATCCTGGTCCTACATCCCTCAGGATTGCACCTGCATCACAATGTTACGCCAATTCACTCGGTCCGTGGCTGCTTGTCTCCAATTTCTTGACCGTCCCACACTTCCAAGATCCTACTCCACTTGGTCTGACCACTAGAGTGATGCAAATTTTGAAATTTTCGCTCCACAATACTTAAACGATTCCAAATCGGATCCTGACTAACCTCTCAAAATTTGAACCCATTTGGTGAGAAACTGAGATGGCACAAACCATTTGAAGTTTGTATGGGAATTACTATGGTAAAACCAAGATTTTTGTTCATGTCTATCTAATAATTCACCATATCGGTCTGCTTCAAAAACTTTCAACTGTACTTGTAGGAAATTTTCCCAGCTACAACTTTGCTTAAGATAACTTTTTGATTAAATGCAAGGATCGAAAGTTATTAATGGTTCAATGCGTTGATGTCTTATGATCATGCTCAATCAACTGCTCAGCAGGCAACATTGGTGTTTCTGGGGCGTTGAATAGGACACAAAAATTATGGCTACTATGTCACACTGCAAAATACAGTGTTGCCTACAGAGCAGCTGCTTGATCATGTCATAAGTTCACCAATCTCTTAAATAAATAATAACTTTTTCCTGTCTCGTTTTACATAGAAACGATCTTCAGCAAAGTTGAGGCTGAGAAAATTTTCTATAAGAATAGCTATCGAGCTGTTTTGCAGCTCAATATGGAAAAAGACTAGAAGACAATGAACAAAAAGTTAAGATTTCCCATAGTAATTTACATGTAAACTTCAAATGGTTTGTGCGAAGTCTGTTTCTAACCAAATGAGTTGTAACTTTTGGAGGCTAATCAAGACCCGATTTGAAACCATTTCACTGTGGAGCGAAAAAGTCAAATTTTGCATCAGTCTACTGACCACCTTGGTCGCTGTGCTCCTCTTCGTCTTGTACCGGCCGAATTCGAGGCAAACACCATTTTTGCGGGATTGTTGTCCAGCATTCTTAAAACGTATCCCGCCCATCGTACCCGTCCAGCTTTCGCAACTTTCTGGATACAGGGTTCGCCATAGAGTTGCGCCAGTTCGTGGTTCATCATTTGCCTCCATACACCGTTCTCACATACCCCGCCAAAGATGGTCCTAAACCCTCGTCGTTCAAAAACACCCAGTGCTTGCAGGTCCTCCTCGAGCATCGTCCACGCCTCGTGCCCGTAGAGAACTACCGGTGTTATGAGCGTCTTGTACATGGTACATTTAGTACGGAGGTGAACTTTACCCGGCCTCAGGGTCTTGTGTAGTCCGTAGTAAGCACGACTTCCGGCAATAATACGCCGACGAATTTCTCTGCTGCAGTTGTTATCCGACGTCACCAATGATCCGAGGTACACAAATTCATCCACCACCTCGAACTCATCTCCGCCGATTGGCACGCTTCTGCCTATGCGAGCCCTCTCCCGCTCGGTTCCTCCAGCTAGCAGATACTTTGTCTTCGACGTATTCACCTTTAATCCAACCTTCTCTGCTTCACGTTTCAGCCTGGTGTACTGCTCTGCCACGGCCTGAAACGTTCTTCCGACAATGTCCACGTGGTCAGCGAAGCAGATGAACTGGCTAGACTTATTGAAGATCGTGTCCGCATGTTAAAGCCCGCACGTTTCATAACACCTTCTAGCGCAATGTTCAACAGGAGGCAGGAAAGACCATCGCCTTGTCGAAGTCCTTTGCGAGTTTCAAACGAGTCCGATAGCGCACCCGATATCTTCACGCAGCACTGTACACCATCCATCGTAGCCCTGATCAGTCTGGTCAGCTTCTCGGGAAACCCGTTCTCGTCCATAATCTTACATAGCTCTTCACGGTCAATAGTATCATAAGCGGCCTTGAAATCGATGAATAGGTGGTGCGTAGGGACTTGATATTCACGACTCTCTGCCGCAACGTAATTTTTTGGATTTGGTCCGTTGTCGATCGCCCGTCCACTAAACCGGCTTGATAACTTCTCATAAATCTGCTTGCTAGCGGCGATAAACGGCGAAAGATGATCTGGGAAAGCACTTTGTAGTCCGCGTGGCGGGCGTCGGTACCGAATGTTGTTGGCAACGGAAAGTTTTTGGCGCACCTTAACCATTAGAAGGTAGTGGTCCGAATCGATATTTGCGCCGCGATAGATCCTTACGTCGATAATCTCCGAGAAGTGCCTTCCGGCGATCAAAACGTGGTCGATTTGCGATTCTGTCTGCTGCGGTGATCTCCAGGTGTACCGATATGGGATGCTATGCCGGAAGTAGGTGCTACGTATGGCCATGTTCTTCGTTGGTGTTCGTTAGCCGATCTGAGCGTTAAGACGATTTTGACGTCATGGCTTGGGCAGCTGTCGTATTCCCGTTCCAGCTGCGCGTAAAAAGCGTCTTTATCGTCATCATCACTAGCTAAGTGAGGGCTGTGCACGTTAATTATGCTGACATTGAAGAAACGGCCTTTGACCCTCAACTTGCAAATTCTGCTATCGATTGGCCACCAACCAATCACGCGCTTCTGCATTTCGCCCATCACGATGAAAGCTGTAGCCGCAGCTCTGGTAGATGGTATAACCATCCCTATACGTATGTACCGACGATCCCTTCCAGCAAACCTCCTGCAGCGCTACCATGTCAAACTTGCGGACCCTCAAAAAATCGGAAAGAATGCGAGTACTTCCCAAGAAATTGAGAGACTTGCAGTTCCATGTTACGAGTTTCCAATCGTTAGTCCGTTTCTGTTGCTTGGGTCTATGCCAATTGTTCCGGTCCGTATTTACATTGCTTGCTTCCTGTACTTTTGTTTTTTTTTGTATGGCCCCCAATTGGCTCGCCGGGGGACCATCGTGCACAGCACTGTTTACAGTCCCACGTTGGCATCAGGACGTTGATCAGCCGCTCCTAACATGGAGAACAGACACCGATTTGAGCCGCACCTCCATGGTGAACAGACGCTCGAAGACTGCACTCTCCGGAAATAGGAGTCCCCCCCTTCCCTGTCAGCATACGACCAAGGTTCCACCGGAGTTGGTTACCCGATCTTCCCTATGGTTACTCGTACCCCAGCCGGTACCGCGGGGAGGTAGGAATAGGAGTTACTGGACAAGAGGCTAAGGACCGCTAGTGGGGTCTATTTTATACCTGCAGATACGCGAAGTATCAATGGTACGCATTGTCCTAGTTTTGGCAGCCTAGTTTTGGACGTGTTGTCCAAAATCTGGATGACCGTTCACGTCCATTTTGGAAGGTAGCCACGGTTCTGAAGTCTCATCCCACCTCTAAGACTCAAAAATGATGAGGCTCGGCTCATAACACCGAAGGCGAAAGCAAATGCGATTGGTGATCGTATTGCTGCATCGCACTTGCTTGGCTCCAATACCCAAAGTCCGCTCGAAAATCAGGTGACGCAATGCGTCCACAATTTAGATGCCTCCCCTTGCACCCCCCACGGAGGATAAAATCACGGTAGAACAGATTTTCTCAACGATAAAATATTTTAAGAGTATGAAGGCCCCCGGCTTCAACGCCATTTTCAACCTAATTCTAAAGAGACTCAGCACTTGTTGGTTGATGAAAAGCTCTTATTCCGCTCGCACATAGAAAAAACGTTAGTTAAGTGTTCAAGCTTAGTTAGGTGTCTGTATCCGCTAATTTGTCGCAGATCTCGTCTCTCTATGGTGAACACCCAAGCAACAATTTTTGATTTATTTAAGTTTTAAAGCAGTTGATATAACCAAATTATAAAACCTTCACTGACGACCACATTGCTTTAACAATCTACTGAGAACCGCAATACAGCCATGTCATGGCCAATTGGCCCAGTTTTAATGCAATGATTAAAACTTGATATGCGAACTACTTTAGGAGCATAGGATTTATGTCAGTTTTATCACACTCTAGACGTGATTGTTAAAAATGAAAACATAAAACCTCCTCCAGGTCAGAAAGTTTTAACAGCCTTCTAATGACTACCATAAAACTATATTACAACCGCATAAATCGCTCCTGAAGAAGTTGATAAAACATGATACGCAAAACATTTTGACAACTTTGAAGGTTTTAAGTTGGGGTTTTTGGATGATAGTTAATATTGAGAAATATTTTATTTTGGTTTTATTCTTTCGATGTTTGATGTGAAATCATGATCCTTGTCAGTTGGTAATAATGGCTGATATTATTGTACATTGAAAATAAGACGACTTTATTATAATTTTAAACCAATCTGTATATGCTTCACAGCATGCCGTGCAATATTTATGGTGATTATTATACCAAATAGGAGCATAAATTTAGTGCGCCATATGAATACTAAAATATAGGGATATTTTTAATTTGTCTGCATTAGCACCATGCATTAAAGAGTCATTCAAAGATTATCTATTTAGTACAAAACTGTTACTACTGTTGAGCAATAACCAGTCACATATTATTTAATTATACATAGATGTATGAAAGTGTTTTATTGCCTATCAATTAAAGCGTAATTATTCATACTGTGTGAAATTTGTTCATACGGCGACATTTTTTTTCGTTATAACTTGCTACTCCTTAAAAATACCTCAATATAACATATTCTCCTAGATTGGAATTCTATAGCATAACATAAACCTAATGGTTGTATCTTAGCATTTCGTAGTCCAAATTGAGAGCGTTAAGTTATATTTAAGCTATATAACTAGCTTGCTGGTTTTATTCGGTACAGCGAATCAAAACAAAACAAAAACCATGACCACCTGTCAAAAAGTCAGCATTACAAGCGATCCTCCTATTTTCGCTTGTAATCAAGATGTAAGAAATGCTTATTGGATCCACTAAAAGCTTTTTCAATACAAGGTTTAAAGCCGTGATGTCAATACTGGCCATCTCCCAACGGATTTAGTGAAACTGTCGGCGTTGCTTTAAGAAGGGTTCGTGGATCTTTCGGAAGTGTATCGGAAAGCCGCTTGTTCAATATTTTTAAGAGCTCCTGTGCCTTATGTAGGGATCGTATAACTGTTGTTCCTCCAGGAGTTTCATATTGTCGATCGTCTCATCTTCATCGTGTTCAGAAGCACTGAAGGGGTTTTCATTTCATATACCTGAATAGATTTGTTTTTTATAATGACAAAAAATTTCAGAGTATTTTTTGTTGTAGCAGTATATTTCTTATCTGTGAATCTTAGGCCTCTGATAAAGATGATAGTTGTAATGAAGCTTTAATGAAGGTCTAAGACTGCTTCAAGTTTTATATCGGTCATAAAAAGTGTACCATAAAACATAATTGTATGTTTTGTTTTGGTTTTATTCTTCAGTTATAAGTAGTGATGCAGAACCACCTTACAGCTACCGTTAAAACTATGAAGTCTGAGTTTTAATTTAGTAGTCATAAAACAGTTTTATAGACGAATTGACGGCCTGATTTTATGACAAGCACACAAAACCGTAATACAACCACAGGCTGGAAGGGATGCTATGATAAAACAATGATAAAATAAGAATAAATCTTCCAAGCATTTAGATTGTTACTTGGGCAAACTGGCCGTCTACAAACATATCATTGCACCTGCAATTTTCTACGCTGCTCCGGTGTGGGAATCAAGTGCACAGACTCACGGGAACAAATTACAGATGGCACAAAACAGAGTGCTGAGGATGATCCTCGATCGCCCCTTCGACACAAGGATATCAGAGCTTCACCAGGAAGCGGATATCCCAAGATTAGATTTAAAAATTACCGTCATCAAGACAAGATTTGTGCAGAAATGTAACATTTCAGAACATGCTTTAATAAGCAATTTGTATATAGTAGGTTAAGTGTAAATAGTAGTTGTAGATTAGTTGTAGGCTGTAAATAGTAGTTTTTAGAAGTATGCTTTCAAATTCAAACTAAATCAATTCCACTAAGGTGATAAGTCCCTAAGCAGGTCTGATGGGTCTAGGAAATTTAATTAATAATTTTATATTAATCAAACAACTAAAGATGAAAAGATACCTCTGTATCACTTGTAACAACAAACATGTAATCCCACTACAAATAAAAGAAATAAAGATCAATTTAAGTAAGTAATTGAACCTGTCGCAGACACCAGTTCAACCCCTGTCCAGCAGCAGACGGACCGAGATTCTTGCGAGTGCCCAATCATTGAACCGAAGAATATGGGATTGTCCGGTCCGATTTGCTGATCCAGCTGCCTACACGTCATCATCATCTTCCAAAGGCTTTAAGCCTGTCGGCCCTTTTCAGGGCCACCAAGATTTTCCAAAAGAGTTAAATTTCTGAACATGTCCCAACTAAAATTGATATCAAAAGGTTCTTTTTAGGGCAATCATAGTCATACTAAAGAGTATAAACAGAGAGAACCCCGCTCAAATGCCTATTCCTATACAAAACACCAGCTCCTGCTGCAGTTAACAAATAACATTTATTATATAAAACCACGTAGTCCAACGTCACCATTGCGTACAACGCCATAGGGCTGCCCCTTGTAGTTTTTTAGCTTAGCTCAGACTGACTACACATATCAAATAATTGCTACTCCGTGATTGATCAGAACCAGATAAATTGCACACTGAATCAACTGAATGGGGTTGGGAGTGACCTTCCATTTTTCATTGTACAAGTTACAGTGACTCCAAATTAACGGGGCAGGCCACGTTTTGTTTGAAAATTCTTTAAGAAATGGACTTTCGATTCGCGGGCTACACGGATAGAAATCTCCTTATACCTTTTGGCAAATTTCCATTGCTGATTATTCATAAAATGTATAAGTCAACTAATAAGCAGACGCCTTGCAAAAAGTTAATAAAGATCATGTGTCAAATGAAATGTATAGGCGGTCACACATACCTTTTATGCATTCTAATAGGACCTATGTGGTTTGTTTTATGGAATGTATAAGGCTGATGCTTTGCCAAAAATGTATAAGTGAAACACATGAATTAAATAATTGATTTTCGTTTCGTGTAGGACAAATTTTTCGAGATGCCGGAATTTCAAAGAAAGAATTTTTTTAAATGTTCTAAGTTCTAATTTATGAAAAGAATTCCGTATTCGGTGATCCTGATTTGTCGCGTAACATAAACAAACTATAAACATAAACAAAACTAGTTAAGGCGAAAAGGGGCATGAATCGAGGTATGCCCACTCAATTAAAGAGGAGCACTATCGGGAAGGGAAGAATTTCCCCTACCCGATGGTGTTACTGATTGGCGTGGGTGTACTTTGGTTCACACAAAAAGGTCCTTACAAGTTTTGTTTAAAAATGTTACGCGAGATTTGTTATGCTTGAACATTAAACACCTTAATCATAATATCAAATGCATTTGATAAAAACTTTTGAACTCATAAAGATAATGAGCCGTAATCAAGATAAACATGTCAAAAAGTCCTATCTGCATTGATCGATTCTCTTTATCGACTTTCTCTTTCGTTAATAACTCAGCTGCAAAACCTATCTCTGTTGTATTTGACGTTTTGGACGCTATATAAGAACCTCCTTCATCAAACAATGGGGCAAAATTAGTGCGGAATCTGTTCGCATAGCAGCGGTTATCAAAAGAGAAAGTCAATCAAGAGAATCGATCAAAGCAGATAGGACCATTTGAAATGTTCATCGAGTAATCAGTTTGATTGAGTTCGTGAGAAATAGAAAATTCGATCATTCTGTTACCAAACACACTAAAACATTGCTCATCAACGGTCACCATCGGAGATAGGTTATGCTCCAATTAATTTCTGACGCCCATGTGCGTGTTCGTGTTGCATGGTTTTATGATTTGCTATTGCATCATTCCAAAACGCAACGCATGATGGAAAGGTCACCCACAAACTTCCGCATTATGTATGGAGGTAGGTGAGTGTCTTAAAACTGCAAAAGTGTTTGCCGGCAGCTCGGTTCCGCCCATTGAACTCAAAGCTATTAGTTGATTCACACAGTTTTTTCCTCACAATCATCACAACAGCCGACGGCTGCTGGAGCAATAAAAACAAGAAATTAAACTTTACACAAATCACATGGCGTGTAATGGTCGCATGGTGATGCACATTGTGAACTTTATGGTAATATGCATCATTACGAAGCAGTCTTATCAGTGGATGCGTTTCACTCTTCCCGTTTAAGGGAGAGGTCAACTAGAAATGGGCATGTTTGTTGTTTTGTTTTTGTTCACAAATAGGTTGATGATTGCATGTTGTGTGTTATTATTTTAAACTGGACCAGACTGAGGACATTGCGCGATGGCTAACGAGTTTGTAAATTATGGATTTTTTGAATGATTCTCTCCCAACCGAGCTCCCAACAGCGTCCCAAAATGGAATTTAACGCAGCGTTCTTTGAGAACTTTCAGTTTGTTGTTTTACTGAGACCTTTCTATGCCTGCACTATTTATGCTTTCGTACATTGTGAAACAAGGTTTCCCTATGCCCAGAGTCGTTAAAAACTTCTTGACTGGACCGGAAACCAAACGAGTAATTTCCAGCATATAGTCTTGCTATGTAGGCTAGAGAAAGCCTTTTGATTAATTCTTATGAGTGTGGAAGAATTCAAGCTGAACATTGCATTACGTCCTAAGTAACATTGATCGATTTTCTTCGTAGACTTTCTCTTTCGTTAATAACTTGAGCACAGAACCGTTTCATTATGTGTTTGTTGCATTAGATGCTAGATAAAAGCTTCTTTTATCGATCTGTGTGCTGAAAATACCTAGGAATGTCTTTACATGGCCGAGGGGATACAAAGAGAAAGTCGACGAAGAGAATCTGTCAATGTTACTTAGGACCTAATGCAATGTTCAGCTTGAATTATACGATGTTGCTTTGATCGATTCTCTTCATCGACTTTCTCTGTTGATAACGACTGCTATGCAAGCAGAATTCGCGCTATTTTTACCACATAATTTGATTGACACTCCGAATACGATGGGTAAAATACTTTACGCCGACTACGAAGCCTCCGAAAAACGTGCAACAGCAAGTTTGCAATGACATAACTTAGCCATTTCTTAATGAATTTCAAAAATTGTGGTAGGTACCTCTGGAATTCCTAGGCTCTGTACATTTTAATTTAATTCAAGCTGAAAATTGCATTCGGGCCTAAGTAACATTGACAGATTCTCTTCGTCGACTTTCTCTTTGTATCCCCAGGCCATGTAAAGACATTCCCAGGTATTTTCAGCACACAGATCGATAAAAGAAGCTTTTATCTAGCATCTAATACAACAAACACATAATGAAACGGTTCTGTGCTCAAGTTATTAACGAAAGAGAAAGTCAACGAAGAGAATCGATCAATGTTACTTAGGACCTAATGCAATGTTCAGCTTGAATTGCAAAAAGATTAAAAATAGGGTCGTCTACTTTTTTCAAAAGCGAAAAGAGTCGTTACACGTTTTTTTCAGGTGTGTTTATGGGTTTTTCAAGTGGCTTAAGATCCATAATTTAGATTAATGGGCACAAATGTTCATAGTTAGCCAGAATACGGTCATGGTTCCTATATATGGAATCTGGAGATAGCGGAGCGATCCTCGAAAGATCCAGAACATCCGAGGGGGACGACTCTATCTACGATGCAGAAAAGATTGTGTTTTGCTGTGGCTAGCTGCACGCACGCTGAGTAGATAGAATGAAGATTTATGTCGATTTTGAAGATTTCCTGCAAAAAGATGACGCACGATGCAAGTAGATGCGAGAAATGAAAGATGATTTTTCGAAGATTGATTAGCTAGTGTGAGATTTTTTGAGCATCTAGAATTGAGATTTAGATGTGTCGCCCCCCTCGAGAACATCCGTAAAAGTGGTCTATCCATAAACTCCTGATCCTAGAACTCCGCGGTTTTTTTTTTCGAAAACATTATGAACTGTGATATAAGAAAGAATTTGGGTTCATGACATAAACATGAACCAGGATGGCGGAACATCCGTAAAAGTGTTCAATCTGTGAAACTGATCCTAGAGCTCCACGGATTTTGTTAGAAAACACTTGGAACTGTCATATATAAATTAATTAGGGGTCATGACATAAACATCTACCTAGAAGGCCATGGAACCGTCCTCCGGAAGATCTGGAACATCCTTAAAAATGGTCAATCCATGAAACTGATCCTATTACTCCGCGGTTTTTTTTTCGAAAGCATTAGGAACTGTGATATGAGAAAGAATTTGGGGTCACGACATAAACATGGACCTGTATGGCCATAAGACCGTCCTCCGGAAGATCCGAAACATCCGTAAAAGTGGTCAATTCATGAAACTGATCCTAGAGATCCGCAGTCTTAGAAAAAAAAAACATCAGGAGCTGTGATGATAGAATTAATTTGGGGTCGTGACAAACATGGACCCTGATAGCCATGAGACTGTCCTCCGAAAGATCCGGAACATCCTTAAAAGTGGTCAATCCACGAAACTGATCCTAGAGTTCTACGGTTTTTTTCGAAAGCATTTGAAACTGTGATATAAGAAAGAATTTAGGGTCACGACATAAAAATTGACTCGGATGGCCATGAGGCCGTCCTCTGGTAGATCCGGAACATCCGGAAAAGAGCTCCGCAGTTTTTTCAAAAACATTAGGAACTGTGATATAAGAATTTGGGGTCATGGCGTAAACATGTACCTGCATGGGAATGGGATCGTTGTCTGGAAGATCTGGAACATCCGTAAAATAGTCAATCCATAAAACTGATCCATGAGTTTCACGGTTTTTTCGAAAACACGTGGAACTGTGATATAAGAAATAATTTGGGGTCGTAACATAAACATGAACTAGAATGACCAAGAAACCGTCTTTCGGAAGATCCGTAAAAGTGGTGCATCGATGATACTGATTCTAAAACTCCGCGGTTTTCCCAAAAACACTTCAAACTGTGAAGTTTTCGAAAAAAAATCACGGTTTTTCACAATTTCATGTATGAAACACTTTTACGGATGTTTCGGATCTTCCAAATGATGGTCCAATGGCCATCCAGGTTCATGTTTATGTCACGAGCCCAAATTCATTCTTATAACACAGTTCCTAATATTTTTTAAATAAACTGCGGTGCTATAGGATCAGTTTCATGGATGAACCAATTTTACCGATGATCCGAATCTTCCGAAGGACGGTTTCATAGCCATCCGGGTCCATGTTTATGTCACGACCCCAAATTATTTCTTATATTACAGTTATACGTGTTTTCAAAAAAACTGCGGAGCTCTAGGATCAGTTTCATGGATGGACTATTTTTATGGATGTTTCGGATCTTACGGAGAATGGTCCTATGGCCATCCAGGTCGAGGTTTATGTCATGATCCCAAATTATTTCTTATATCACAGTTCCTAATGTTTTTGAAAAAACCGCGGAGCTCTAGGATCAGTTTCATGAATGGACCACTTTTACGGATGTTTTGAATTTTCCGGAGCCATGTTTATGTCACGACCCCAAATTCTTTCTTATATCACAGTTCCAAGTGTTTTCGAAAAAAAAAACCGCGGAGCTCTAGGATTAGTTTCATGAATTGACCACTTTTACAGATGTTTTCATGGATTGATCACTTTTACAGATGTTAAGGATCTTCCTGAGCACGCTCCCATGGCCATCCGGGTCCGTGTTTGTGTCATGAACCCAAATTCTTTCTTATATCACAGTTACTAATGTTTTCGAGAAAACGGATATTTTCGATTTACAGATGCTCCGAATCTTCCGGAGGACCGTTCCGATGACTCCAGGATCCATATATAGGAACCATTACTGTATTCTGGCTAAGTATAAACATTTGTGCCCATTAATCTAATTTATGGATCTTAGGCAACATGCTAAACCCATAAACACACCAAACGTGTAACGACTCTTTTCGCTTTTGAATAAAGTAGACGACCCTATTTTTAATCTATTTACAATCAAAATAATCTACATACCCTAGGAATTCTAGAAGTACAACAATTTTTGAAATTGATCAAGAAATGGCTAAGTTATGCTATTGCAAACTTGCCGTTACACGTTTTTCGGAGGCATCGAATTCGGAGTGTTAAGGAGGTTCTCATCTAGCGTCCAAATCTTCAAATACAACAGCAAAAGGTTTTGCAACTGAGTTATTAACGAAAGAGAATCGATCAATGAAGATAGGACCTTTTGAAAAGTTTATCTAGAATAGGTTTTAACCGAACCTGCAAAATGCGTTTCGATGCTGTGACACAGCAAGACTGTCCCGTTGCCGAGAAGCTAGCTTGTTCACACTATCGATACGCGTTTTGCAGGTTCGGAATTATGACACACTTACCCTATAGAATCCACTGCATTTTTGGTTATGTATGAAGAAGAAAACGAAGAATGCAACAATGAACATGTGTTGCGCGCGCATTATGTTGTCGTACAAATTGCATATTCGGCGTTTTATGAATCACCAAACCCAAATACGGGTAGGGAGAGACAGACGGCCGAGCCAGACGATAAAAAAATTCTGGAAATCAATTCCACTTGCCGGCAAAACAAACAACTGCAAGTGCTGGTTGGGCTGATTATGTGGCACATAGGTTTATTTTTCGTTTTAAACAAAGTCCACGCTTGATAAACGGATAATACTTACATTGAATTCATCGGAAACTTCCTCTTTAGTCACTTGCCGGTATTACACATTACAATTCAACAAAAATTCACCACTCAGACGCGACCATAAAACATTCGCACTAAAAACAACCACCAATAACTGATTCTGACAATCTCACGTCTCATTTGCGACGAGCACAAAAATTCTGTACATCCTCGCATGCCCGCGTTGTCATGGTTACGAAGGGAATGTTCATAAACCACGTAGACACCTTATAGTTGTAATATAGGCTATTTTCATATCAAAAGACAGACCTACGATTCCCGGTAAAAATTTGGCGCATGAGTGCTCATTGAATATCAGCCATAGTCTGAACGTAGTAAGAGTTAGAAAAAGAAAACCAACAAAAATATCGAACAATTCAAAAGTAATCAAAAATCTTACGAAAACTGTTAAAATTTATCTAATATAATAATATTAATAATATCACTACCAACATTTCAAATGAACGAAATTGCTTTAGTAAAAAATGGCTTTAGCCGTCGATTTATCACGAATAAAAGCTTTGCAGGTTAGTACTGAATATGAGAAATAAATAGGTACTCTGTATTCTTCTACCCAGTCTGGAAAGGTTCAGAGACACCTGTCTGAGATCAAATCATCAGATCATACGTGATCTAGCACGTTAGGTTAAGTTATACTCGTAGTTAGGTAGGTTATCACTTTTTTTCAATTCAAATAAAACACATCCCCAAAGGGATACCTATTCTGTAAACTAATTGAAAAACGCAAATATTAAATTAGAATATCAAATTAAACAAAGATGAAGAGCCACGTAGGCTAATCAATTAAAATGATAAATCAATGTACTACCATAATCAACAGAAATAAAAATAATTTTACTACTACTTCTACCCAGTCTCCAAACCGAACACTACCTAGCACTACTTGCCCTATTTTGAAAGCCGGTTGCCATGTGAACCCCAGATTCAAAACCAAACATAACGTGCTGTTTTCCGATCCGGGAAAACCGCATATATTTCCGCTCCCGTGAAAAGTGTCCGATTTTGGTGTGCAAACCCTCTGGAAAATGGAAGATTTCAACAACAACTCATCGTCCCGTTCGTCCTCGGAGCGTCCGACGTCGCGACGCGGCGGTGGACTCGGCACCGGTGGCATATTCAGCTCGTACAACGATTCCTCGTCACCGAGTCCAATTGGAATCCTGCGACCGGGAACGGCAATGAAGTAAGATTGATTTGAATTTATTTCACTTTTTAAAGATCAATTTTATTGATTTCGTGTGTGGTGTTTTAATAATATAATGGTCATCCTACATCAGGGCACCATCAGCTATCCGGGGAGGCACCGCTAGCCGGTTGGCCGCAAACAACGTTCATTCGACAAATTCCTCTGCTTCGGCTCAGAGAATTGGAACGGCGCTCGGAAACGCCGGGAACGTGAGTAGCACGCTAATCGTATACTAATGAATGTTTGGGTTCATACTTATACCGGTATTTTACTATGCTGCATGGGCTACACACTCTTACACTGATAAATTAAACTATTCCCATTTTGCTTGAAATGTAATCAATTTGACATAAAACTCAGTTTAATCAACAATCAATACGAAACTAACGATTTTAAGGCTCTGAACCATTTGGTGGATTATTTTAACTTTTGGTTAAAATTTGACAGATGGAAAGTTATCGATTAACCCTGCTATCCGAGCGTGGTTACTTCTGACAGACAAGAAGTTAAATTTTGACAACCTTGGCTAAGTTCTTCTCGAAAACCGGTCGATCGACAGCACAGGGATTTTCGAACATAGAAAATAACTTTCGAAATGTCACTTTTAACCACGAGTTAAATTTAACTCGGCAAATGGTTCACAGCCTAAATTGGCTCACCACTTTAGTAGCCTATTGGTCCCAAGCAAACGATTAACGTACCCTATTCTAGTTGAAATTCTATGACTACACTATGTTTGTTTTGATTCGCTATGAAAGTTTGACAGATAACATCAGGGGTGTGTGGATTCATGCAGAACATGCAGGGGTGAGTGAAATAGCTTGGGACTGCTTGGGACCGTTGTTCTGGTACTGAGTGAGCCAAAAATAATAATGATTTTCTTCGGGACCCAGTGGTCTTAGAGTTACCTCTATGGTTTAATCATATCAAATGATTAAAAATCAATGCTCTCTTTCTAAAAAAATAGGTATCTGATATTAACCCCAGTTTAATCATGGTTGATTAGATTGAAGATGATCTTTTATGAATAAATTTTATTATTTTTTGATTCTATTTGAATAATTTTTGATTGAATTTTAATCTTTTTTGATTGTATATCAGTATTGAATTCAATACTGGAAAGATTATTTCGAATTTAATCATGCATGACTACTTCCGAGTAATCATGGCTCGAACTCAATAAGGAGAAGCGAGAATCTGCATATTTTTTAATCTTTTTTGATTTAATTTATCTTTGAGTGTACCTACGATTACCTGAAATTATCGGTATTTTTTACCGATAAAAATCGTTATTCTTTACTTTAAATAGGTTACTTTTTTACTGTAAATTAGGACATTTTTAACGTTAATTAGGTTGTTTAGGGGTATTGAGGTAAATACATATTCGTTATCTGCATTAAAAATGGAACCGTAATCCAAAATTTCATCAATTTTGATTAAGGGGTAAGACAGCTGTACTCAGAGTAAATATATTTGCTGCGAATAAATTTGAGTTGCTCATATTTACTCAAAAATGAACAAAGTAGTCTCGTATTTTTCATCATAAGAAGTTCTGGAAACAACCACCGTCTGACAGAATGTTTTGATAAATATTTTAAATTAAGTGAAAATTTAGCATTTGGCGTCAGATTATCAACTTTTAAAAGCATGATGTCCATGAAACGGCAATAGTAAGTTTTCATGTATTAAAAGATCCAAGTTACATTGATTTTGTCCAGGCCAGGGGCCTCTTTTGCTTTCTAGGGATTGATGATCTTCGAAGGTTTTCGTGATGTGGTGGTGTGATTTCAAGACCAAAGAAGTTGGAATTTGACCTAATATTATGAGAAGATTATTTTAGCTCATGAAAATTAATACTCAACCTCTCAAAATCGATGTAAGAGGCTTCTTGTTCTGTTGAATTATTTTCTGGCATGAGGAAACTCAATTATACTAATTATTTATAATTAAGGTGTACACCAGCAAAATTAAGTTGACAAGCTTCGGTAATGGAAGATCGATATAAATCCCCGAGAATATTTTGCTAGAAAAAGTCAGAGTAATGGTCAATTGTCACTAGAAACTTCCTGATACTCTTAGAAAAAGACAGTTGAAAATTGTGATCAGAAACGGGTTAAATTTTCATCGCCTGGTGTTGTTGTGATGATCCACATTTGGAATCTATTTTATTTCCTTTAAATTTCGTTATAATTGCTTATCTTTTGACAGATACGCGTATTTCGTCTACTACTTGCAGACTTCATCAGTGCCAAGTACTCAACACCACTGAAGAATCCATCTTTTATCTACGAGTTATATACTAATTAATAGGTACTAAAAATCAGCAGGTATCCACGGCCATGGTACCTCTCTAGACTGTCATGAATACCCCTTAATTTTGACTGAAATCGTCCTTTTGACTGTCCAGAATCCCTGTTGGGTTTGTCCGAAGTCCCCTTTGATATTGTCCGGAAGCCGTACTGTGAGTGTATGGAATCTTTTCTGATAACTGTCTGGCATCATATATTTGCTAGTTCGGAGACTGTCATAAATCCCCTTTTCGATCGACTGGAATCCTTCCAGAGATTGTCCGAAGTATTCTAGGGATTGTCCAGAATCCCTCTGGGACTGTCCAGAATCCTTCTTGTGAATGTCCATCAGAATCCGTATTATGTGGTTGCTAATGTTTCGCAGCGTGCTATACGAAAGTGCAATTGCCTTTCCATTGCCGAAATATCTTCTTGGTTAAGCTTTAGTTTGAAAGGGCACCGCTTGAAATGTTGAAGTACGTATTACAAATTTACAAATGCAATTACACCCCTTTGACATGTTGCCACTGAATTATCTTTGATTGACAGCATTGGTTTTAACACAACAACCAGGTTGCTATGTGTAAATGTTGTTGAGCAATGCGAGTTACTCAGAATTACTCAAAATTAACTCCGAATATACTCATGATCGAAAGCTGTCTTGCCCCAAGATTTTGGTACACTGGAACCATAGAGGTAACTCTAAGACTAGAACCCCTCATTTCATGTGTCAAACATTCATAGCGAATCAAAACAAACATAGTGTAGTACTAGAATTTCGACTAGAATGGGGTACGTTAATCGAATTGCTTGGGACCGAAGAAACTCGGTTTTCTTAAGCGCACATTACATATGTCAATATATTGACAAACATCGTATTGTCAATTTTCCTTACAATATAATCAATATATAAATATTGACAATATTAATGACAATTCACTAAAGCGTTTGTTACACAGGTCAATATATTGACAATAAATTGACATATTGACAATATTATTGAAAAGGTAATATTGATGATTATGGTTTGATGACGAGTATTGTTGAAAACTGATTTTCATTTCACTTTCTCAATATTCTTCCCCTACGCAAGAGAAGGGAGAACGTACGTCATTTAGACCGACTGACTCACAATGCACCTTCACGCATGCAGTGTTGCCATTTTATTTAAATCTTCGTGTGTGATATAAAATGGATATCAAACTAAATAAAAAAGTATCCTTTTACAGTCGTCAATCACTACCCGGGCTTCGTCTATATGGATATTCATTTGCTATAAAATCACAAGCATAATCATGTAATTTTTTTTACTTTAAAATAAAATAAATACTATCTGTGTTTCACATGCCTACACGTAACGCAAATTAAATAATATATGCAAGTTTTTCCTTTAGGATAGTTTATATATGGGAAACTGCATACCATGAACGTGGGTTATTCAACACGAATGGTAATTCCGCGCAGTCGACAATCGATTTGATTCAATTCAATTAATTTGTTATCATGTTGTCCTGTGTATTTTCTGTGTCCTGTCAAAAAGTTACAACATTTGATATTGGCGTTGACCGTCGAGAAATCGACAAATATTGACAGTTTCTTATTGGTACTTTCAGTGGAGTGAACGGATAGTACCAACCTGGGTATTGTGAACTCTGTCGGTTTAATTTTTCAAGTTAGCAAAAAAATTGTGAAAATCTTTCGAAGTTTCAAATTGTTTTGCTCACGGAATCGTATATACATGCTGTCAAATGAACTCTTGGCTCCTCTTTCTCTGCTCCGCAAATAACGTATACATGGTGTTGGGAGTGCACCTGCCCACAAAGCTCACATGACTCTTATAAAGTTTGATTAAATTCTTGCTTCAGCAACTCGCAACCCAATTTTGACATTATTATTAATATAAAATAAAATAAACTTATTCGAAGTTATTGGCCTACTAAGGTTGATGTTTCGACAGTTTCATATTTATAATTCTTAATTTGATTACAGTAGGTGGCAATACCTTTACTTGTGGTTCAAGAAGTAACTACCCACATGACTTCTGAGCTCTTTTTAATGTTTGACTCCCGTTTGACAGTTCGAATCGGCTCCCAGATGACAAGCATTTTGAGTTAGTTCGCAGTATTCAGGTACCAACTAGAAATACTCAGAGGGAGTGATAGGCGGAGAAAACAAAATTCAATTCGGCATCAGGGATTTGTTCCTAAATTATCTTGCAACCCTTGCTAGAAGCTAGCATTCCAAATGACTTTTATTTTTGATTCGAGTTACGTGCAAAATAATAATTGATTGCATCGCAATATTTTGCACATTTCTACGAAGATCAATTAATCAATAGAGTTCGAATATTGTTTTTGGTTCCAAAAACTAGTTGAATTTGAGAAGCACACAAAACATAAAGGGATTGAATACTCTCAAATTTATTCTAGAAAGAATAAGAAATCCTCGGAAAAATTCTAATGGGAATGTTCGATTGGCTCAGATTTTGACAGTTCATTTGGCTCAAAACATTCTCTCCGCCCATCTCTCCCTCTGAGTATGTCTAGTACCAACCAATCCAAAAAATTTGAAATTTATTACGAAATTGTACGGACCTATTTAAAATCATTCAATGAAAATGTGTCGATTTTATTGATTTCTTACGAGACTTTTTCAGTAGTTCAAAAACCGAGTAAAATTTTACCGAAATAGGTTATCCGAATTCAGTGTGTAATTAGTATTTTCCATAGGTCCAGCAACGACGTTTCTCTTTTGACCCGCTGATCCACGTTTCTTGTGTGGGGAAATTGAGACAAGTAATATTGACTTTAATACATTGAGGTTAAAAGGCTTCAAACCTCTTCAAACGTTTTGCCATTGTTGTTGTCAATATTCGTATATTGATGATTGGCTGTTTTTTTTTGTCAATATATTCTGAGTATTGACAAAGTGAAATGAAAATCAGCTTTCCGTCAATGCTTGTCATCAATCATCATAATCAATATCACCTTTTCAATAATATTGTCAGTATGTCAATTTATTGTCAATATATTGACATGTGTAATGCGCGCTTTAGATGCGTTGGTAAAATCAGATAAATCGCCATTTTTTCTCGTGAGTGCAACTGATGGATAAACATTTATTCACGGCCAATTATACCAACTCAGCGACTGAGATTAATTGACTCAGAGAATTTTCTTTCCATACGAAATTTACTCAGATTTGGAATAAACTGCAGTTACTTATCCAGCATTTTACGAGTACTGATGGCCACCATAATCTGGCTGAGTTTTTGGTAGGGAACATATGATTTGACGTTTGGATTGTGTCGTTTAACTTATAAACGTTCAAATTTGATCGCTTACACGTCAAACGACAAACCCAAACTTCAAATCTTATGTTCCCTACCAGAAACTCAGCCGTGCCATTAGCGATCGTAAAATACTGGATAGCTTGTGAGTAACTGCAGTTTATTCCAAATCTGAGTAAATTTCGTATGGAAAGAAAATTGTCTAAGTCAATTAATCTCAGTCGCCGAGTTGGTATCATTGACCGTGTTCTTTTGTCACCGAGGCAGCGGTATGTCTGTATTTATACAGATACTTGAAGTTTCGTACATACCCAATACAGACTACAGACATTATACAGATATTTGAAACTTAATACAGATTTTGTACAGATTTTTACCAGTTGGTTCCTGAAATTTAACATAAAATAAACAAAAATATTTTCAAAATTTGAACAGCTTCAAGCAATTATGGACTTGAAACCATTGAAAATGCTCCACCCGGCTGCCACACACTGGTTGTCATTAGAGCAGGTGGTGAAACTTCCAGCTCTCAGAGTATACTTAAATAATACTAATTCGAATGTGGACTTGATGCCGAGAAGATGAAAGATGGTTGGTTGTCTTTATTAAGGAGATTTTATCTTGGAGAACCCCATGACGGAGCTTTGCTTGAGGTTTTTGAAATTTGTTCTACCAAAAGTTAACAAACTAAACCGCTTGTTCCAATCGGAAGCGCCTTAAATATTCCGACTCAATTCTGAGCTAGTTCGCTTGCTCGATAATTTCATGAGGCCAGACTACATTGCGAAGCTTGAAACTACTGTAGAAAAGGTTTATATTTGGATCATGTTTTGTTATCCAATAGCATGAAGCTTGAGGATGTTCATCACTTCAGAACAATAGCGATGAACTTCTACATAATGCTTGTAAATTAAATCGGGAAACGTATCAATATGGATGATGTGATTCTCGTAAACCATTGCCAGGTTTTTGAGGCAGGGCATTGACCCAAAAAATCTCAAAAATAAATCGCACCCCTCAATGTACCCAGTTTTGCGGATGTTCTCAAATGTTATCAACGAATTAGAAATGCAAATGGTAGAAGACGAATTCCGCGAGCTGAGAAACATGGATTTGCCAATGGATACTAATTTTGATGATGATGTTGAATTTTGAGGAGTGGTACTGGCCATCAAACGGGTGAATGGCGAAATCGCTTTTCCTTATCTCAGACGAATTGTGCCAACCCTATATGCATTCCCACACTCCTCAGCGACAGTTGAAAGGATGTTTTCGTCGATCACCCTAAACTGCGTAACCGGATGGATGCAGCTATGATGCAGGGAATCCTAGCGTCCAAGGAATATGGAAAAGCCATCAAAATAAAAAAGGAATCACTTAAATCATAAAAACAGCTTTTCGACTAAGACATAAGACTAAATAATAAAATCTGTTCGGTAAGTTCTGATCATTTCTCAGTTATTTTTATTTGAAATAATAGATTTTCCCTTCTTCTAGCCTTACCCACATGCCTATGTTAATTTTTTTACGTTGTCACTTAATTCCGATGGTTCGGTACATGGACCTTGAACGGGATTTTTATTGTTTTTAATGTCGTGATTTTAAACAGCAAAATGCTTTTTGAGTTTTGACTTCGTATTTTTTGCACTAAGAATAAAAATTTAAAAAACGCAAAAACGGACTTTTTTTAGTTTAAAAATGCTTATTTGTTTAGTTTAGTGTGAGGCGAGCAATTTTATAGTCAAAATACATGTGGGTAATACGAAATCTACAATTCGGTGATTTTTCTAGAATACAGACAAATACAGACATATTTTTTGACACTCATACAGATTTTTGAAAAAATCATCTGGCATCCCTGCACCAAGGCAGTCTGATGTAAGAGACATGAGCACAACTTGCGAGAAACTTTTAGTTTCCCTCGATTAAGCCAGAAAGTCTGGCAAAATTTAATAAGTTATACATAGAATAATAAGAACTAAATAAGCCATTACAACACTGGGTTTTATTTTTTAAAATTCGAAGCAATTAATACTTGGAATGAAATCCGTGCGCTGCCTAAAAGAACCGAATTTCATAATTGACCACTTTTCCAAGCAGTTTTTTCGTGAATTTCTACCAGCGATTCCACAAAACTGGACCAACTAATTCCAATTTTTTTATGAAACGCACAAATGATGGCTACTTTTCTCGTGGTTCTAAAAGAAAAAAATCTCAAAATAATGTTTTATTTCAAAGTTAGAGTGGTAGTATACGTCCTTTCAATTGCTCGAATGAAGTGGTTAATTGCAACATATACAAATTTGACAGATTGTGGTAACACAAAATTTAACGAAAGCTCCGAGCATTACTTCCATGCCAGAAGTAGAACCACCGTTAAGCTGGGTTCAGACTAGGCAAGTCAAATGATCAACTCAGTTGAATTCAATTGGCTTGAAAAGTTGAGCCTGGTTCACCTTTTTTCAATTCAAGTCAGTTGAATGACATGGTTTACACGTTCAATTCGCGTTCAAATCAGTTGAATTCAACTGACTTGATGAATTGACTTGCCCTGTCTAAATACAGCTTTAGGGATAAATCAGATTCATGTGCGGTGTAGTCGCCCGAACCACCGACCAACAGCGACTGATGCGAACTATGTAGATCGCGATCCTGACCGGAGAAGAACTCCCTTCGACTTGCCAACCGACTCGACACATTATAATTCAGATAGGAGCTCCGGATTACGCTTGTTGAATGGAACTTATGGAAGAGGTAATAATCATGGCCTGAAATTGGGCAGAACAATAATTTTTTTTTTAATTTAATGTTTTGGATAAAAAAAAACGTGTTATAATTTGCCTTACAATTACAGGGACAATAACAATCTATATTGTATTGAAACATGACCAAAATGAACTTCTAAAAGTACTTTTTCTTAAATAGGCCAGGAAAACGCAGTTTTAAGAATTATGGGACACTTGCTCGTCTTTTAATGATATGTAATTGAATACTGTTTTTTACACATCTCGTGATCGAATATTTGAAAATTCTGGATTTTTATTTTTTTACACTCACATATCAGGTTTGTAATGCTTGCATATAACGATCTTAAATCTTCTCCACTAGCGTATGGCCGAGCGTCCAATAACCCAGCACGGGATAAGCGGTTTATCTACTTCCTACGGTCGCATCGGAACTGCCAGCGGAAATCGCCAAATCAAAGACAAGCGCTACTGGCAGGCAGTGTTACAGAGCAAAATCCAAGAAATATCTCAGGAAACGGAAAAGCTCATGAAGGAAAAGAAATTCCTGGACCGTGAGAAATCCGCTCGCAAATTATACGAAAAGAGAGTCAAGGACTCTGCCAAAGAGCTGACCCAGCTGCAGTCCACGCTCACCTCGATGAATATTGCTCTGGATAACTGTAGCTCCGGGATGACCCGTCAGCAGCTGCAGAACGAAACGCTGGCACTTCGCGAACGCAACGAGCACATTCAGGAACAGTTGGAAATCGTATTCAAGCAGCGTCAGATCAAGGACGCTGAAAATCGAGAGCTGGAAGCCGATGCAGAAAAGGAAAAGAACAAGATCAATGAAATGATCTTCTCGCTTCCGCAAGATGATCAGCAGAAGTATCGGGAGTATCAAGCGTTATCAGAAAGCCTGAGGCAGCAGAATACGATCTATCACAACCAGATAAGCGATCTGGAAAAACAAAAGGATCGGCTAAACACCATTATTATGAACTCACAGACGCGCACGGAGGCTCATCGATTGAAATCGAAACTCAAGGAACTTGTGGCGAAGCGTAATCAGATGCGTGACGAGGAGAATAACCGTTTGTCACCAGCTCAGGAACGAGAGAAGCTGATCAATGAGGTTCGTTCGAACAACCAGGCTTTGGCCAGCATCGGTAAGCAGTTGAAGATCATTGAGGATCAGTTGAATGAGAAAAAGGAAATGCTACAGCAAATTGATCAGGATTTGGAGGAAGGAAACTCTGAACGGCATATCAAATACAAGGAACTGAAGAAAAGGGACGAGGTCATGTCAGCTTTCATGGATACGTTTCAGCAGAGTTTGGCAGCTGAGAAGCAAAGTTAGTTTGTTCAATTTAGAGATTTTGGAGTGTAGATTATTTAATTTGTTTCCATTTTAGATGTTGAATCACTGAAGAACCAGATCACGTACGCTATCGAGCAAATCACTCTTCAAGGGATCAACATGAAATCGATGGGGTCGGACAAGCTGGAAAGCTCTGGATTCACCGCTAAGAACGATCTAAATTCGCACACCGGACTAATCAAAGAATACAAGAAACTGAGCATTCAGTTGAAACAGCTACAAATATTGGAGAAACGAACCATCAACCAGTTGACCGGGTTGCGGCAGGAAGAAACGGACGCGTTGAATAATATACAAAAATACAGCAACCTGGAGGCGCCCCGCTCGGAGGCAACGGTTAAGATGAGCGAATTAACTGGGGTTCTGCAGGAGCTGGAAGACAAGAAGCGTGTTACGGAAAATGTAGTTGACGAGGCACGGAAGCGAAATCAGGAGATCAAGATCAATTTAAAGAGCAATGAAACGTACAGGCAGATATCACACTTGGAAGACAAACTGGTGGATTTGATCAAGGAGAACAAATCGTTGCAAGATTTTGTCGAACAGTTGCAGAAGGTATGGGGTGCATGAATTGGGTTGGTAAAGGTTTAATTCTACTTTATTTGTATCTTTTGTTGTAGGAATGCGATTATTCGGCTGTGCAGGGAGAAGTGGAGCAGCTGTTGGATGAACATAACAATTTACTTTGTTCGGAAACTAGCAACAATGTTGCTAATCGTGTGTTGTAAAAAGTTATTCAACAAAAACTACAAGGGACAGCCCAATGGGGTTGTACGCAATGGTGACGTAGGACTACGTGGTCTTATATACTAAATCTTATTTGCAAACTGCAGCAAAAGCTTGTGTTTTGTGTAAGAATAGAAATTTGAGCGGGGTTCTCTCTGCTTATACTCTTTAGTATGACGCTTTTGACATAGATGGCCCACAGCAACTCACGAAGAGCCTAGCTATTGATTCCTATCAATAGCGGTGCGGCTTCAGCCTCCTTCTGTGGAAGCTCATGGGGCTGCAACTCGCTTCGCAGCCTTTCGTTGTGTACTGGAGAACACCACCATTCAGCACGAGGTGATACCGGAGACTGGATGGAATTCAACTTTGAAATCTATGTTAGGGAAATCGCTTTTCGCAGGCAATCGGTGATAATTTAATTATCATAGAAACAATTCCACATTCGTGCAATTTTCAATAGTTACATTTTCAAAAATGATAAAGTTTTAAATTCAACAGATGCGTAGAAATATATCTGATCGATTGGTAATAAAATTATTGAAATTAGACCAGGGGCAGCTGAGTTAATAACGTTCAAAATCTTTAATAATTTTGTTGCAAGTTCCATTTTTGGTTTTTTTTTAGTGTACCCTCATATAGAAATCACAGACGTAGTCCTACGTCGAAAATCGATCAAAAAATAGCTCCAAGTGACTGTGTTTTTTTTTTTTTTTTTGGTTTATTACACAATCACCCATATTTACGTTTTGGATCGAACCGTTTTTGCATGCAAAAAAATAATTGTATGAAAAATATGGTTTGAATGAGAACAAGACTATGGGTGAATGTGATGTTTTTATTTTGTTTCGCACGTGTTCTAAAGATAATTAGGTGTATTTACTCTATTCACTGCTTTATTAATAAATAAAATTGAAACTTCACTCAAATTATAGAAAAATCCTTGGAAAAATCTCTTTTCTGTTGTTGCAGCTAGTAAACAATTCAAGCCGAGTAATGGATTAGGCCCTACATTGATCAATTATTTTCATCGACTTTCTTTTTCGTTATAACTTGATTGCAAAACCGTTTCTTGTCGTATTTGGTGTTCCCCTACACACTAAATTTCTTAAATATTGTTCGGTTTTTTTTTGTTGGATTCAGAAATTTACCGAAAACTTCAAATAAATTTTTCTGATCAAAACTGTAAACGGCTGCAATTCCACAATACAGTACACTGATAAAAATTTCAAATATTGTTTCTATGTGTCCCACACATGAATTTTTGCAATGTGATCAACAAATAATATCTATGTGTCGGAAACATACTTAATATGTGTACACATGAAAGCCATGTGTAACCACACATACTATTCATTTGACTCATAAATTTCATGTGTGCTTCTAGGTGGATTCTGTTTATGTGTGGTCACATGAAAATCCAATAAAAATGTGTGGAATTCTATTAGTGTAGAAAAAGTGGCGAATGTACTGTTAAAACAATATTTTTTTTACAAATTCAAACGGTAGTTGGGTATCAGACAACGGGTTGGTCACTCCTCGGGTCACGCCACACATTGTGCCAAAAATACAATTGGTCACACTCATTGGCACCCATGGATAGAAATTGTTATTATCTTTGAAACAATTGGCAACACTGTACTACCAACCGGTGGAAACTAACGATTTTAAATTAGCTCACTACTTGACTAACCTATTCAAGAACCTATTGGTCCCAAGCAAATCGATTAACGTACCCTATTCTAGTCGAAATTTTATTACTACACTATGTTTGTTTTGATTCGCTATGAAAGTTTGACAGATAAAATGAGGGGTTCGTGGATTTTCCTATGTTTCGAGGGGTGCATCGATTAGCTTAGGACCGAAGATGGTACCATAAAAAAAAACATAGATATTACTATTGATATTACCATAGAGGTAACTCTAAGACCAGAAGGTCCCGAAGAAACGAGCTCTACTTTTTGGCTCAGCCTCGGGCTCAGCTCTGGTACTCTCTTCGGTCCCAAGCTAATCGATGCACCCCTCGAAACATAGGAAAATCCACGAACCCCTCATTTTATCTGTCAATCTGCGAATCAAAACAAACATAGTGTAGTAATAGAATTTTGTCTATATTGGGGTACGCTTATAGATGAATTATTTTTATGGAAATTTGTTTAATTCGAGGTTAAATTAAAGTTCTAGTTTGTGTAAATATGCTATTAAAATGAATGAATCTGGTACAAAACCTAAAAAACTATTGTGATATGTGTCGATCCTAAAATAAAAATTACTAGTTTTCAAATAAAATTGAAAAAACATGATGAGGTTATGGACATGGTTATGTTAACAGCCATACCACATAGATTAATGTTGATATGGAGACGTGACCAACCAAATCAAATAAAAATAGAAAAGAGCCCCTTGTAAAATGAATTCCAATACAGGCATCCGATGCTGGTTATTGGTTTAATACGGTAGGATTGTATTCGGATATGATTTGCAACCATCGATTGAAGCATGCAGGAATTTCGTTGGTTTTGTCATGTTTGTTCTACGATTATTATTTTATTTCAATGCTATTGCAAAAATTTCAAGCATTACTTTTCAAAAGGACGTATGTAACATTGGATAGGAAATTAGAAACTGGATTGCAATGTCTATATGAGATTATTAAATGCTATTTAAAAGTTAATACTATTTTTTTAAATCTGTTTGTGCTTTTAGTTGTATAAAGGGATTGCGTTTAAGAGAATTGTGAAAAATGTCGAGTTTTGCAAACACGGACAAGATTTTTGATAAAACAAAATCATACACCTTTAACTTTTGTACTACTCACATACACCCTGATTGATTCGTCGGTATCACACCTTGATTGTTACATACACCATGCATGATTCGTCTATTTGACAGAAGGGTTTTCACATACGTCAAATCAGATACACCGGTTTTTGTTTTGCTGTGAAGATACGTCGACAGCTCGAAAAGCATTGAGGAATGTTCGGTTCTAGGGGCGATCACTTGAGGTGCATTTATTATAACATAAAAAATTAAATGCATTTTCTCAGTGCATTTTTTTCTGTGTGTAGTTTTAAGTGACACCTCCCACCAATACATGTATACATGAAGGGTTTTGTCCTGTTTTGTTGTTCGCTTCGGTTTGCTCAAATCCACACTTCTGACTTGAGAAAATTATTCCACAGAAAAAAAATTCCGTCGAAATTTCCGGTGGCAGCAAAATCTCCACTGGAATCGTGCAGAGCCTCCTCCACCGAAAACGCGAGAAAACTCCGTCGAAGCTCACTGGAACTTCCTTTGGCAGCACCGAAAATCTCCACCGAAATCTTTCGGAAACCTCTCTGCCGTGAATATCTGAAAACTCCGTCGATACTCCCATCGAAAATTCAGATGCTGCCAAAGGAGTTTCCCAGAGACTTTCGACGTAGTTTCCACGCATTGTCGGCGAAAGAGGTTCTGCAAGATACTAGTGAAAAGATTGGATACTGCAGACTGAAGCTCCAGGCATTTTCTCACGTTATCGATGGATGAAGTTCCGCGTGATTTCGGTGATTTTGGATGCTGTCAACGGGAGTTCCTGGAAGGTTCGACGAATGTTTTTACCTTCTCAGCGAATTGACCACTTTGTCAAGCAGTTTTGGCGTGACTTTCTACCAGCGATTTCACAAAACTGGACCATCTAATTTCTATTTTTTCATGAAACGCACAAATGTTGGCTACTTTTCTCGAGGTTCTAGAAGAAAAAATCTCAAAAATATGTTTTACTTCAAAGTTCGAGTGGTAGTAAACATCATTTTAACTGCTCGAATGAAGTGGTTAATGGATCACATCATTCGAGCAGTTTTAAATGACGTTTCATACCACTCGAACTTTAACGTGGAACAATATTTTAATATTTTTCCTCTACAACCTCGAGAAAATAGGGTCTTATTTGTAAAATGATTGCAAAATTTGGAATTGATTGTTTCATTTCCGTTAAATCGCTGGTAGAAGGTCGTCCCAAAACTGCTCGACAATATGATTAATTCAGTGCCAACATTTCAAAGGGGCGTAATTGCATTTGTAAACAATGGCTTTAGCCGTCGATTTCTCGTGAATAAAAGCTCACTCATGAAAAATAATGACACCAGCAGGTAGAGAAATGTTTCCTCTACCAGTTAGCATTGTCATTTTGGAGAAGTAAGATTTCATTCGCGAGAAATTGACGGCTAAAGTCATTGTTTACAAAAGCAATTACGCCCCTTTGAAATGTTGGCACTGAATTAAATTCTGCATGATTTCGAAGATGATTCTAGCAGCTGCCAACGAAGGTTCTAGGCAGCGCTGCCATTTATACAGATTTATCTGTATTATACAGATTTTTTAATCTTAATACAGACCCGATACAGAATACAGATTTATCACAGATTTTTAAATTACAATACAGTTTTATACAGATTTTTATAAAATGCTTAAGAAAAAAAAAATCAAAATTTATAAAAACAAAATAACTTGCTCGATTTTATCAGCGTACCCCCTTCTCTCCAAAATTAATTGTTGCTGTTTCTTTTATGCTTCTCTCACTCCCTCCAACGGAAAACGCAGTCACGCCCGATTCCACTGTGCGTTTATATAGCTGGCCTTTTAATAACTCATGATGACATCAAAATTTGATGTATTTTTATTTTGTTTTTTCGGCATGCATGCAATAACATGTTGATAACTAAATTTGTAATCTAAATAAAATATCTATATCAAAATAAGTTATCAAGCAGTTCTCACTAATATCAATATATGTTATAATTTTGATATTCTTCGCATATCTTTTAGCTCTCATTTTTGTTCTGTTAGCCATCAACTCCATCAAAATGAAATCAATTTGAGTTATCAGGAATAATGAAAACAACATAATTCTTGTTTTCATTTTGTTCTCACCCTCTGCTCGGGAACCTATCAAATTTCCATCGACAATTAATCATGTTATGGTGTTTTTGGCAGCATTCACAACCAGAGGACCAACCGCTTTCGGATGCATATGGAGCTGGTAGTAAACGATTTGAGATTGTATGGGGATTTACAGTATTAATTGAATATTTCCAATATAAGCATGTATGTTAAATACAAGAAAAGTGCCCAAGCACATTAAAATGGTACAAATACAAGTACTCGTAAACATTTTACTTGTATTGAAAATGTATTTCGTAAGAAATTGCGGATTTTCTGATATTCTCCATACTGCAAAAATGATTTTACCAGCACTGGCGGGGCGACATCTCTCGACTTTTCGGTGTAACTACCACACAAATGATGTAATTAATTGTATTCATCTATATTAAAAATATCAAATAGTAATGAACTCGTGCACTTTTTTGCATTTAAAACTGCTTATCAGGAAAATAATGAATAGAAACTAAAATCTCCATACATTTTCAAACGGCTTCATATCACTCTTATAAATAAGTACGGACGATATCACAAATGGCGCAATTATATCCCGTATGGTTAGTACGATAGCCCGAATAGGTGGTTAAGCACTTTTTATGGTTATTTTGTATGCACTGTATTTGTAAAACAACAAAACATGATTAATTAAGAAAAAAATCGTCAATACAGAAAATACAGATTTTTTAATAGAGTGGATACAGATTTTTTATAAAACCACCTGGTAGCTCTGGTTCTAGGAACTTTGTCTTGTTCTGATAAAGGGTTCATCCACCAGAATTACGTTTTACTTGGTTTGGCTAAATAAAATACATTGGGACTACATTGAAACTATTCATGTTGACAAATAAATATATTACAATTACATAAAAACATGTGAAATTTCGTTGGCAGGGGAAATTCCGGAGGGAGCTGCACGTTTTCGTTGGAGAGTTTCTTTGCTGCCGGAGAAGGTTGCAGGGATATTTTCGTGAATTCTCTACACCAAGTTTTCTTTTCCTGTTGTGTTTGTTTATCTTATCTTCGCCTCGATGTATGTATGTATGTATGTTTAGGTGTCACCGAAAAAGCGCATCCTTTGTTTTGAAGTTCACATCCCACTGAATGGTTGATGCAAACGATGGAAATTAAATGCATTTGATATAAATTAAATGCTTATTCAATGGGCATTCTAAAAGTGAGACTCCCCTAGGTTCGGTTGGTTGGTTTATTTACATAACTACCCAGAGTTGTGAAATAATCGATGTGAAAAGCGGATATGACAGGGTCATCGCATTATTTGCTGTCAGATGTTATACGTTTTGCGTTTTTCGTATTAAGAAACCGCTGGTTAGATTGGTATGCGAAGTTCAGTATTAAAGTCAAGATTAAAGTGCAATTTTCACTAATAAAAATTCAATGATTATTTTTATGTGTCCCACACACAGCGATGGAAATCAAACGAGCATGATTAGATTTCCACTTCATCGTCAAAAGAGTTACTCGCAAACTGTACGCTTTACGACTAACAGTTAATCATCACCCGTCATGATCAAACGTTGCTACAAAAGCAACCCACAGAAAATCAATCATCGAGGGATTGAGTCCTGCTCAGAAAAGTGAGTTACCTTTTTCGCTCACTACGTACACAAATCGCAACTCGTGTGTGTTTCACATTGACGAGTGCACGGATGGATTTGAGTTCACTCACTCGACAAAAAGTGACACAACAGCGGGGCCCTGTTTACTAAAAATGAACACATATGTGTTCATTTTTAGTAAACAGGGCCCCGCTGTTGTGTCACTTTTTGTCGAGTGAGTGAACTCAAATCCATCCGTGCACTCGTCAATGACGAGAGTGAGGTGTGAGAGTGAGTGTTCTTTTTGTATTTTGCTGCGTTTGTTGTTCATTAGCAGTGTGGGCTTGATGAAGAGAGGGCACGGTTGCTAGCAGGCTGCAAGCAATAAGAAAAAAATAGATATAAGCGAATTCCCCGTCAATTCGGGGTTTCGTGAGTCGCGCGCACTGGCGCACTGCTGTATACAGACTATAGACTTAAAGCGAGATTCGCATGATAAGAATTCTGCATTTCCACTTGGGAGTTGGAAAATCAGTCGCGTTTTTCTGAATTAATACGATAACCTAACGTTGCACCTAGTGCGCTGTGTTCTCCGCTACACATTGCCTTATGCACGACGACTATCGTGATAGTGTGCCAAAAATGTGGCCGAATTGAGGCCTTTTGATAGCCGGGTAGTCGGTCCACTGGTTCCGGTACTAGCCCGGAACGTTTCCCGGTGCACATTTTAACGAGCAAAATGCGCATTATGAAAGGTGATTTTTTTCAGAGTTGTCCAATCCAAATCTCAATAAATTACCGTGATAGTGTGCCAAAAATGTGGCCGAATTGAGGCCTTTTGATAGCCGGGTAGTCGGTCCACTGGTTCCGGTACCAGCCCGGAACGTTTCCCGGTGCACATTTTTGCGAAAATTTGTAAAAAGAGTAGAGCTTCTGTGGAAATCTCATTTGCAAATTTTGGGACGAATGTGCTGAAGTGTTGGAAATTATCTCAAGATCTAAATTTTCTATGAACAACGTTCACTTCTAATTCTAATCTTTAAGGATTGCTCATTCCTGAAAAATTTGTGAAACATTCCTAAAAGATAAAAATCTATGAAATGATGATGATTTTTGATTTGTTATGTCACGTACGTTCTGAAAGATTTTCCGAAAAATTCATTATTTTAAAACCTTCCTTCGGGCGATCGGAAACATCTCCAAAAACCTGAGAGATTCTCTAATGTTGTGGAAACAACTCAGAACCTCTTAAAGTTTTCTACAATGTTTAGAAAATCCCTCAGCTCTTTAAAACCCTATAAATTTCACTGAAGTTTGTATACAAGCTCTGAAATACCCATGGGAAGAACTGAGAAGTTCCCTTATTTTTCTGTGAAATTTTCTAAAATGTTTATTAATTAGGTAGAAAACAAAGTTGAATTTCTTGGGGATCTGCGATGATTTTGGTGGCTACATTGCAGTTCCGGCAAAATCAAAGCAGTTCTGTGTATATTGGCGTACTGGATGCGTTCCTGAAGCTCTGGTTACCATACTCTTATTTTCTATGAACTTTTATCTACAATAGTATGCTTTGAACATTTTTGAACTTAATCAACAGATTGTAGCTTTCTTAATTATTGTTATATTAAATTCTTTAATCAGCTTTTAAGCTCTGGAATACTTTCTGAAAATCTTGAATTTTTTTGACATTATGGGCAGTGTTGTTAACTTTTCATGGAGTATAATCCGTAGACAGTGAAAATTGTTGTTAACTTGAGAAATATTCAGCTACATTTGTTCTGCCCAAAAAACATTTTCATAGAACACGGCTCAAAATCTTCAATTTTTTGAAAGTGATGAGCGGGGGAGGGTAGCGAAGCTGTAGAATATCCGTAGGAATTTGCAACAATCCGAATTTCAACAATCGTCCGTAGATCCGTAGAAAATATCAATATCTGTAGAACTACGGATTAAGCCATACAACTAACCACACTGATTATGGGTATGGGTAAGTGAATTATGAATGGATTTTGTGAAATGTTTGGCATGGTTTGAATTTCTATGCTTAAAGTTGTCAAAAATTCATCTTAGTTCAAGCCACATTTCTAAAGCTTTAGAAACATTTTAAGAACCTTAAGCTAATCATCTTCTAAGTGTGTAAAACAGCATCAAGTATCAGGTACCTAGCTGCGAGGGGCAATTCACTGCTCTCGAGAATGAATCGAAAATACGTAAATGAAAAAAATACACAAAAATTCATCATTACTCGTCATTACTCAAAAAAATGCAAAAAAATACAAAATTCGGAAAAAAATACACAATTATTCGTCATTTGCACGGAAAATTCGAAAATATGTTCAATAAAAAAGGCTGAATTCGAACAAAATGCGTAAATCTATTATTTTATATTTTAAACCGAGCTCGAATCACAAAACAATGCATTTATGAGTAGAATTTAACCCATTTCTAAGAAAGGTGGCTTAAATCATTTATTAAATAAAAAAAAACATTAATGAGTAGTTGTGACCCACAAATAAGTACCGATTATTCATTAATGCGTAACAGCCTTGGTAACAGATGCTTATTAGTGCGTAATGAGCGAGAATGAGTTTATAAGATAAGTCTCTATTCTTTAAAATGGGTTAGATTCTACTCGTTAGTGGGTATTTTAAAGTAACCGTGTGTTTTGCATTTGTCAAACAAAACGTCAACATCGGTTCGAGTGGCAAACATAAACACTGAAATGACAGAATACGCTTATAACTGATTTTCAATACATTAATGCATAAAAATACACTTTTATTTTTCTAATACACAGAAAATTACATATATTCAAAAAGTGCAAAATAATACATTATTACACAAAATACACGTTTATTCGATAAAAAAATACTTCAATACGTTGGCTTGAATCGAAAATACACAAGTGAATCGCCCCTCGCCTAGCTGTTATGTTTGCCAAGAAAACAAATATATCTGTACATATTATAAGTGTTTTAAATCAAGCGTCCCGGATTGGGTCTGAAGAGATCTGGTCACTTTAATCTACAGTAGGCCGAAAAATGTGAAGTTAGCGCAGCTATACTGCCGGTATTCCCATAATAGTCCCATGTAGATAGGGATTCCTATAGAACATGAGATTCTTATGCGAATAGCGGCTATATATCTCGCGTGCTATGATGCTATAAGAGACTGTGGAAGCACCGAGGAGGAAGGCGATGTTTGCTGGTCACCCATGATGTGCAGTGGATACATCTCTAAACTACTGTCCCAGAAGTCCATGCCTTGAGAATCATACGCTGCTATGTTTTTGGAATGGAGCATAGTTTCCTGCCTCCTTCGAGCAAGCTATTTATAACCATCCGCACCAATACACAGTTACTTTCAATTTTCAAACATTGGGTGGTAGCTCATTTATAACATTCAATGTATACGCGGCCTTCTTATACAGATCTCGTATAATAATCATACATAATGGTATAGAAATCTAACAGCCCCCGGTTGGTTGTAGTAATAATGAGTTTTCAATGAATGTACCTTCAAATAGTCAAGTGAGCTCTCGTTTTGTCACTATCGAATATGCGCATTTTGCACCGTAGAGCCACATTCGCTGTTTTCTCTGACGCTACACTCGAGTGCAAGATTTCACGCACTTGAGTGTGGCGTCAGTAAAAACAGAGTGTGTGGCTCTACGGTGTCAAGGATGTCTCATGCTCTAGGTTGTCCAAATTGTTCCGCAGTTCAGATATTTTGTACTACTAGGTAGAACCAGAGATACGTGATCTATTGTCAAGGATGCCAGGTACTCTAGGTTCTTCAAACAATCCAAGAGTTCAGATGCTTAGTTCTTTTAGATCAAACAAGTATAGAACTATGTTAGCAATCATATCATAGCGCCTATGTCAGGTCAATCCTGGAATATTGCAGCATTGTCTGATCCCCTTATCAAAGCACGCATTTTGACCGGATAGAATCAGTACAAAAACAATTTCTATTATATGCACTTACGAAGCACGCTGCATGCTCATTAACATACAAACCACAGTCGTGAATTTGCTATGGTCTTATTTGTAAATGACATCGTCACGCAACGCATTGCAGTCGAGAAATTTTCCAACCCGAAAAATTTCTAGACCGACCGGGATTCGAACCCAGCCATCTCCAGCATAACGTTGCTTTGTATCCCTGCGCCTTTACCAACAGAGCTAAGGGAGAGCCAAATCTAATTCATATACAGTTCAAATTCAATTCAGGATCGGTTTCCATGCCATTCAATTCCAATTTTCATTCAGTTTAAATTTAACTCAAATTAAATTCAAAATCAGTTCGATTTTTATTGATATCCAATTCAAATTCAATACAAATCTAAATCTAATTTAGTAAAAATCCAATTCATATCAATTAATATCATCAATTCAAAATTTATTCAAATTGACAGAAATGTATCATGTGGATCAAATGGAAAGAAATCACTTAATTATTCATATCTTTTTTAGTTTTCCACGTTTTAGGATTTGTTGTTAAAATTTGTTAGCACCTCACGTTGAAAATTTGTTTTCCCTCATGTGTGTGTGTTTTTTTACTTCATTTAATTCCCACCCCCTCCCCCTTTCCCAAAAGGGTTGAAAGTATGGTAGATTTGAACCGGCCTTTGCTTAAAATCAAGGACAATTTGGAGAGCCCAGGGTTTCAGAGCTACGTGATACTAATTTCAAGGCAGCATCCAATAAACTGCTCAAAAATCGGTTGAAAAATATATTTTTTTGCAAGCATATATGAATGCGACCCGCTAATGCATAATGTGTCACTTTTTCTGTAGAACCGTTCCTAGAGGTCTTTGAAATCTGCTTTTGATTGCGTTTGTGTTTCAAAAAGTTGAGAAAATTCACAAAATTGCAGGTCAATTGCTTTTCGCAGTACAAAGTTATAGCGAATTGAATGGCTCAAAAAAAGACCACAAAGCACTAGGACGGTTAAACTAGCAAAATGCGCCGAAACTATATCAAAATTGAAAAGCTAAAAAAAATCATGATCATCATGCCAATGATCATGATTTGAATACAGTTGCTCGTCCACTGTACATAATCCAAATAACCTTTTGTCCTAAACTGTATAAATCGAGAACAACAGTTGGTAGCTTGCATTGACGACAAGCATTGCATGGTATGCGAAACGAATCGTGAGTGCGCCTGTCAATGATTTGCTTTCGTCGTTTTCTCTTGAGATCTCTGTTACTCACGGCTCTCAGTATTCCCTGTGTATTAGTGCTTAGGAGTAGGAAAGAATCGCTTGCTGTGGGAGTAGCAAAGAATCGCACAGTGGGTTTATACGTGTTCATTGATCGCTAGAAGCGATTTTCTTCCATCGCTGGGCCACACATGAATTTTTGCAATGTGATAAACAAATGATATATATGTGTCGGACACATAGTTCTTATGTGTACACCAAAAAATAATGTGTAACCACACATACTATTCATTTGACTCATAAATTTCATGTGTACTTCGGAGTGGATTCTGTTTGTGTGAACACATGAAAATCATGTGGAATTTTACATGGAAATTCGCCAATAAAAATGTGTCAAATTTTATGAGTGTAGAATACCTTTGAAATAATAAACATGTTGCTCCCGGAAATACAAAAACAAACATATCATAACTTTTTTTTGGCAGGATTCAAACAGAGACTTCATCGTAATCGGATGTAATCCTACATGATTAAACCCACAACCAGTATCGGGTTACAACGAAGCAATATCATCATAATGGAAAGAAGATAATGGGAAGAGCAGAAGAGGAAAATGACTTATCTGGGACAGAGTTGCTTTGTGACATCTCTGGCCGTTTGATTCCTTTCGTTGGTAGTATTTCTGTGCTCGAGTGGAACGTTATACAAAAAATCACTACTAGAACTACTAGAAGAACTGAAGCTGAATATAGTTTGACACCTGCTGGGAATGTAGAAAAAAAAAGAGTGCTTGAATGTTACCAGGCAGAATGCTATTGAGTGAATGTTTTGATCACAAGGTTAATCACAGACAAACAAAAGATAATGTTTTCAAAACTCTAATCAAGATTTAACAAAGTAAAGCAATCAGAAATTTTGCGTGAATCTGAATACGGGTTTCAAAAGAAACTCACCATCAGTTTGTAAAGCGGCTCGGATATCATCAACCGATTGTCGTAAAGCGTTGTCATTATTCTGAAGAGGAGAAGCATCATCGTGCACGTTTAGATCGAGGCTGGGAGGCAATCCTTCTTGCGGAACTGTTTCCACTTCTTCAAAATATCCCATGCTTTAATAAAACATACCTACACACTTAGAAATTTTTACAGAAATCTGTAAAATTTTACCGAAAACTCAACACCTGAACGTTCGGTAAACAGTTTCGCAGATTTCCTGTAATTTTGCACAAATATCTGTGAATTTTTCATAGATATCTGTAAATAATTACAGGAAAACTGTAAAATTGTTTACCGAACGTTCAGCTGTTGAGACTTCGGTAAAATTTTACAGAAATCTGTAAAATAATCTTAGTGTGTAGCAATAGCTGAATCCCGTTGAAATCAATTTTGTATCTACTTAGAAACAACTTGACGCATCTGCTGATTGATAGTGGTTGCTTTGTTTTTTCACATACCACGCTTCACTGTGAGCGTATCTGCAGTTTTTATGTTATCATCAAATTTTAGCAGTTAAGTCATGTTGACAATAAAAGGGTGTATAAACTCCATTTTAAAAACAATGAAAGAAGGTTCCATAGGGCGTTCATTAAATATATTTTTCATAATGCATTACAATTTCAAACCTTGTTTTTCATTAACTCGTAGGAAAATCATGTATTTTATATTCGGTTAGATGCAAAATATCAATTTGTTTATTTTTGCGAATTACGTCCTTTTGAAAAGTTATGCTTGATTTAGCGCTTAAATATCTAATTCTACTTACCAGAGAAATTCTACTTATGCCAGAGAAGAAAGGGTTTCCGCTCGGTTATATTCCTGGTGATCAGGCAAACTATCCAATGCCATCTGCGACACAGGCACTTTTGGTACTGCCTTTGTTGTTTCGCTCGTCTGAATCTACCAAACCAGGCGTGATTACCTCCTAATGGTTTCACAGCGGATTCAGGTATAAGAATGATGATGTTCCTGCGGATGGAAAATATATTGTTTTGATTGCTTCAATATGTAAAATTGTTCTAAAAACTCACCTCAAACAGCAAAATCAATTGATTTAATTTAATTTCCGATTAGATGATCCTTCAGTATTGCATTCTCAGTTTGAATACTGTAAGAACTTTGTTAACATTATTTGTTGATGTTTTGCTGTGAGCAACCTATTTTTCATTTTGAAGAAATCTCAATGATTTTGCATTTAAAAATTAGGATTTACTTACCATTCTTATCGGCGCTACTTTTCAGTTCATATTTGCTTTCTGTTATTGAATAAAGCAATTAAAATAACACGTAAAACATAATTCTCTTATCACAAACTTGAAAATATATGCAGTTTGACAGATGATCTCAAGTTCATCACCGCTACGATTACAGCGCCGCGGTGGCCGGCATAAACTTGGATTTGTCAATTCCCTTGTGTTTGACGAATACACACTACCGCCATCTGTTCAGCGCACTGCCCACCATAGATGGCGGTAATGTTTTAGTGACGATGTTTTACAGTGAGAAATATTCAATGTGTTATGTCTGTTTGTCTGTGGTTAATCCATTAGTAATGTTTGCCAAAACGCGAATAGCAAGAACCTTGCAGACAGTTTGCAAGCAAAATCATTGCAGCGATGCTGTCAATTTGTCAAGTTATTGTTATTGATCAAATCGTGAGACCAAATGAATGCTCGATTCCGATCAACTGTATTTTATACTGTTTTTTTTTTTAAGATTCATAAGCTTACTTATGAATTCTGTTATAATCTAAACTTATGATTTCCATAAGAAATCTATTTGTCAAAAATTCAAAAGTGCGGATCTCATGCAATTTCATACGTTCCTTTGCCTCCGTCGTACTAGAATTGATGTAGTTTTCAATAGCGTGCATAGCCCACGCAGCAAAAGTCACCCGCGAAGAAACGTCAATCCACCCGCCGCGACAGCACTAATTCGCCCGTGTCAAAGCCATCGGGTACCCCTATTTCGCCGCCGCTTGGATGCGTCGAAAATTTTTTCGCAGCGACCGCCGCCATTATCACCCATCAGCATCATCAGCAGCAGCTAGAGTCTGAAGCTTCTTCTCGGTGTATACGCGGACGCCATTGTTTATTTTCTGCCCGCTAAGCAGGAAAAAATCCGCCGTTCCGGTTTGTGTCGCGGCGCGAAAGTAGTGCTCTTTTTGTTCGTACGGTGGTGCTCAGTGCGTGAGTGGTGAAATTCGGTGTTTACGGCAGTGGACAGAAGGTGATTTTTGGTTTTTCGATTCAGAACTTGCTGGACCCGAACAAAAACGGCGACGACGACAGCGAAGGGGATTTGAAATTTTTTTTTCCTCGTAGTCGGTTGCTGCTCTTCTCGCGCTGTGCTCTGGGTGTGTGCCGGAAGGAGAGGGAATGGTTTATTATTTTTTTTGCATTTTTAGAGGGTATACTCTTCTAGCGTCCATCATCAGTGTCAAATGAGTGAGATGTTTGGAAGTGCGAGTGAAATGTACGATACACAGGTCCAATAGAATGATTACGTGAGTATGAATGGGATACAAAATAGTGACAGTTCTGGACCGGGCGAGTTTGTGCTCGTTCCTGCTTTGGCATGTTGGTTTTTGTGGCCGAAGGTAGTGAGTGAGAGGGTGGAAGTTTGTATACCGGACGGCCTGTGAGTGAGCAAGATGGGTAAGAATGCAGTCTCTTTCATGTGCATTGGGCGGAAAATGTTTGTGTTTGCTTATTATTTTGCTGCTGCGTGCGATCGAAAAAGTTTTTGCGAGTGGTGGTATTTTTTTTGCACATCAATTTCCGACGGTGGGTGCGTTTAGTGGAGGCATTATGTGCAATTTTATTTCCAGTCCTTAAAACTCATGCTGAATAAAAATATTAGTTAATTATGTATTGCGCATTCTAGACCATAGTACATAGACTAAAGATAGCAATAATGTATTTGTATTTAAATTTCAACCCGCAAATTTAGTAATAGTTACAATTATTGTAATTTATTCAGTCTACGGTACCCTGCTGGTAGAACCTTTTATTAGGTCCAGGAAAAATACATTTGGAAGTTTTCAAATTTTCCCGGACATAACGCACTTAAAAAATGCATATAAGGTGGATAATTTTTCCTCTCCCTGTATGTTATGTAACATAATTTCTCTATTACTTTGTCGAAGGGACGTATCAGCTTTTGTAAACAATGCATTTGATCATGTGTAATAGAGCCTCTATTTTGTTACTGAATTAATTTGTTTTGTTTTTTAATTTATTTGATAAGGCTCAACCGAATTAACTTTACAGAGCCGAGGATTCTTGTTCACTATACAATTAAACCTATAGTCAAAAGGTACACCACTATAAACATTGTATCTTCCGCTATCCAATAAGCCTCCTCCACCAGAACGGGAGCCGCTTCCAGTGTTTTCATTGTATGGCAGATTCGCCAACGGGGGTCAGAGCGCTTCCATTGCAGCAATGGACGCAAAACGTGATCAGCACTCACACGTTCTTCACGAAACGGTTGCTTTCCAAAGTCGACGACGCATCGACCGAAAGAACAATGAGGAGGACCACACAAGGATTGCTGCCGAGTAAACAGACGGTCACGTGACACACATTGAGAGTGGTCTGCTTCTGTCGACAGCCGAGACATTATGATTGATCCCAAGATACTATTGTAGAAAATCGTAACCTATAGAATTTTAGCGAAATACTTCGGAATGTTAAGGAAAAATAGGGTCACGTCGTTCATAGCTTGTTCTGATAGCCTGAAAAATGCATAAAGAGCAAATCGAGACATTGACCATCGCGTGAGAGTGGAACTTAATAAAGGCCTAAGTGCTGTTCGTAGCTTTTAGTTTTCCGATTTGAAAGCTCGTCGGTTGCAGTGGCCTGCTTACGGAGCAAAAAACGCGATTCCAGGTCCTTTCATATAAAAGAGATGTATGGTCAAACCGCTTGTTTATCGTGTATTTTGCGAAACTTGTCGTCGTCGTTGGTGCCGGGTATGAATGTTTACAACAACTGGAGTAACTGTATGATGTGATATAAGGATCTCAGTGACCTTAGAGCGACCGCAAGTCGATGATTAAAAACGAGCTCGTTTGCCTAGAAGCATACGCTTTTGCTTACTTAGTAGAAGACCGTGAGTTCAATCCCAAGCTCCATTGCGTTATATGATCGTTAGGTCATCAATTCAGCTTATCGTTTACCAAAATTAATCCTGCTGCAATCCCAACCTTCTTACCCAACATCCCAGTGATTCCTCGTGGAAGTGCAGAAGACTCCTCGGCTTCCATCAAAGCGTGTCACGTGTCACTCTTTCCTTTCTGGACCTGCGTTCGGACGCGGCCGGCGCTGGTATTGCCTAGTTTGAGATCACCAGTTTTTACACATTGAGGATGATTGCTAGTCCCAATCAGCGGCGTCTATTGGTTCTCTGTGTAATTACAGATGATCTGGCAATAACAGAGTAGCAACCGTGGGCGGTCAATCATGCTCATGCTCAATAGTACATTTTTTTTCAGAGGTTTTCAGCCTAAAGGCTGGTTCGCCTCTGGAAATAGTACATTTTTACGTTTTTTTTCATTGAAGTCCTGGAAAAAACTTAGAAAACTCAGGGAATTTTATTTGTCAAAATGAGTAGACATCCTGCATCTGGAAATCCGTTATAAACGTGCCATTTTTAAATGGAATTTTAGATGCCACGTAATTTTATTAATTCAAGCGAACTGAGCGTGTAATTAGACTGATACTTGCTTTTAAAATTTTCACAGAGGCGTCGCGTGCCTCATTTGTTTACCTGTGCACCAAGCTTTGTTCGTTATAGTATACCACCTCATATTAGTTTTTGTTTTATTTTTCAATGCTCATATTCTCCATTACTAAATTACCCAAGTAACAATTTTGGTTTTATGAGGGTTCTGTAGACTACGATTTAGGTTTGTAGAATGCTATAAAACCTCTTTAAAGCTTGCAATGTTACTTGGGTAATCACTACCTAACGTACCCTTTGAAGGGCCTATCATCGTGTATAAACAAAACTTGTATGGCCCTTTTCGCGCTAACCGAAGTAGGAGGAATTGCAAAACTTAACTAATTCCAGCTGAACATTGCATTAGGTTCTAAGTAATATTGATCGATTCTCTTCGTCGATTTTCTATTTCATTAATAACTTGAGCACATAATCATTTGTTGTTGTTTTTGTCGTATTAGATGCTAGATAAAAGCTTCTTTTATCGATCGGTGTGCTGAAAATACCTGGGAATGTCTCTACATGGCCGTGGAGATACAAGGCTAAGGCTAACTCTTTCGACTGAAGTGTAATAAAGAATATCCGTCAAACAGTTCCGAAAACATGTTTTTGATACAAAACAGTGTCAAAATCTACAGAAAATTCATAGTCCCATGGGTAGTAAACTTGAATTAATCAACTTTTTATTCATCAGAATAAACCAGGGGAAGCTCATAAGTTTTGACAGGCGCACCGGCGCAACTATCGGTAATTGAGGGATTCACAACTGACAAGAGAGTGAGAGCGGCTTTTGCGCTCTCTTTCTTCATTACTCTCTTTGTCTGCAATCAGATATCCAAGTGCACAGCGAGAAATGCACACTTTGGGCACCCATACATCACAATAATTGTTCTTCTAATTTAAACTCACACATTCAAACCGGTCTGCAAGTATAATCACCCCTATTCTGTATTTCGTTTCGAACGAAATTCTCATACAAAAAAAATATTTTTTTGTATGAGAATTTCGTTCGAAACGAAATACAGAATAGGGGTGAATAACGTCCAAAGCGTACCAGACTGCTGTTTCCGTGTTGCTCCCGTTTGACGCGTAACTGCTGAAAGCTTCAATTACAACCAGTGGTGCAAACCGCCATGTATTGTGGAACATTTGTGGTATGTTTCAAGAGGTGATAGAAGGTCTGCTTGGCTTACATGAGGCATTGACCATCCACAAACTTGCCACCCCCCACACAAAAAAAAAAAATATAAAAAAAAAAAATAAGAGATGAACTAACCGGATAAACGCGAACCATAAATTGACCTTACCTAAAATGGTTAAAAATTGTTTATAATCCCTGCTAAACTTTAACTGAAATGGTTATGGAACTTTACATGAACCTTTAATGATAAAGTTTCAACCTTATGTATTATGGTTTTTTGGAACTGGACCTTACAAATAATGGGTTGTTAAGAACCATTACCGTTCCAAATTCTTGTTTTCTCCATACATTTTCGGAAAGAGAACTATATTAGGACCTTTTAACTTATGGTTTGAGAACTTTAATGGTAATGGTTATGGTAGTCAGTAAGGTCCACGAATGGTTTTGTAACATCGATCAACTTTATGTGGAATACATCGCGAATTGGTTGCCTGTAATTTACAGATTACCAATTCACGATATATTCCACGTAAAGTTGAGCGATAATACAAAAAATCTCTATAATAAAGGAAAAAAAAAAAAAAAAAACCCACCCAAAAAAGCTCGCTTTTAGGTGCACTATTTAACGAGTTTTGTCATGGTAGTGTTATCGACATACTTAGAAATCAATGCATTAGGGATTAGGCAGACCATCCGAACCTTTTTAAAGCTAACCAAGGACGAAGATTTAATTGAACCACACTATAAAATAGTGTATTCATGGTCACTTGTGGTCTGGAGTAAAGAAGTACAGCTATAATGTGACCAATAAAATCTATAAAAATCTAACCGCATTTTTTAAAATTATTTACACCTGTGTCGTGCACAGGTTGCACATGTGGACGCGACGCCACTGAATTTTCATAATTCCAATCACCACCCCAAGTGCTATGAAATCATTAGCATGACTTCTTCGACACCAGCTCACTATTTGGTGTACTATCTGTAGAGAGACCCAGTTTTAATTTGAAATTCAAACCAGTCGCTTATCATAAGGTGATGTCCTAAACTCACCTCCGTTAATTGTGTATGCTCAATTTGCGTTCGAAAGAGACAAAATATTATAGGTAAGGTACCGTGCAAAATACAGAATATCCCGTATGTGCAAGCAGGACCACCGCTAGAAAGAGTTATCATCTCTGAACATGTAATCCATTTTCCGATCAATCAATTACCCTTTCCCTGCTAATTCGCATAACCTGAACGTTTATTTTGTTTTACACAATAGTCAATTAGTTCTGTCATAGAGTGTAACTTTGTTCTTGCAATCCACTCGCATGAAAGGGAAGATAAGGCCAATCCGCTCACCCACTACCGCAGTTATATGCGCGGTTGCCCTTTCTCACACACACACCCATACGCTCCCTAGAAGTAAACATACTCCCTCCCACTTACACTCACAGTCGAAATAGAGCAGAGCTGAAAATTCAAAATAATCAAACCTTGAACGAAGAGCAATAGTGTGAGAGCGCGAAGGAGACAGCGCACCAGCGAGAGCAGTACCAACTGCGGGGAACAGTGCGCTAGAAGAGCATAGTGCTAACAAGTATTTCGCATTCATTCACCAGCACCAAACTCAACTCTGGTAGTGTGAAAAAACGCAAAGTTTGGTTCGAACATTCTTCATCTATCCCCGAGAGGAATAGCAAACTAAACGCGAAGCAGAAAGAAGAAAAACTGTTCAGTGAAGAGAAAAAAAAGTGTTAAAGGATTCTTTTCAATGAAAAATCAACTGAACGTTGTTTGCAAAGTGCAAAAATTGTTAATCGGTAACGCGTAGTCGCGTTTTTTCTACTGTCGGAACTCCGCCAGCAGTGCACAGTTAAGTTGAGAGTGAAGATTTTTGCAACTTTTGTGTGGCATGACAGCCAACTCGGAAGCGGCTGGTGGCACCGAACTGGTCCCAGCATCCACCAAGAATAATGCCATCCTCCGATGGAAACGCGTAACGAATCCGAGCGGACCACAGCCCCGGCCCCGTCATGGTCACCGGGCCGTTAACATCAAGGAGCTGATGGTGGTCTTTGGTGGCGGAAATGAAGGAATCGTAGATGAGTTACATGTCTACAATACAGGTAATTGAAACAGTGTAGTTACTAATATTGGTGTTTGGTATTTTTTCAGGAACTTCTAGAGTGGCTCAGGTTTTTGTTGATAGTTCACCTCTGTTTTCAAACACTTTATCGTTCGATAAGTCAAACTCTCTCCACCCTGATCAGCAAGTAAAACATTGGTTCGCCCTGCAAAGAGAGAAAGGTACATTTTCTCAATCTTTCACTACCACTAGAAGAGCGCACAGAGGCCCCAGTAAGCGTAGCAAAATCGCCGCCATATTGAATTTTTCAAAGTCGAAGCGCTGTCTTCTTCCAGGCAGCAGCCGTACTTCGAGGGCAGCAAGTTGTGGTGTTCTTCTGCGCGGCCAGTCCCGTCCGTCAGGGCGACTGCGCTGCAATGGCGATGTTGCCACAGACAGAGAGGCAAGATAAGTGCGTTCCCTGTGGGAACGCTAGCAACGAGTCACCAAGTATCGATATTACATATGGGAGCTCACTGTTGTGAAGTGAGACAGCAGCTATGCAGGCCAAAGATACAAGAAAAGCGAGAGTGACCAGAACGACCAGGAAAGAGATAGTGCGCATTTGCAAATAAAGCAGCACAGCGACCACAATAGGAGGCTTGCCGATATAAACTAATTTGTAGGAAAGGGAGGCCAACTCGAGAGTTTTCGAGAATTCATATTAGATGGTTTGTTTCAACGTTGCATATTTCAATGGAGGTGTTGAAAATCCTATAGGAGAACCGTACATCGACGGTTGATTGGATTGCGCAAGCTATATAGCATGGGATTTTGGAATGCCTTGTATGTTCATGAATTCTTTGGTAATTATAGTTTTCCCCCTAATGTCTAATCCGTTTCGAACGGAATACAGAATAGAGGTGTTTATCCCTGTGGTCGAATGTGTTCTTCTTTAAGATTGAGAGAAGGGGTCTGGGACACGAATCAATTTATTCCAACGCTTGACCTTGATGTCTGTGCTAGGAATGTACTTCGGCTATAATGCGTAACTTGCGATACAAGAGAGGTATTCGTTGTCGAAAACGTTTGTTCAATAACCCGTTCCCATTAGAGCCCATATTACGTGATATAGCCTATCTTGATATCAAACTGCATACATCAAATTTTCACTGGAAATTATCTGTATGACGTTTGATATAAAGAAACTCTACACCACGTAATATAGACTGCAGTGTGAACGGAGTATAAATTGAAATCTGACTAAAGTAATTGTAACAAAATTAAATACACTAGTTTACAAATAAAAGTTAAAAAATAAACTTGAATCTTTGACCAATGATTCTTATGTAAAATCGTGCGCTGAATCCAAAAATGTAGTCAAAAAATCTCAGTAGGATAGTTTTCGACATACAGCTAAAAAATGAAGATTTACTTTTAAAAAGTTTGTTTACTTAAATACAAATATCTCCGGTTGTAATGAGACTATCAATTATTTTAAAGGTAGTAAAATTTTCTTTCGATCAACTGAACATAAATTTTCAGTTAGATTAGTGGTAGAGTCGGGTGGGGCAAGAGCGCCACCTTAACAAATTGTACGTTCTATATTTGCCAAATAGTGGATATTTATAGGAGTTTCTACACCGTATTGCAACTTCATATTATTGCCTTCATACATCAGCAATGTAATGCAAACTATATCTTGTCAAAAGTTGTTCACGATTTTTTCAAAATGTCATCTCAAATCTTTTTTTCAAACTGCAATGGGGCAAGAGAGCCAACCCCTATAAGGGTAAATGGGCCATGCGTCTTAAATTGAGTGAAATCGATTAATGCTTGTTTATAAACATAGCCTTTTGATTATTAATCATGCTAGCAACAGCTGTTATTGTTTACTTAATTTAACTATTGAATTTTACAATATTATTGAATACCAAACAAATGAACTATGTCTGCCAATGAAATCAAATGAAAACTATTGTTGTTGATATTTTATGTAGTTGGTTTTGTCAAATTACATAGGTGAAAACAAGCTTACCGAAGACTTAAATGGGCAATGAAGCAATTTGTTTTACATTTTTTGTATAATTGTATTGATAAATATAGGGGTGGCACTCTTGTCCCGTGTGGGGTTCATTTTTAAGAAAAATGTTGTTGGCTAATTATATGGAATATTTATATATTACAATTGAATACACCAATTCAATTATGCATTATTAGTGATGCCTCAATGCATGAATTGTATAAAACAATAATTGGAAATTCCAAAATCCTTATTTTATGATGTCTAATTATTACAGTAATGTCCCGATTTTGTCAGCCCCCTGATGAATTTAGGGCTGACAAAAACGGGACATTTTTTTTTCGCTGTTTGATAATGCAAGATTTATGTTTTAGGAATAATTCAATATATACGAGCCCATTTAGGGGGGCGGGATGAGCTGGAATTTCAAACTTTTCGTAAGTGTCATATAAGGAAAGACATTCTTACATTGTTACACACACACACATTTTTTTTTTAAAGTTATTGAATATGATTAAATAATCAATTGACCATTTCATCTCATGGGCGAAAATCGTCCCAAACTACGCTACCAACATTTCGAGCCACGAGATTCGAGGCATTGTTCACAAAATAAATGGTTCTGCTCTCCACTGTCGCACTCTTCTCTTTTGCTCTGCATTTTCTGCCATAGGCTCTACCCCTTAGGGGTCATGCACCAAGTATGTCACGCTGTTAGGGGGGGGGGGAAGGGGGGTTGTTTGGAAACCGTGACGATCCATACAAATATAATTTATGCTCCATGAAAAAAAGTGGATGCTACTTGTGCTTTGGTACATTAGAAACACAGCTTTGAGGAAGCGAAGAAGAAGGAGGACACGAAGAATAAGGAGAAGCCTAGGCCTCGTAGGGAGAGAAGCCTCCGGAAAGTGAGAGAGGATCCGGAGTTGAAACAACTAGGCGAGAACGTGGTGAAAACCAGGTGAACCCAGAAAGACGAGATGCTATTCGAGCTGACAAGGCACCCTACGGTTAAGAGCGCAGCTTTTAAGGAGCTCGTCGAAAAATCTCTTGGCGAGACGGCGAACGTAAGAGCCTTCTCCCAGGAGTCAGTGGTCGAGTGCAGGGATCTGGACAAGATCACAACATAAGACGAGTTGAAAAGTGCGCTGAAGGTGCAATGCAACCTGGGAGACGTACCGATGGCAATTCGGTTGAGGAAGGCGTATGGTGGCACGCAGATGGCGTCGATACGACTTTCTTCGGACGCAGCTAACGAGCTGCTGAAGACTGGCCGAATCAAGGTTGGGTGGTCAGTGTGCCCGTTGAACGCTATTCCTCGGGTATCTTAGAAAATGAAGAGATGCTACAAATGCATGGGCTTCGGTCACCAGGCGAGAAACTGCAAAGGCCCTGACAGATCTGATATGTGCAGGAAATGCGGAGAGAAGGGGCACGTTGAAAAAGACTGTACAAATAAACCGAGGTGCATGCTCTGCAAAAAGGAGGACGGAAACGGCCATGTGACGGGAAGTTTCAGGTGACCTGAGTTCAAGAAGGCAATGATGGGCCAGCAATAATGAAGGTAACCCAAATAAATCTCAATTATTGCAACAGCAACTGTTGTGGCAGTCAACAACGGAAACAAAGTGCGACGTTGCAATCATTGCAGAGCCACAACGTCACCCTTCTGTCCGGAGTGTGGGAATGTCGAAGAATCACCAGAGCACGTGGTCTTCGAATGTCCTAGATTTGATGATGTGCACGGAGAATGTCGTCGAAGAAATGTGTCGAGAGGAGGGCACCTTTAACGCCGTCAGCAGAGCAGTAACGCAGATCATGTCAGCGCTGCAGCGAAAATGGCGAGAAGACCAACTAGAAAGTAGTAATGTGCTCACACAAGTGCGAACTGAAAGCCGAAGCCGGGAGAACTCTCCGTCAGAGTAGGCTGTAAACACCACCGGGGATAACCGAGTAGAACGTGACGCTGGGAGCTAAATGGCTCACAAATTGGAGAGACGATCAGCGAACTGGAAGCGCCAATTAGCTGAGCTAAAGTGAGGTGCGTAATGCACGCCCCCCTCCGAAGTAATACGACAAGTGGTTCCGGGGGGAAAAGGGCAAAGCGTCTAAGAAGGTTTTAGTGCGGTAAGAATCCCACACACCGTGTCACCGCGACTGTGCGCCCAGTCGTCAAGCGGTGGCACGATGGCCTTTTTGAAGGTTTCCTCCTTGCCAAAAAAAAAAACACATACTTAACGTACATAATTTTCAACTAGTCTCAAGACCATTCTCGAAAAATTTCATTATTGAGCTCGGCAATCAATAAAATACGAATACGACTGTACAAAACAGTCCACCTCAACCAAAACTAATTGAATCATATAGGCTGACATATCGGGTCACCACTGTATAAGTAATTTCGATTTTTGACATAAAATGTTTTTTTGAACCGAGTTTTGTATAGAACTTTCTATAATGCTGCATAGGAACACCATTCATAGTTCCATGGGTGAATTTGCATTGAAAACATGTTTATTTTCAAAATTATAGGCGGTGGCACTCTTGCCCCACCCGACCTTTTGTTGTTAATTAATAGTTTATATATTTTTTTATATTTTGAATTTTTCCCAGAAATTATGAATTTCTGCTACGTTTTTAAGCAGTGCAAATAAAACTGTTTGTAGTGGTTTTACCACTAATCTCACTGAAAAATGGTGTTCAAAAAATCGAAAGCCAATTTCATCACCTTTAGTTTGACGTGTTAAAATAATTAATATAACCTCATTACAATCGGAGTTATTTGTATTTTAGTAAACACATTTTTTTTAGTTTTTTTGCTATATCTCAAAAACTATCCTACTGAGATTTTTTTGGACAGCATTTTTGGATTCAGCGCATGATTTTACATGGGAAATGATAATCAGCGTAGTAAGTTCAAATATGCTGTAAATTAATGTTATGAACAACCCCTTCAGCTATGACCATGCCACTCAACCGGGAATTTATTTACAAACTTAAAATATGGTCGAATTCTGTTAATGTGTTTATCCACATGGACAGTTTCAAGCCCTATTTACATCATGAATACAAATTGAATATTAAAAGTAAACTTTTGAATCTTATGCAAGAAGATTTAAAAAATATTCGTTTTGTAATCAAAATTAAACCGTTGGGGTAAAATAAGCACCCTGTCGGGGTGGTATGAGCAACCTTGTAAACGGCAGGTAAGAATATAATGTTCTCTTGATGCTTTATGAAGGGTCAACAATGAACAGTTTTAGCATAAAAAGATTCAACAGAAACTATTATGTTCTGTAGAATAAATTAAATTTCAGAAATACTGCCTATTTAAGGCTATATTTTTTCAGTCTTGTAAATTACTAATTTTTTTTTCTCCAAAGCAGCTGTTTCAAAACGTGATTTCATATGATACATTCATAGTTATGAAAGGAATAATGCAAAATTGAAGAACTTAAGTTGAAATATTAGTGGTGCTCATATTGCCCCCAATGGGCTTAAGTAATATTTTGTTAAGAAAATCTTTAATGTTTATTAAAATCTAGAAAATCATCGTGCCATCTAAGAAACCAATGACCATTTATAAAGCTGTTGAGGGACTATCAACGATAAGTTATAAGAAACTACTGGTAGACCTTATTTTCTGATTCAGAAATCTTATAACAAATTTGACATTTTGAGCTAGTCTAACATTTTTCGATTATCTGCTCTAGAGAAAAGCATTTTGTTAGACTTAAATGAAATGGATAGTCGAAGTAGGTTTCAAGCATTAAGCCTACAATAGATTTTTTTGTAAAATGTGTTCAAAAAGTTGGGTTTTCAACGGGTGGCCACATTGCCCCACTTTCCCCTACTTTTTGCCTCTGTTATATTTTCTTTTCAGATGTGAAGCACTTACCTTAGATTGAAAATCATTAAACAAAATCCCAAGTCACTTTGGGGCCTCATAGCCTAGTCAGTAAAGACACGGTATTACCAAGCCGGAGGCGGTGGGTTCGATTCCCGGTCTGATCGAGGGAATCTTTCGTGTCGGAAATTTTCTCGACTTTCCTGGGCATAGAATATCATTGTGCTGGCCACACAATATACAAATTCATTGGTATTTGCATTGGTATTGCTCTCTAAGGTTGAAGTTGTTGGCCATAACAGCCCTCGTTATTCTCTTAGCAATCCCCTCCAGGAAACTTATAGTATGCTCTACAATTACCCTAGTAAGAGGGACATGGGCCCTCCCCTTGGCTAGTTTTTGCACCTTGCACTTATTTTATTTATTTTTACTCAGATAGACTTATTTGGGTTTGCAAGGGAATTATACTATTGAAATATTTTAGAAAGTGCACAACGGTGCTCCTTTCATTGTTGTTTTCATTGAAGTATTACTCAGGGAACAATGTTAAACACCATTTTTGTACATATATGTATACAATGTTACTAATCTTATATGTGCTTCATTTTGATTTGTGATACATGTTTGAACTATGGCTCGGGATTTCCACTGTGGCGTGCTTCTATTGTGACATCAGGCATAACATTTGATAACGGCACAAAAGCATTTGTAAACAAACTTTCTAAGGCCCTTTACACGTGAACCAAAGTACGCTTGTAAATTTGTCAATTTTTTATCACACGGGCTATCGTTATTCGTCTTTTTCCGTTCGGTATACTTGTTAAATTGTACTGGTTGTTAGTGGAAAGTGTAGTTCGTTGCGATAATCGTCTAATTAGAGCATATTTTGTGTTGTGAAAACAGTGAAAAAATTATCCAATCGGACATATTGTACACGACTAGCATTGGGCGATCTTGAGAATCCAATTCCTCTTTGCGTATTAGAGCATCTCCACCGCTGTTTCTAAATCACTTTTGGAAACTGAGTCAGCATGACTTCCGCCTGTGACCAATGCGCTAACCCATATAAAGGCGATGAAGAATCCGTCTCCTGCATGGCTTTTTGCGACAGGATGATTCACCTAAAGTGCGGCGGCAAAAAGCTGAATAAGGCTTTTCTGAACATTGTCCACACTAGCCCGAACCTGTTTTGGATGTGTAACGAGTGCGCGAAGCTGATGAAATGTGCTCGGTTCAAAACTGCCGTCTCGTCGTTTGGCAGTGTGATTAATTCTATCACCGAGAGACAGGAAATCGCACACGCTGAGCATAGGAAGGAAATGACTAAGCAAGAACAGTCTGCTGATTCAGAATTGGATTTTGCGTTGTGAATTGGAGAGCTGTAGACCAGAAGGCACTGCCTGTCGCATTACAGGAGACCTCGAACCACTCGATCTAGTCGCGCTAGCTGTTTCCCGCCATCAAAGTCGTTCTGGCCCTGCGGTCGAGTTCGGTGGTGGGGTCTCCCAAGCATCGGCTTCAGGCAAGTTTGCATACATTAGTTACAGTCATTTGCCTGATCAGTTTCCGTGTTCCAGTGCAACGCTTCAAGCACCTGCCGGTTGTTTCCAGTTGAAAAGCACTTCTGATACTGCTCATTCACAACATCCGCTTTACTGTTCGAACAATCCTAATTCATCTCCGGGACGCACAATAGACCGCTCTTTGGAAGCTCCTGGTTACTCCAGCCCAGTCGTGCCGATTCCCGCCAGCGTTCAACATAGTCGTCCTGAACCTGTGGCTGGATATGAATCAGGAGTCTTCCACCTTGCCTCTACAAGCAAGTACAATCAATATATTGACTATTCACTGTCTGCTGCCGATCAAATTTTCAGCAATTCTGACTATGTTAGTCATTGTGATGATGCCTCTGTAACTCCCAATCCTGGAAACCCGGAACGCGCCGTAGAAAGCCCCACGGAAGCCCCCAATCCCTCCGTCTCAGTCCTGCCATCAGCAGCCTTCGTTCATCATAGTCGTTCCGGACCTGCTGTCGGATGTGGAGAGGCGAGTATCCAATGAGACTTGATGATGGTCAGTTATTGCCTGATGTATCTGTGATTTCCAGGGAGAGCAGTCGTTCGATTCCTTGCCGCAAGCAGGACGTCGTGATCTTCTACCAAAACGCCGGTGGAATGAATTCTGATGTTGAAGAGTACCGCCTAGCTGTATCGGATCGTTGCTACGATATTATTGTCCTGTGCGAAACGTGGCTCGATTATCGAACGCTTTCCAGTCAAGTCTTCGGTCCTGACTACGAGGTCTTTCGTTGCGATCGGAATCCTAATAACAGCCATCGATGGCAAAGGCCATCGAGAACGACTCATGGAACTATGTGGAGCAGATTTGGACAGCCATCAATCTGGGTGATCGCACACTATTTCTATGCGCTCTGTACATTCCACATGATCGAGTCCGGGACAATGAACTCATCGATACTCACTGTCGGTCAGTTTTCACAGTTGTCGAAAGTGCCACTCCAGTTGATGAGATATTCATTTTTGGTGTCTTCAATCTGCCAGGCGTTTCGTGGAGTCCATCTCATAGCGGATTCCTGTACCCAGATCCTGATAGCTGTACATTTCACGCATGAGCTATTAGTCTTCTCGACAACTACAGCGCAGCGAAGCTTTCTCAAATTAACCATGTAGTTAACGAAAATGGTCGTAGTTTGGACCTCTGCTTCGTGAGTACACAGGACAGAGCTCCATCAATTTCCTCGGCTCCTTGTGCACTAATTAAGCTAGTTCCACATCACCCTCCTCTAATTGTCACTGTTGAGGACAAACTCGTGCGTGATTTCGACGACTATCCTGCTACGGTTTCTTATGACTTCCGTAAAGCTGACCACCGTAGCATCATAGATGTATTGTCTAGCATGGTATGGGAGAACATCCTTGATCCAGATGACGTTGAGGCTGCAGCGCAAACCTTTTCACATGTCTTGGCATATGTCATTGACAGACACGTCCCGAAAAGAACTCACCACAAAATGTCTCACCCTCCCTGGCAGACGAGAGAGCTACGTAGGTTGAAGTCAATCAAGAGAGCAGCATTGAGAAGATTTACGAAGTATCGCACGCTTCCTCTGAAACTACATTATGTGAGGCTAAATCACATGTACCAGCGAGTCAGTCGTGAATGCTTTTCAAGTTTCCAACGAGGCATCCAGCGCAAACTTAATCTACACCCGAAATCCTTTTGGAACTACGTGTACGAGCAACGTAGGGAATCCGGCCTCCCATCGTCTATGGAATCAAACGGAGAAGTTACTGCCACTGTTCAGGATATATTCCACCTTTTTCCCGAAAAGTTTGCCAGTGTATTCACTAATGAGATACTAACTGACGACCATATTAACCTGGCTGCCAGGAAGGTTCCAGTAAACAATCAAACGCTGGCTGGGTGCAATTGATGTTAATGCAGAAATGATTTCTAAGGCCGCGTCTCTGCTCAAGTCATCCTTCAATCCTGGACCTGATGGAGTTTCATCTGTATTTTGTTCCGAATGTCTCTCTCAGGTGGCATATTTCCATCTTGCTGGAAATTTGCGCACATGTTTCCCGTCCACAAAAAAGGAAGGAAACGAGCTGTGGATAACTATCAAGGAATTACATCGTTAAGTGCCGTTTCGAAGTTATTCGAGCTAGTGATTATGGAACCGTTGCTGTCCCATTGCAAGCAGAGTGCTGATCAACATGGGTTTACTGTCGGCCGCTCTACAAACATCAATCTGCTGTGTCTCACATCGTATATAACCGAAAGCATGTCGGATCGGGTTCGAACGGACGTTATTTATTCAGACCTATCCGCAGCATTCGACAAGTTGAACCATGCTATTGCGATTGCTAAACTCGGCAGACTCGGTGTATGCGGTAATCTTCTGAGTTGGTTTCGATCATATCTTACCGGTCGGCAACTAAAAGTTGCCATAGGAGATTGCAGATCAGCTAGCTTCTTCGCCACATCAGGTATACCTCAGGGAAGCCACATGGAACCGTTGATTTTTATACTGTACTTCAACGACGTGCATCTGGTCATCGAAGCTCCTCGGTTATCATATGCAGATAACCTTAAAATCATCCTACGAATCCGCTCCATTGCTGACTGTCACTTTCTTCAACGTTAGCTGAATGTATTCGCTAGTTGGTGCAGGTTAAACAGAATGGTAGTGAACCCAGCCAAATGCTCCGCTATAAACGTTCTCACGAAAACAACAACCGATAATATTTAGCTATGACCTACTTGGCTCGACAATCGAACGCGTGAATCAGGTGAAAGACTTGGGTGTGATCTTGGATTCGCAGCTTTCATTCAAGCAACACATTGCATATGTTGTTGATAAGGCGTCAAGAACTTTAGGGTTCATTTTTAGGGTAGCTAAAAACTTCACTGATATCTACTATCTAACATCTCTCTATTGTTCGCTTGTTCGATCGACGCTTGAGTATTGTTCAGCGGTTTGGAACTCAAACTACAACAACGGTGCCGAGAGAATTGAATCTGTTCAACGTCGCTTTCTTCGTTTTGCGTTGCGTAGATTGCCTTGGAACGATCCGTTTCGATTACCAAGCTACGAAAGCCGTTGTCAACTTATCGACCTAGAACTTCTCCGGACTAGAAGAGACACAAACAGAGCCCTTACCGTGGCCGATATCCTACAAGGAAGGACAGATTGTGAGGCTATCCTGAAGCAAATTGACCTGAATGTTCAACCCCGACCGCTTCGGAACAACCTTATGCTAAGACTGCCTCTACGTCGCACAAATTATGGAGCATACGGTGCGATTTGCGGACTGCAGAGAACATTCAACAGAGTTGCATCTGTTTTCGACTTTCATCTCTCCCGTGATGCGCTTTGTCGAAAGTTTTGTTCTGTTTTTCGCCGGCAGGAGTAACTGACTATAAGATATATGTTTTTTTTTATGTTATGACCATGCTTGAATGTATTTTTCTTTTTACCATAGTTGATAAGGTTAACATCATTGGGGCTTCATCCAGCCTGTTGATGTAAAACAACAATAAGACACTGTAAGATTTTCAGCCGTAGGCTAGTTCGTCTCTTTTTTACTAACCAGTTCTCTGTTGATTGCTGCTTATTCAATAAAAGATTAGCCCACAGTACAAATGATGATCAATTCTCAGCCTTTTATTAGCATTCGGATTGATTAGCCCTGGTACGGTGCGGATCAATCCTCGAGTGCAATGCATTAAAGTGTATACAACGAGAGCGAACATTGTGTCTGATGACCCACCGAAATACCCTATGCTGATATGATTCATCCTTCAGAAACAACCATTTCAACACAACTCCCTTCGTCTTCTCTTTTTCTCCAACAGCTACCAACCAGTGGTACGTACCGGCCACCAAGGGAGACGTTCCACCAGGATGTGCCGCATACGGTTTCGTTGTCGACGGAACCCGCATCCTGGTGTTCGGGGGCATGGTCGAGTACGGCAAGTACTCGAACGAACTGTACGAACTGCAGGCCACCAAATGGGAGTGGAAGAAATTGAAACCGAAACCGCCAGAGTCCGGACTGCCGCCGTGCCGACGGTTAGGGCACAGCTTTACGCTGGTCGGCGACAAGATCTACCTGTTCGGTGGGCTCGCCAACGAAAGCGACGATCCGAAGAACAATATCCCGAAGTATCTGAATGATTTGTACATTTTGGAGATTAAGAACAACCAGCTGCAGTGGGAGATACCGACGACCTTTGGCGAGAGTCCTCCGCCTCGGGAGTCCCACACGGCTGTATCGTGGTACGACAAGAAGCAGAAGAAGTACTGGCTGGTCATCTACGGTGGTATGTCCGGCTGTCGGTTGGGCGATCTCTGGCTGCTCGATACGGACACGATGTCTTGGACAAGGCCAAGAACCAGTGGTCCACTTCCGTTGCCACGGTCGCTGCACAGCTCGACGCTCATCGGAAACCGTATGTACGTCTTCGGTGGGTGGGTTCCACTGGTGATGGAAGACGTGAAAGCGGAGAAACACGAAAAAGAATGGAAATGCACCAACACACTAGCTTGCTTGAATCTCGGTAAGTTGATGGTGCTAATTGTTGTAGGCTTTGTTGCGACTGAATAAACGATGTTTTGTTTTCTTTGGTTTAGAAACCATGACCTGGGAGGAGCTAGATCTGGACACGGAAGAGGACAACATGCCCCGGGCCCGAGCCGGTCACTGCGCCGTTGGCATCCACACCCGGCTGTACATCTGGTCCGGACGCGATGGCTACAGGAAGGCCTGGAACAACCAGGTCAGGGTGAGCTCTGTTTTCTACAATTAAGTTATCGGTGTGAACGATTTCAATGGAAATATTGAAAAGTACACTTTATTTTCGAAACCAGTCCATTGTCGAATCTATCCGTTGCTTGTTTATAATAATGCTTGCTAGTCGATAGTGCCAAACTCTAGATTTATATTCTATTTGCCTGCACCGGAAGTGGCCGTGATGTCCATTGCTCGTTGTTATGTAAACTGACCTACGATGAGTGGTCTTTTGTAATTTTTGTTTTTTTTTTGGAAATTGAAACAATTGGAACTCTGGTGTGAGATTTGAGACTTCCTCAAACAAAACTGCTCACTCATTCATTCACGCAAAATTTCGCCTTAAACATAGCCCATATTATCATAACTCTGATGTCATTCACTACGATATACTTTACCAAATTCACACTGATTCTTAATTTAGTTAAGAGCTCTTTTACTACCTTTATTTCTATGTGTTTTGTTCGATTAGTTTTGATTTTTGCTCTTTTCGGTTTATTCAAAATTTGTCCCTCTACGAAGTGCCGACATCTATAGATCACTGCGCGAAACCTAACCTAATTCTCCCCGTCCCTTTTCGTCACCCGTGAATTTTGACAGTTCTGCCGGGTTTCATTCTTTCACTCTGAAGGCGTAAAGTGAGGTTAGCTTTTGCGTGCACTGATCTATTGTTGCTGCTTCCCCCTTTTTCCGCTTTTAGATCCTTTTTTTTCCTCTATCCTAAATTGCCATTTCGATTGCGAGCAAACTTTCGTAACACCACCGTTATCTCGTTCAGGTCTGCTGCAAAGATCTCTGGTACTTGGAAGTCGAACGACCGACAGCCGCCTCACGGGTCCAGTTGGTTCGTGCTTCGACACACTCGCTGGAACTCTGCTGGCCCTCGGTACCATCGGCGGCCTACTACATCCTGGAGGTACAGAAGATACCTCAACCTCCGCCTACACCCCCGGCAGCGCCAGCTCCGGCACCGGTGCCCAGCATCACGCCTACGCCCGCAGCAGCAGCGGTCGCCTCATCTCCAGCATCAACACCAATGGCTATCGCATCTCCGGTAGCCGTTGCCGGAGTTCCACCATCTCCGATAGCGGCCGGGTCGATGTCTCCGGCTGCAGCGCAGCTTCCAGTAGGACTTACCACCGGGGAAGCGCTACTGCACCAACCAAGTAAGTTTGTGATATGTTTAATGGGGGTTTCGAGGACAATAACCGCTACTCTTCATTCGGGGGATGTCTTCAAGGTTCTCATCTGAAAGGATCGAGATTTTCCGGTGAGGTGGATGCTTTTTGGAAGTTGTAGGAAATACGGGAATGTTTAGGAAACCCAAATAACCAAACAAAATAACTAATTGGAAATGGAAAGGTCGTCCCGTAGCACGGGTAGATCAGCTTTTTGAGATTGGATACAAGAGAAGATTCGGACCAGGGTTCCGATGCATGATCAAATATCAGTATCATCGCTTGACATGCCAACTCCCTGGCTTTAACATTTCGTGAAAAGAGGGCGAGTTCTTCTCCCCTCTCATTGGGCATCCTCCTATTCGATGGCCTGTTTTTTAACCAATTTTTGATCCTATTGTTGGAAGGAGATTCTCATTTATCCCGTGGATGCACATGGGCGATGTTGCCCACAGATTCACCCAAACCGTTTTTGGCCCTTCATACAATGGCAGGTTGAGTACAATTAGAGGTTATTAAACTTGATCAAGTCGAACAGCAAGGATAGTTTACAGTTTACCGACAGTTGTCTTGAAACAGTGAGTGGTAGTTCCATATCCATATCCATGGTCGCTATCAGTATCAGCTTGTTTTCACTCAGAAGACCTATTTTGATTGCTAAGAAGTTGCATATTTGAAGAGATCCCAGAATTTTACAAATGATGCCGAACATCACAATTGAATGAGGATTCATGTAAGACCCATTTTGATTATAGTCGCTATACTCATAATCTGCCGAATAGAATCTCGGGAAACAATTGAGCTGACAAATGGCAGAACCAATCGAGCAAATCACGACCAACAACAGAAAAGAGCACATCAGCTATTGCGAACAAAACCTCGGAAATCATTTTCTCGTGACTCAAGGCTAGCCTACGCAAACTAACACGCTGGTAATTTGCGTTCGATTGGTGAGGAAATAATAATCAACGTTGTGTTTATAAAAGTTGATAAGACCTTTTCAATTGTTGGTCTACAATTAATTGAATTGGTTCCGCTTTTAGATGGATCAAAATTCTATCCGCCAGACTATAAATATAGCGACTATAATTTTGATTGATGAAAGGACGCGTCTTTGGAGAGGTCTCAGAACTCTTCAAATGATACGGAACATCACAATGGAAGGAAGATTCATGTAAGACCTATTTTCATTGATGAGAGGTCTTTGAAGAGGTCCTAGAACGCTTCGAATATTGCGAAACATCACAATTGAATGAAGCTTCTTGTGAGAAGTGCAAATAGGGGGAGGAGGGGCATAGTGAACAGGTGGGGCATAGTGAGCATCCCGCAGTTAGGCCCTGGATCTCTAACTGCATGAAACAAATCAACTAGTAGTAGGTTCAATATCATTATGTTTATTTATTTATTTGAGAATGAAAAGCCCACTTCAGAAGGACCAAACTTGCGCCTTCTCAAGTGGGCGGAAAACCTCTTCTTTTCGTATCAACAGATAACATAAAATCCTACTGATACATATATACTTAAACTAAATCAGGAAACATGTGTCTTTACTTAATCAGGATGATAAAACATTATAAAATAAATATTTACGGGAAGCATTGAAGTCAAAAAAGTTATGACATTTATTGAAAATTTTACTCATGCTAGTAATTGGTTCGTTTGCACCATAGTTTGTGCGAGACGTCGGGATCGTAAAGAAAGAGTGGGTTCGCAAATTGACTCGTCTTATATTAATGTTAAGCTGTTGCAAAAGTGGACTACAGTCAATGTCCGAACGCAGGAGATCGGCGATGAAGACAGCCTTAGCGACGTCACGGCGAACACTGAGAAGTTGTAGGCTAAGCAAGTTACAACGACTTTCATAATTAGGGAGGTTTACAGGGTCTCTCCAGGGTCGCCAACGAAGAGCATAGTGAACAAATCTCCTCTGAATAGACTCAAGTCGATTCGTGGCATTGTTGTAAAACGGCGCCCAAACTACTGAACAGTATTTCAGTGTCGAACGGACTAGTGAACAATAAAGCGTTTTCAAGCACGAAGTGTCTCTGAAATCTTTAGCAAAGCGAACAATAAAGCCAAGCTGAGAAGATGCTTTACTGGCGACATATGACACATGCTCCTTGAAGGTTAGTTGACAATCTAACATGACTCCTATATCTTTGACTGTAGTCTCCCGCCATACCATGAAGGCTGTACGTAAAGCAGGTGGGTGATTTTTTTTTCTGCAGAAAGTGATGATGGAACATTTGGAAGCATTCAACACCATCCTATTCTTGTGACAACAAGTAGCAAAAACGTCCAGCTGTTGTTGAAGGAAAACTGAATCACTACGATCCTGTACGACAAAATACAGTTTAAAATCATCCAGCAGAAACACGAACGGACCAATATGACTACCTTGGGGTACACCAGAAGAAACCGGAAACGACTGAGAAATACGGTCACCTATTTTCACTGACATTTGACGACCGCTGAGGTAAGAACGAAGCCAATTAAGAAGGGGACCATGAAAGCCTAATCGCTCTTATTTGGCAACAGCAATCTTGTGGTGCAGCAGAGAGATCCGTGTAGATAGCATCAACTTGTTCGCCTTTTTCAAGCTCGCGAATTATAAAAGATGTGTATTGCACGAGATTTGATGCAGTGGATCTCTCCTGCATAAATCCATGTTGTTGATGATATTGATCCTACCACCAACCAATTTGTTCCGAACGGCCGGAAGTCCAAGCTGGTGCACGGGATGCTTACCCCTATATATGATTTAACTGTATCGAAAACGAATACCTCATTACTTTTCCATATTAATGAAGTACTACGACAGGCACTAAACAAAGGACACGGGTATATCACAAAAGATCAGTCGCAGTAATTATGACCCGAAGAGAAGAAAAAAAAAAGTTTAGCAGATCGCTACAAAAATTCCAGCTGCAGATCACAAAAGACTACTCCAAATGTATTCTGGCCATGCTTTTGATGTCTTGGATGAACTTATACTCTTTATCACATAGATGTGGAAGTTCACATGCTCCCTATAATATGTCTGGCTTTGTTTCAGAAAAGCATGAGTCTCACCAAATTTGTCACAAAAGCCATCTAGATCTGCCCTGTAACTCCGCTAAGCGTGCCCATTAAGTTTTGCAGATTTACCCCGGAATTTCGTTAACCCATCTGTAGAGACAGTTGAATAAATAGCTTAATATTTGCCCCAAAATCCGCTCTCAAACTCCCCGAAGATATCTCAGAAATTTACCAGAATTGCAAGAGTTGTGTGGTCGTTTGATCCCTCGAAGCGGTGGCGTCGCGTAACTTCACTTCAACTCACAAATTTGGTGCACAGGTGAAAAAATGAGATTACGCGACGCCACTGTCTCGAAGTTCTCTGGATCTGATCTTAAAATTCATCAGGTCTATCCTCGAAGATCCATGGGTTTGCATTTGAAGTTCTCCTGGCGTCTCGAAGTTCATGGAGCTCAATCGACCTGTCTGTCTAGACTCGTTTCCAAAATCCTTCAGACCCATGGATGCACCCACTAAGTTCAGTAGACGGGTTTTAGCCTATATCGGGTGAATTGGATTCAGATTCTATCCAGACCTTCAGATCCTAATCCTTGGTGCAGTGTTTTACTGCCTTGCACATGACAGCTATAAAAATGCATCTTTAATGGTTTTGTCGATAAAATTGCTTTTACTCTGGATCCAATGTTTACTAAGATCACACCTGTAACCACTAGTCTACAAGACCGTTTCAATTGGAATTCATAAAAATGTCACACCGATTGGTGCGCATATTGTTCAAAGTCATTGTTCGGACTGGTAGAGAACTTTCCCTTTTGATAATGGACTGTATCGACAGGGTGGTGTAGGAAGCAAGCCTCGATCGGAAATCAACTGGTAAGGGCTCTGAAAAGAGCTGGGGGTTCGACGCTGCTCCAAACCAGGGATGTGTGCAGCAATAAACTTGATCGGGACGACTACGCTAACAACTGTTTATTCTCTCCTCTTTCGCTCTACAAATTCTGCTTCTACTGCCGCTTATGTTCGCTGCTGCTTGGTTGGAAAAGAACTCTCTGTTGCACGTAGTAGTAAAATTATTTTTATTTCTGTTGATTATGGTAGTACATTGATTTATCATATTAATTGAGTAGCCTACCTGGCTCTTCATCTTTGTTTAATTTGATATTTTTGCGTTTTTCAACTAGTTTACAGAATACCCCTTTGGGGATGTGTTTTATTTGAATTGAAAAAAATGATAACCTACCTAACTACGAGTATAACTTAACCTAACGTCACATAACATAAGTGGAACTCGATATTTAAAAATCGACCCCATTTCAGTGATTTCAAGTGGTATAGAAAGACATCGATCTGTCAAATTGATTATACCAGCTGTAAAATGAGAAAGTGGATCAAGGGGGTAGTCAATTCTATTAAAATAATTATAGCGTGGTTTATAATTCTCTGTCTTCTTAGCACTTTTGAACTTATGTCTAGGTTTTTCCTTAACTATTAACTATATAGCTAGCTCCTCAAATCGCGTCACACAGCAAACAAATATTATATTAGTAACGTTTGAAATCAAAAAAGTATAAATTTTTCGCCGATTTTGTAAGCAATGACCACCCAACGAGTAATCCTGAAATGTCATTGTAAACCATACGTATTGTTTTTCTGTAGTTATGGCAAAAAAGTGGGAAAAATCCACGCCAATACTTCTTCTAATCTTAAATATTTTTGTTTACTTAGAAGGAAATGTATGTACCATTTTTTTTCTCCGTTAAACTTTTTTGAAATGTTTGGTGCCAATTGCATCAACTTTGATTTCATTTTGGATTAGTAGGAGGAAAAATACGACCCCGCAAATTAGGAGTTTACTGCATAAATTTTGAAGTTCAAAGAGAAGCAGCATCATTTTGCAACAAGTGTCCCGGTTTATGCGGAAATTATGCAGTGTTTTGAGCTGACCATCGTCCCATTCGCAAGAATTTCACGAGCAAAACGATAAATCAAATCGAGTGCTTATCGGTACCTGTAATACCCAAGGATTCAATGCTCCATATGCTTCTCAGCTGCGGCCAATACAAAATGTTTTGAGAAAAAGATCTACTCCAATTATTTTGCACTAAAAACGTGGAAAGATTGATCGAAAAGGCAAAGGAAGGGAACGGTTATATTTTCTAGCAACAATAAGCACTATTTACAAACGAAAGTAATCATTTGAATCTATTTTACATAGGATAAGTATTGGAACTAGTGGTCTAGTTTTTGGGCCCAGGGCCATATTTGAAATAAATTTTAATGGCTTCATTTGCGTAGATTTCTGCCAAAACATATGTTCTTACCTTGTATCAAAACAAATTTAGAAAGAATTTTAAAATGTGAAATTTAAGATAAGGTCAATTCAACGACCACTAGGGCCTAAAACTGGTACACATACCCTAGTTATGTTTCTAGATTTCTTAGAAAAATTCCAACTTTTTATAAATGTCAACAGAATATTTTATGACACTCATAAGTTGATTTACTAATAGCACAGTGAACAATATTATTCATATAAAATGTTTACTTACATCTATTCAACGCAAACATAAAATCTTCGAATTGTTTGCATTACATTCAACTATCGCAATTTACTCAATTAATCGAATGGAAGTCAATCAGGTCAAAGAGACTAAGAAATATTGCATCTGTAAATATGCAATATTACTGCGTTATTCTTGATTGGCTTCTAACCGGCTTGAAATGCTAGTTAAAAAAAAACCTTTGATAAGCCCCCTGTAGAGCTGGTCGAAAAAAGAAAGGCCGCATTATCCGATGTCAATCATACAAGGTCTGTAGCAGCAGGCAGCTTGCTGGTTTAGAAGCAGAAATGTTGTAAACATTGCTGCGCAAGCGAATGACGACGTTACGTCAGCACAACATTCCATACTGCGAACAGCAGACGTGACATCACAGGCAACAGCTGTTTCGTGTAAAAAGATAAACTCTTAGGTGAAATACGAACACCACCTTCCACATTCAACTGTGTAATACCAATAAGTCAGTTGGGCCAGACCTTTTATGATTGACATCACGCATTACCCTGACAATTTACAATTCGCCTTCACTCTATATCTCTTTACTCTTATGGTAAAATACCTTCCGCAATCGTCAGTCTGTGCGTGAAACCTGGTGGACATTTCCTTACCTTTTCACTCCTATAAAAATTGCATATGATACTATCAAGCTTTGTGTGAAAAGATGGTGGCTCGCTGGTTCTATGGTGGAGTGAAGAGATTAGACAAAGTCCGCTAGATTTCATGCACATATTTTCAAATGCATATGGAATTTTACCAAGGAGTAAAGAGTTGCAGGGTCGTCGTCAACGTCAATGCTTACTGAGCATGCAACCATATATCTGTTTTTCTTTCATAAGAGCTAATGTCGCAAAACTTTTTCTGCGAATTTCCCGAGAATGAAACACCACTTGAGTCAACTACACGTAAACTGTGTAGAGGGAGAGTCCCCCTATCCGATGGAATTGATGGCTTACATGGAATGACTTTGAGCTACAAGAAAAATACGAAAGAAGCCATTGTTTACGTTTTCGACACTGGTCCTTATGAACGCACAGTGTCGATATCCCGAAAATTTTGTTTTGACAGATCGATGCCCAACTATACCATTTATACCACTGAGGCAACACCAAAAAGGGGTCAACTTTTAGAAAGTTATTTTGCATGCAGTTCCACATATGTTATGTGCTAACGTGCTAGATCACGTATGATCTGATGATTTGATCTCAGACAGGTGTCTCTGAACCTGAATACTCTCCGTTCTTCTAATGTTTGAATTCCAGCCAGGAAGTGGATCTCAGAATTTCTAGTCCGCGGGGGACTGTTTAGGACCATCCTAAGGATCTTGTTCTGGATCCTTTGGAGTTTAAGGTGATAGCATTTTGCGCAACTCTCCCTCCAGATTGGAATCCCGTACTCGATTACAGGAAGGATAATTTGTTTGTAGACAGCAAGCTTATTTTTCAGGGACAGGGTTGACTTCCTGTTGATAAGTGGATACAACGATCTTATCAAGATGTTGCACTTGGTTTTCGTTTTGTCAACGTGCTCCCTGAAAAGAACCTTGCTGTGTAGTGTTAGCCTGAGGTGCACGACCACTTTGGACCGTTCCACCACTGTGCCGTTCAGGCAGATCTTATTATTATCCGACGGATAAGTCTGGGAGATTCAGAGTGTGGAAAGATGATGACCTGGGTCTTTGCCGCGTTGATACGGATCTTCAAGCTGTTGAAATACTCAGACAAGACGTCCAGGCCTCTCTGAAGTTTGGCAGTCAGAGCTCCGATGACCCTACCCTTGTAGACCAGAGACAACGATCCACCATCAGAGAGAGCCGACATATCGGAGGTGAACAGGTTGAATAGGATGGGGTCAAGGAGCCTTCCTTGTGGAACCCCTTCACCGATGTTGAAAGCATCCGATGTGATGCCATTCATAAAGACTCGGGAACGTCCTGTCTGATAGATAGTTGTTTATTATCTTCACTAGGAATATTGGAAGACCGTACTGCTGCAATTTGAACACCAGGTCATCATGCCAGACATTGTCGAACGCTTTTTCACCGTCCAACAACGCCGACTTGTTCCGTCTGAGAATGTTTGTTACTCGAGTCAGCTGTTGGACGGTTGAACGACCTTTCCGAAAACCAAACTGTTCCTCGAGTAACAAGTTGTTTTCATCGGCAGATGTTAGGAGCCAGTGGAACACAGTTTGGTAACCCTGAGAGAAGGCTGAATGGTCGATAACTTGAAGGAGAGGACGGATCCTTCCCCGGTTTCCGGATGGGTATGACTTTAGCTGACTTCCAACACGAAGGGAAGTAGCCAAGTCTGAGGCACTGATTAAAAATCAGTGCCAGATGGTTGTAGAATCTGGAACTCAAGTGTTTGAGTTCCAGATTCAGGATGTTGTCGAAACCTGGGGCCTTCATGTTTTTAGATGATTTGATATAGGCCAACAGTTCGTCAGCCGTAATCTCGGATTTCTCTGACAAAAAATGTAAGGAATCTGAAGAAGATTGGTTGCATTTTCAGCAACCTCAGATTCATGAGCGCTGACGATTTTTTGTCCGAGTTTATGGGAGCTGACGAAGTGTTGACCTATCGCGGCAGCCTTCTCTTCAGGAGTTATCAGATGAACCACTGGGTCGCCGGGACGATCCAGTGGGGTCAGTGGTGGAATGGGCCTAGGCTTGTTTTTAATAATTTTTGTAAGTTTCCAGAAGGGCTTAGCACAATCTGGGAGAGAGCGGATCTTACTAGCAAAATCGTTATTTCTGAGATCCACCATCCTGGCCTGAATGATCTTTGTTAATCGATTACAATTGGTCTTCAAGTTAGGCAGGCCAGTACGCTGGTACTGCCTACGAATGGTGTTACGGAGTCTAATGAGATCTTTGGTAGGGCTGTCAAGGTTCAGAGTGTTACTCACCTGTCTGGATACTGGCACGTGTTGTTCCCTGGCCCGGGAAATCGCCTCCTCGATGGTTTGTAGACACCGGTCAACATCTTCGGACGTCCCCGGATGGACATCGTAGTCGATGGTTGCTCTTTTGCACGGTGATGCATGCCTCTTTTAAAGCGGCATGGTGGATGATGAACCCTATTGATGCTCTCCTTCTTCGCTGCTTGTTGGTGGTGTTCGTAACCATTGACTTTCAGCGGAGACGGAACATACTCCCCCGGTTGAGGTAACTCAACGATTAACAACGATTTTCTAGAATTGCTGATTGGGCGTCGGTATCTGGAACTTCCTGCAACGGTTGTGATGCAACCCAACTTCCAGTGGGGGCTGATTTTTCGATGGTAGTGGAGAACAACCAGGTTTTCACGGAAGATTCCTGGGTAGTAGGGTATTCATTTCTGGGTGGGTACTTTGAAAAATAGTACCATTATCCGAATGCTGCTGCTGCACCATTCCTCGTCGTCCAATGAAACGCTGGAAGAAGGCCAGGAAGGCATCGGTGCTCAGATCGTATAACGCTTCCAGGCCATCAGTGTAGATCGGATGCAGGTTTGCCAATTTCTTGCAAGGGTCGTGGGCAACAACTCGCTGAATGTCTTCCGCCAAATGGACCAACTGAACCACTTTTGTAATAATTGTTTCGGTTGCCTGGCGTGGGTGCGGGATGAACAACGGCTGCTTTTTCTTCAGGTCAATTGGGTCATCTGGATTGACGATAACTGCTTTCGGTGCATATAGCATCTGGTCTGGAACCACTCCACCAAGACACGATATCGATTTGTTTCTGGATCACGTCGATTCGGTTTCTTCCGAGTGACTGTAGTTGGTTGAGCGGTTTGTTGATCCAGGCCAGCACTGTCGTACTTCGCACCATAGCACAATTTCTTGGAACTCCATATCCAGGACTGGTAATACCTTCTGTACTAACCGGGTTAGCAGGTGAGCGGCGCAAAGTAGTGTTCTCAGTCTGAGCTTGCTGGTTCCTTGTCGAATGGAAAGATCCTCTGGCGGTGGCTCCTCAGGCTTTGGTATTGGAACGATATCGATGGAACCAGGATAGGGCATCTTCGGTGCAGGATTAACTGAGCTTGGCTTGTCTGGTGGATATCTTATTTGTTGTTTCTCAGACGTCGGTAACGGAAGGAGTGCACTTGGCTCCAGAATTGGCCTTGAGTGAATTCCAGCTGATATCGGGACCGGCTTGAACACCGAATACTTTTCGGTTGGCTTCGGGTACCGCATGAATACCGAACGGTTTCCGGTAGACATAGGAAACATCTTGAACATGGGCCGGGTTCCGGCAGACATCGGTAACGGCTTTTTCACCGGATGGTTTCCAGGGGACATCAGAAACGGCTTGTTTACCTGATGAATTCCAAGGGTCATCGGGAACTGCTTGAACACCGGACGAGTTCCAGTGGACATCATGAAGGTCGTGACCACCAGACGGGTTCCAGCGGACATCTGAAACGGCTTGACCACCGGACGGGTCCCGGTGGATATCAGGAATGGCTTGATTACCGCTTTGGTTCCGGCGGACATCAGGAAGGGCTTGATCACAGGCTGGATTCCGGCGGAGATCAGGAACGGCTTGGCCACTGAATTGATTTCGGTGTACATCGAGAACGGCTTGACCACCGGATTGGTTCCGGTGGACATCAGGAAGGGCTTGGCCACTGAATTGGTTTCGGTGGACATCGAGAATGGCTTGACCACCGGGCAGCTTCCAGTGGACATCGGGAACGTTTGGATCACCGGATGAGTTCTGGCGGCCTTCAGAAATGGCTTGATTACTGGAAGGATTCCAACAGATATCGGGTAAGGCATCAACACCGGATGGTTTCCGGCGGGGATACAATTCAAGACCGGTCTGGTTCCAGTTGAGGTTAGGATTGTTTGCGGCATTTCACCAGCTGCGACGGACTTCGGTTCGATGGCTTGAAAGTCGTCTTGGAATAGCTTGGGATTGACTTCGGTTGCTTCGGGAGGTTTAAACGGTTTCGGTTTTACATCCATGACTTGAGGTGAGTCCTTATTGACATGGCACTCGGTTGGTTCACTTGCCATGTTATTAGGCTTGACTTCTACGAACTTGGTTGAATTCTCGACGTAACGGTCCTCTGTCAATCCACGAGGAAGATAATTTGGCTTGCACACAGAGTTGAGCTTAACATCGTCAGCTTGGAACCTCATCGTCAATCGTACACTGTAGGTCACGAGGTGTGCTTGTCAGCTTGGTTTCAGTATCGGCAGGATTACCGTACTCGGCCGCACTGGCAGGTGGAGGTGAATCATCGACTAGCCGGACCTCGGTCGGTCCACAATGGGAGTTCAACGGCATAATCATGGGTTTCGCCTTCAAGAGTTCGGTTGGATTATCCACTTCACGTGAAGGTTTCACGGAATGCATCAGGGTTGGCTTCTTGATCGACTTCATTTCGGTGGATTGATTCACAATCGTCTTCACATCGACGGTTTGGATCGGGTACGACATACGCTGCGGTGGCAACTTTCATGCAACACTATTTTCTCGGATGCCAAAAAAAGATGCTCCCCGAAAATTTCAGAGATGGGAAAACTTCATAACATTGTTGAAAGCTCCACCAAAGTTCAGAGGTTATTTGTTCATTGTTAAACTAAATGGTTAGGGTCAAAGGTACGGAAAAGGCCAAGTAACCGATGACGAAACACGTCAGCTGATACATTGAAATCGAACATATAAAAGAAGTTGTTGAGTTGCCGGCTGATTGCTCGAGTTGGCTCGTGTTGTTTATAATTTCGGCGCCGTGGTTCCAAAAACAGAAAGTCGCGTTGGCGAATAGGCCTCTCAGGGGCATACATATTTAGCTGAGACAGCAGTGTTGGATAGTTAATGTCACCCGTAAGCAGCTTTCCAGCGAATATAGCTTGAGCGACCGTCCGTCTCACCTCTAATGGTTCGATTTCCAGCAGACGGCAACGCTCGTACGGTGGCAAGTTTGTCTGGGTCACGCCAGTTGAGGAAACGAAGAGCATATCTCACCAACTTGCGTTGAACGGATTCAATTCTAGTGATGCAGCAAGCATGGAAAGGGCACCAGAAGTTCTCTGATGTTCAGGCGAAATTCTAAGTTCACAGAACGCTTAACTTCCGAACAAATGTTCACAGAACTTCCGACGAAAAGTCTACAGAACTTCCCTAATGGTCAGAGTACTTGAAAAATCCCTAAGGTTCACAGAACTTCATCAATGTTCCCTGAAGTTCGATGAACAGTTCAAAGAACTACCTACAAGAAGTTAGGGGAATTTCCGACCAGAAGTTCATAACTTCTGATCAGATGGTGCTTAGCTAAATCGAGGATAGTTCGAGATTAGCGTCTTATATCCCAGAACGCCGAGCAGCAATCAAACGAATCTCCTCGGGGTACTGGCCGTTCGGAAAAGTGACACTCGGTGTAATGTAGCACAACACTTTAAACTTATTCATTTGAGGTAGCTCAGCCAACGCCGAACCCAAGGTGTTGTGAGACCCGTACTCAAAGTCCACTGAAAACATCCCGAACAAGTTCTTCAAGTGCTTCGAATCGGCTTTTGATGGCATCTGAACTTGTTATCGAATTACTCTGGACTTACCCCTGGAGTCCACCAGACCTGTTCACGAAGTACACTGGATTTGTAATTGATTGCCGGACTTACCCTAAATGTTCCGTGTACCTGTTATCAAAGTTCGCTGTCTGTCTTCTAAAACGCTAAAGTCCTCTCAACCTACCCTCGAAATTCCCTCTCGATCTCGGTGGTAACTGGCACCTTTCATCTTCATCATCATCAAATTTACTGAACTCCCCCTCTCTCTCCCTTCTTTTCTAGTAATGAAAACCCTTCCGGGTCGTGCTGCCGCTTCGCCGATTGCCATGTCACCCTCGCCGTTGGCCGGCAGTGCCAGTCCGAACATCCTCCAGTCGGCAACGCAAGCCATCAGCAGTCCGGTACACAATCCACCGGGCATGCAGTCTCCGACGCCGGTAGCCGTGGCCGTACCATCCTCCCCGGTGCACAGTATCAGTTCGCCCCCGGTGCAACGAATCGTAACCAAGGTGCAGGCTTCCAAACCCATGCAGCAGCAACAACAGAAACAAGTGCTAACACCGACGTCTCCGATTCTGCAGCAGCAACCGACGCAGATCATCCAGGCACAAGTCCAAGCCCAGCAGAACGTTCAACAGCAGCAAGTCACCCAAATCACCCAGCAGCAACCGCAGACGATCCGGGTGGTCAGTGGAACTGGCACGATTTCCAATGCTCAACATATTACTACCGGTGCCGGAACTCCTATCCGTGTTCTCTCATCCACCGGGCAACAGGTACGAATCGCTACCCAGCAGCCGATGTCAGTTAATGTCAGTTCAGCGAATGTTCAGCAAATTACCGGTCAACAGACGGCAACGGTCCTTCGAGGACAGAATATTGTTACTGCTGGAACGCAACTTCAGCAACAGCAGCGGATCGTCAGTGCTCAAGCGGGATCCACGACGACCACCGCAACGATAGGTGGCAAGCAGATAATCCTGCAGAAGCCACTTACTATCGTCGGTGGAACCGGCGGAAATACCACCGGTTCAATGAACAATTCCAATCAGCCGCAAATAGTGACACTGGTCAAGACCAGCCAAGGAATGACGGTTCAAACCTTACCGAAGATGAACGTTCTACAGAAGGGAACGATGGCAGGAACTATGCAGCAGCAGCAGATTGTCACTTCCAACATGCTCGGAGGAAGTGGAACCCTCCAGCAGGCTACCGTTGGCGGCCAAAAGACGGCCGTCATCGGAGGCAACGTGGTCAAGTTGATGTCATCCACCGGAACGATAGGTGGCAAACAAATTCTGATGAAGAACCCTAACATTGTTCAGGTTGGGAAGGTTGGCACGAATGTCGCCGGTAAGCCAACGTTGGTCATTACGAACAAAGCCGGCCAGCAGATCCGAACCGGCAATCAACAGGTCATTGTGGTGACTACTCCACAGGGTATTCGCACAGTCAGTGGAACCGTCACCTCGTCGGCCAATAACTTCGTATCGCTGTCAACTTCACAGGTAATTAAAATCGCAAACAACCTCCCAGAAGCCATGATGTTTTCTAAACAGTAACTTTACCCTTTACAGATGATCAATACGATATCGACATCCCGTGCCACGACTATTGGTGGGGCAACCATGCTGCAAGCGGGCACGGTTGGAACCGGCGGAACAGCTAACATCGGAGGACAAGCCATCAAGCTTCGGGCAGTTCAGGGCGGAAAACCCATCACCTTCACCGTTCCTGTCGGTCTCCAAGCAGCGGGTCAGAAACTCAGCGGAACTCAAATTATCAACATGCAGCAGAAGTCTCTCACGATCGGCGGTAAAACTGTGACCGTTCAGTTGGCACCCTCGGCAGGAGGACAGAAATCGGTAACCATTGTTCCATCGTCGCATGGAACAGGTGGTTCCGCCGGAGGAATCGGAGCAACCATGACCGGTGTTCACGGCCAGCAGAAAATCGTGATGTTGCCATCGAAAACGACCACGCGGATAGTTACGCAGCAGCAGTATCAACAAATTCAGCTACAGCAGCAGCAACTTCAACAGCAACAGCAGCAACAACTTCAACAACAACAGCAGCAGCAGCAACAACAACAACAACAGCAGCAGCAGCAGCAGCAGGAACAAGTCTCGACGGATGCTGCCTTTGCTGCCCTCGCAGCTGAAGCCGGTCTCATTGAGAACGATGGCGATCAGATTGAACAGATGGACGGATGCTTCGATCTGTTCCAGGATGAATCGGACGAAGATGAAGACGACCTGGGTGCTCGAATTGTGGAAGTAGACTTGGAAGGTGCTTCCGCAAGTAAAAAGATGAAACTCTGGCCCGGTATCATTGAACAGCTGGACGGATGCAATGATTTCCTGTCTTCCGACGATGATGATGAAGACGTCGTCATGAAGGATGAAGAATCCAGGGGGACACCTCGGTACGTACGGCTAGGTTTATTTGGAGGTGCAGCTGCGATCGAAAATCACGATGGGGAATCGCCAGAGCAGCAGCAGCAGCAGCACGAACAAGACCCACTCGGACAAGGGGAACCGCTAGGCGAAGGTACAGCGGCAGCCGGAGAAGGAGCCGAAGCAAGTGCTGCGGAACCGATGGATCAGGACCCACAGGCTGATCAGGCATCGGCAGCCGATGAGGGTGTCTCTTCGGCTGGTCTAGACGAACAGCAGCAACTGTTTGCGAGTGGTGGTGGCGATGGTACGGCAGAAGACGGAACGGGCGAAGTAGACTCCAGCCAAACTGGAGGCGAACTGCAACAACATCAATCGGTGGACGGAGCGGAAGCAGATGCCAGCGAGGCGGCAGCCGCGCATCAATCGGCGGATCATTCTATGCAGGACTCTACGCTGCTGGCGGGAAGCGGTGGTATGGATGCAGGCCAGAGCGGACTCCCGGCGGAATCGACGGATAATGTGAGTGCTTTGACTTTTGCTTAAATAAGTTGATAGTATTTTTTTACCAAACGTAGTAGATATGTTGTTTTAGTAACGCCTAGGTAATTCATTACTAGATTTATGATTGGCTTTGTGCTAATTCCATTTCTAATTTAAATAGTTAAATTTAAATATGAAAAGATTTTTTTTAATATATTCACAACAGCAGTTTTATACAATGGACAAATCCGGAAACTGTCTATTTTTTAGAAGAATACTATGGCATCATTGGAACTGTAATCAGTGATACTTGTTTCTCGATTAAGTACGGGGACCTTTTTAAGTTAAATTTGAAGAAAATCTGGACGGTTCTAGGGAACTCAGCTATGTTCCTGGCAACATGTTTGCTACATTCTGGCATACATGACCCTTCGCTTAATTTAAACTTCTATTCAATTTTCACACTGCCGTACTCTAGCGGTACTATCAACCAGTGGCGTCTCGTAATCTCACTTTTTACCTGTGCACCAACTTTCAAAACCAGATTTAATGCCATATTCATACTCGAATTGTTTGAAAAATACATTTAATCTTCTAGTTTACTCGATATCTATGCATTGTAAGCAATATTTCGATAATTGTTTATGTTTTGAGAGTTGGTGCACAGGTAGATTGAGGTTAAGGCAACGCCACTGCTATCAACCTATCCTCTTCAGAACTTGCTCTAGTTAATAAATTATCACTCTGAAGCTTCATGTTGATATTAGTATTGCATTTCCAACGAACTCTGAAAATCATAAACTTCACGTATGAAGTAACAAAAAACGCTTTGAATGATTTTCCAATATTAAAAAAAATCAAACATTTGGTTTGGTCTGTTAGTTTCTCCTCAATTTCATCTGTCTAACTAACTAACTGAACTAACAATTCAAGCAGAACTTTCCAAAAGGACATATGTAACATTTACTAGGAAATTAGAAACATTGGATTGATTTAGGATTAAATCCTAAATAGTTTTTAAAATCTGTTTCTGCTTTTAAGTTGGATACAGGGATGACATTTAAGAGAATTATGAAAAATGTTGAGTTTTTGCAAGCATGGACAAGACTTTTGACAAAACAAAATACACCATACAAGATACACCAGTTTTTGTTTTGCAGTGAAGATACGTCGGTAACTCGGAAAGAATTGAGGATACTGTCGGTTGGTTGGTTTATTTGCATAACTGGCCAGAATTGAGAAATAATCCAAGTTAAAACCGGAGATGAGAAGGTCATTGCATCATCTGCTGTCAAACGTTATACGTTTTGTGTTTTTCGTGTTGAGAAAGCGCTGGTCAGAATGGTTATGAAATTCAAGTAATAATCGGCCGCGTTTTATATTTCGTCGTTCGATTTACCGGAATATTCGCGATCCTACGAAAGGCAAATAAGTTTGTGGTGTTCTCGGGTTCCAGTTCCCAGTCCAAGTTCTACTCTCGATCTTTCGCTCTGTACATTGGTCCTTCGAAACGGATGTGATGGAACCACACGACGTGGATAAGTTGCGCGCGAAGCGGGAGGTTATGTTCGCGAAAGCGAAATGGGAGTTGTCCGTTGCTGAAAGCCTAAACACTCGGAATCCCACCTACGAAGAGGTGCAGGAACGGAAGGATAAACTCACGGAACTTGCTGGTAACTTCGAAACCATTCAAACCGAGATTGAAGAGAGCACCAGTCACTTGGAAGATGTAGCGTCGGTATTCAACTACCGGCTGCAGTTCGATGAAGTCTACTTCAAGGCAAAGGGTATTTACACATCGTACCTGGAGGAACGGCAGGAGCGGATGTCCACCTACAGCTTAAGGCACTCGGGAACGAATTCGAATCGAGAGATCCGTGGCTCATCCACCTACTGCTGGAGAAAGTTGACAGGGAAACAAGGTCTTTGTGGGCTCAGAAAATTATTGATGTCGACAGTCCAACCTTTACTAACTTTCTGGAGTTCCTGCAGAATCGTTGCGATGCACTCGAAACGTGCACAGCATTCACGAAGCGACCAAGCCAGGGAGATGCCGCAAAGAAGGATAACACGAAGCCACACGTTGGTGAAAGGGTGCAAGTTTTTCACACCAACTCATCGTCGACAGCGTGTGCAAAGTGCTCGAAAGACCATCCGGTCTATCACTGCGAGCAATTCAAGAAAATGGATGTCATGGCGCGCAGGGATGTGGCACAATCGGCAAGGCTGTGCTTCAACTGTTTGCGTCCTTTCCACTCGGCAAAGAAGTGCCCGTCGAAATCGGTATGCCGCTCTGCAGACTGCAAGCAACGGCATCACACTTTACTGTGCACACAGGAAGCGAAGCAACCGGAGAAGAAGCCGAATCAGGATCAATCAAACCAGGAAGCTCGTTCGGATCAGCTCTTGCATCGGTGAATGTCAACTCGGCGCAATCGCTGGGCGAGAAATGGGAAGTTACGCTGCTGCCCACAGTGGTGGCACGGATTAAAGGGAGTGACGGCAAGCTGCACGAGGTGAGGATTCTTATTGACTGTGGTTCACAGGTGTCGTTCATAACGGAGGCGTGCGTAAAGCGTCTTGGTTTGAGGCGTAGCAACGCTACATTGGAAGTCACTGGTGTCAACGCCGAGGTTGTCGGCACTACCGCCGGCAAGGTTACACTCGTGATCTCATCGCGTTTCGAAGATGGACCGAAACTCGTCACTCAAGCTTACATATTGGGAAAGCTCACGGCAACACTGCCGTGTCAGCACTTCAGCGTTTCAAACATGCCTTACCTGGAGGGTCTGCAATTGGCCGACCCGCAGTTCAACAAGCCTGGGTCAACGGACATCATCCTGGGCTCTGATGTTTTCCTTTCGTTAGTAGAGCCAGGGCAGGTCAAGGATCACAACGGAAATCCTGTAGGACAGTGTTCCGTCTTTAGATGGATGGTTGCAGGAAAGATTTCGAAGCAAGGGTGTGCTCACACCTATCATTCGGTACTCAATCTGCATCAAGAGGTTGATATCGATCGCACTCTGCGGCTGTTTTGGGAGGATCAAGAGCTTCACAGTCCCAAGCAGCTCACCAAGGATGAGCAAGGGGTGGTTGAAGAATTCAACTCCACGCTCACGCGCTCGCAGGAAGGTCGCTTTATCGTCCGTTTGCCTATGGATGATTCAAAGCTCAAACTCGGAAATTCGCTGGCCGCTGCTACAAGGCGGTTGAGAGCGATGGAACGCCGATTCGAGAACGACAGCAGTTTCAAGCAACGATACCTATCGTTTATGCAAGAGTACCAGCAATTGGGCCACATGCAGGTTGTACCGCCAGCGGCGATCAACGTGGACTGTTCGAAATCGTACTATTTGCCCCACCATGGCGTCGTAAAGGAGGACAGCGTAACCACAAAACTTCGAGTGGTTTTCGATGCTTCTTCTGCTACCACGACTGGAACATCCCTCAACGATATGTTACTAGATGCCCCGAACATCAGCGCCGATCTGTTTGTAGTACTTCTGCTATTCCGATTGTTCTTAGTGGTATTCATCGCGGATGTCGAAAAAATGTACCGCCAGGTTGGGTGCACCCTGACGATACGGACTACCTACGCATCGTATGGCGAGAATCTCCTGACAAACCGATTCAGCATTTTCGTCTTCGTACCGTCACCTACGGTCTTAAGAACTCAGGGTTCCTAGCAATGGCAGCGAAAACCAAGGTCGCTCCTGTACGACAAATCTCCATTCCACGTCTGGAGCTCAATGGAGGCCAAAAACTGATGAAGCAGGTGGCGTATTCACTCAAGCGATACCAGATCGAACAGTACACGTGGACGGATTCTACCATCGTTTTGCAGTGGAACACCTATATAGCGAATAGAACCTCTTCGATTCTGGACATCTTGCCGAGAAAGCACTGGGCACATGTTGTGTCGAACGAAAATCCTGCTGATTGCGCTTCCCGCGGGATCTCTCCGCTGGAACTTGTCAACCATCCCCTGTGGTGGACGGGGCCCGCATGGTTGTCCGATGATTCAGCTATGTGGAAACGAAACGTACCAGACGAAACACACGACGAACAATCACTGGAGGTACGTAAACGTTTTCAATCACTCAATGTTTTCGTTAGTCTTCCAGCCACAAGCAACGTCATTGAGAAGGAAATCCTCGAGCAACGATCCGATCTTAGCGTGGCGTGTTGGCAGCTGGCCCGCGTTCAGAGATTCGTCTACAACATTAGATGCAAGGTAACCGGTAACGACAAGCAATCCGGTCCTATTTTGCCATCGGAGTTGCATCAGGCTCGAATGCAATTTGTACGACTGTCGCAGCAGGATTCCTATGCAAGTGAAATCAAGGCTCTGGTACGCGGAGAGGAAGTTCCAGTTAAATCCAGCATTTCAAGCTTGTATCCTTACCTGGATAGTACCAGCACGCTCCGGGTTAGAGCGCGATTACAGCACTCGGTGTATTCCTTCGATGTCAAGCACCCGATAATCGTCCCAAAAGAAGCAAAACTTCTCGTAAAGGAAATTCACATCAACAACTGCCACGCTGGGCCAACTTTGATAACAGCAACAATAAACCAACGTTATTGGATCCAAGGTTGTCAGACGGTTATTAAGCAGGTGATACAAGGCTGTATGACGTGTTGTCGTCAGAAGGCGCAAACAGCAAAACAATTGATGGGGAGTTTGCAAGCAGCACGAGTGACAGCATGTTGCCCTTTTGCCCATGTTGGTGTGGACTATGCTGGTCCGATTCTGGTGCGGTGTAGTAACACGCGAGGAGCACGGTGCATGAAAGGATACATCGTCGTTTTTGTTTGCTTGTCGAGTAAAGCCATCCACTTGGAAGTCGCAGGAGACCTTACCACCGAGACTTTTTTGGGATCGTTCAAGAGAATGATCGCACGCCGTGGATACTGTAACGAAGTGTGGTCAGACAATGGCACGAATTTGGAAAGCGCTGATCGACAGTTGCAGGAGATTTATGGGATGGTCATGAAGCACGTCAAGCAAGCGGAACATTTCTTCACCAACCTCGGAATTCGGTGGAGATTCATTCCACCGGCAAGCCCACATCAAGGTGGCATATGGGAAGCAGCCGTGAAGAGTGCAAAAGAGTTGCTTCGTCCCGTCGTTGGAAATGAGAAACTTACCTACGAGGAGCTATCAACTGTGTTGTGTCAAGTGGAGGCCTGTCTCAATTCGAGACCCCTCTGCCCAATGTCGTCGAATCCTGATAGTTTCGAAGCACTTACCCCAGGACATTTTCTGGTCGGGCAGCCCTTGAATCTGCTGCCTGAACCAGACTTAACCCACATCAGGATGAATCAGTTGGACCGTTGGCAGAAGGTTCAACGGTACACAGCGGAGTTTTGGCAATGATGGCGTGATGAGTACATCGCCACGTTGCAACCCAGAGGAAAGTGGCGAATGAGTCAGGACAACTTGAAGCCTGGGCAGTTGGTGATCGTGAAGAACGATAACAGCCCACCGTCAATTTGGGAGTTGGCTCGCACCGTGACAGTGCATCCGGATCAGCAAGGGTTGGTTCGCACCGTCACTCTACGCAGAGGCAAGTCGGAGTATCAACGTCCGGGTACAGAAGTTGTGTCCACTTCCTGATTGAGCTGTTGGCTCAAGGTGGGGAGCATGTTGGTAATCCATCAACGCGTCGACCCCTCGGTGCCCAACCGGTCTACAAGCTATTCATTGAACCAAGAGTAAAACTTTCTTGCACTTTTGTATGAACAAACATTAATAAACGATCAGAAGTAATAATCGGTCGCGTTTTATATTTCGTCGTTCGATTTACCGGAATATTCGCGATCCTACGAAAGGCAAATAAGTTTGTGGTTTTCTCGGGTTCCAGTTCCCAGTCCAAGTTCTACTCTCGATCTTTCGCTCTGTACACTATTGTAACAATTATTGAAAACGTGGAACATACTCAACACTGGTGTGTGTACCATTGTTGGTCCTTGAATGCCGGTTGTTGAAGAAAGCATGCATACGGAGGTTGCGTTGACGAATGTTAATTTCAAGGAGACTAAGAAGTGTAGAGCAGTCGACGTTCCCCTGCAGAAGATCGCCGATGAAACAAGCCTTAGCTACGTTGCGCCTTCCTTCCAGTAGCGTCAAGTCGATGAGCTTACAGCGATATTCATAGCTCGCACAAATTTTCGCTGAACAGCTTCAATCCTCTGGATAGCGTTTTGATATAATGGAGACCAGACAACGGTTGATTATTTCAGTATAGAACAAGAGAACAATATAACGCCTTCAGGCACATGTCCTTGAAGCTTTTGGCGAAACGGAATAAAAATCCTAGGTGCGATGAAGCCATAGATACGACATAAGCGGTGTGGTTGATTCGCGTTTCAAGTTTGTCCCTTTTAAGGCGTAATCATGCAAGTAAATCGCAGGATATGACCGAGCACTTGGACACATTCAATGACATCCTGTTAATCAGGCACCAATCATCAAAAACTTCTAATTCCTGTTGTAGAAAGTGGGCGTCTTGAGGCCGTTTTTATTATGTAGTAGAGCTTCAAGTCGTAGGCGTACGATAGTTTAAGGCATTTGACAATCAGGTTTACATCATTCATATACAACAGGGAAAAGAAAGGAACGGCAGGGAAGCGTAATCGCCAATCTTAACAGACATAGATCTGATAGTCAGATAGGAACGAAGCCAGGTAATAGTAGATTGCCGTGAACACCCATTTTAGTCAAATTTAGCGATGGCACAGTCATGGTTCACTTTGTCGAAAGCAGCAGAGAGGTCGATATATATCGATCTCACGGATAATGAACGATGTAAAGGCGGTTAGATTGGTCGTCGTTGAACGCTTGGGCATAAAACCGTGTTGATCCTGTGAAATGCTATGCGAGCAGTCTTTAACCAACTTATCCAGAACAATAACTCAAATAGTTTGGAAATTGCTCTTAGTGCAGCTATACCGCGGTAATTAGCAACTGTCCGTTTGCACCCCTTTTGTGAATATGGAAAACAAAAGAATCCTTCCAGCACTCAGGAAAAAACCTCCAGATGTCAATGACAGGTTGGAGACCGGGGTTAAGGGCGTCGCGAAAGTGTTTAAGCAGCGTTTTAGGACTAGTGAGGGACCAGATCCCGTTAAGGTTTTCATCTGCTTCCCTGCTGAAATCACCATTTCACTGTGGATGGTGAATGGAGAGCTGAACACAGACGAATGTGTGACGTTACTAGTGGCAGATGCAATATCCTGTGCATTAGGAATTTCGTCTGAAAAAAACACTGCTGAATTGCGACAGAGTTGGCAGTCCCATTTCTTTCCGTTGCTCGTTCACATAGCATTTGAGACTGATGAAGCTAATATTGAGGCGTTTTTAGCCTTTGTTAGCGCGTTCGTAATTTGCTTTCGTAGAATCCGTGTAATGTTTACTATGTTTCCTAAATGCGGCCCTTTTCAGCCGCTTCAAACGTTTGAGTTCGGAGTTCGGAGTTCGACCCAGCGCGCTTGGCAGGTTTACGACTGAGATTTTTTTTGGCACGAACTGATCGATAGCGTAAAGCAGGCTACTAAAGGGTGCCCCACATCAAATTGCATCACGGAAAAAACGCTGTAGACCATTAACCATTGGGTATATTCTCTTGAAAATTTGGGTAGAAGTAGTTTAGAGTATATTGTTTACACTGCACGGCGAATGAGAACGACTTAAATTTGAGTTTAGTTCATTTATAATCGCTAAAAGTGCAGGAACTCAGCGATGAGTGAAATTTGTCTCATGGGGTCCTGTGGAAAACCTAAAAAATCTGCCGGAAAATGAAGAAATTGACGAAAATTTTATGCAGTCTCGGAGTAGTACCAATAGACTGAGTGAATTCAATCTTTACTTTTCTCAAATTCGGGAATTTTTCCCTAGAAAAACCTGGGAAAACATGAGGCAATTTACTCATCGCTGAGTTCCTGCACTTTTGGCGATTATGAGTGAACTAAACTCAAACTTGGGTCGTTCACATTCGCCGTGTGTATTTTTTATCGCTGTCAGTTTTTCGGAAGTTGGAAAAAATGACGTCACCCGAAAAGCTATAACTTAAAGTACCCTTATGTGATTCAGCCTTACGAGACTGTCTTTTGTGATTCTGGCTTTTGTATTTCGCGTTCACGCCTAACAACGTAGGACATTCGATTTGTTTTGTCAACCGGAGAGGTACAATTTTCTACGACGAATTTAAAAACATACCTACATGCTGTGTGCAATCAAGGATTCATAAAAAAGCGAAGTCTGATCAACGAAAACAGTCAAGGGCTTTCCAGAAAGGTGAAGGACCTTCGATTTTCCCATGCTTTAGTTTTCATGTAGAATTACTTAAACGAAACGTATTACAAAGATAGTAACCAAAGTGTAATTAACTCCCAATTTCCATCCAGATGTCCTTCGGAGATCAACCGGATAGCAGTGCGACGTCAACGCAAGATGCGTCCAAGAATGCCCTCGGTGCTCTAACGTCCGACGACACGGCCTCGTCGACGGCGGCTATCCTGAGTGCCGATTCGGCCACGACGTCCAGCATCGGTACGACCGTCACCCCCGGAACGGTTCAACTGATGAACGCGGACGGTACGACGACCACGGCAACCACCATGGTTGTCAGTGTGAATAGTGCTCCCACGGCTTCGGAAACCGAAGCGGCCAACATTCTCACCACTATCAAAAGCGGAGAGCTGCTTTCGCTGCAAAATGCCGACCTGCTCGCCGCCGCCGGATCCGGTGGAGACAATATTATGTGAGTGTAAAATTGAATTCAGTTTTGGGACTGTCGTCGCTTCGGCAATATCGATCCTAACGAAAAGAAAAAAATCCTCATTTTCAGTCAACTCAACTCCGGTCTGCTGCAGTCCAGTGGTACAATCGAGGGTTTCACGAGGGCACTCTCTAACGAATCGCAAACTATAACCTTCAAGACGACCGGCAATGGCAGCGAACTGACCCAGGTGGCAACCTTGGCCGATGGAACTCAACTGGTTGCACAACTCCCCAGTAGTGCCATGGTAAAGTCGGAAGATTCGGGATCGTCCTCGACCGTCAACAACACCGGTACCGGTGGCCATCTGGATGCCCTGGCGGAGGCTGCTGCTTCGGCTACATCCGTACTGTCCGATCTGATGAGCACGTCGACTCCCTCGACGGCTTCGACGACCATCGCTGCCAGCCCGCAGCACCAGCAACATCATCAACCGACGACAACTACTATCAAATATTTTGATGCAGGCTCTAAGCAGTTTACGTTGTCGTCACCGTTGCTGCAATCACCGGTCAATCCACCAGCAAACATCCTGAGCAATAGTAGCAACGGACCCGCCGTTCCGACGGTTGTGACAACGATTCCCGGAACTACGACCACATTAGCAGCAGCAGCCAGCAATAAGGTGACTACAATGACCAAGACGGTGCGCGGTATGAACGCGAAAGCGAAGGATGAAAAGGAGGAGGTGAGTAGTAGATTGCGGTGATATCCTTTCTACCCAGCAAATTGTAACCAAATAATCCATTCCAGCCCAAGGTCATCCGAATCAAGGACGAATCGGAAAAGTGGTTCACCGTAGGAATCTTCAAAACCCTCTCGCACACCGTGTCCAACTTTGTCGACTTCGACGAGTGGAACTGCCTGTACGATGGTGACACCCTTACCGCCGATAACCTGCCCGATTTGGTCAAGTTCAAGCGGGTGAATCTGGAACCGGGCTGCGCCTATCGCTTCCGGGTTGCTGCCATCAACAGTTGTGGTCGCGGCGATTGGAGTGATGTCGCACCATTCAAGACCTGCCTGCCCGGATTCCCGGGGGCACCGTCGGCCATCAAGATCTCGAAATCACCGGAGGGAGCGCACCTCTCCTGGGAACCCCCACCATCGACCACCGGTGACATCCTGGAGTATTCCGTTTACCTGGCGGTCAAATCGCAGAACGCCAAGGACAAGGCGAACCAATCCGCACAGCTTGCCTTTGTGCGGGTTTACTGTGGGCCGAACAATCAGTGTACGGTACCGAATCAGTCGCTGCTGACGGCGCACGTGGATTACACCTCGAAGCCGGCGATCATCTTCCGCATTGCGGCGCGCAACGACAAGGGCTACGGACCGGCGACGCAGGTCAGGTGGTTGCAAGGTGAGTCGAAATGGGTCGGTTTTATTGCGTTGTGGGGGCAAATGTATTGCCAAGCCCGGTTGGGTTCCAATTTAGCACTTGCTTGCGGACTTCGTTTCCGCCCGTTCGTAGTGTGTGGCCCACACTTGGATTTTTTTTGCCGAAATGGGCACCACCGAGCAGCTCGGCATTTTATTTTGCTGGATCTTAGTGAAAGGCTTTCCGAGATTCAGCAAAATGTATGCTTGTTAGCTGTGATCTCGGCGAGTTTTTCACTGAGATCCAGCAAAATAAAATGCCGAACTGCTCGGTGGTGCCCCCATCTCGGCAAAAAAGCTAAGTGTGTGTACCTCTGACAACATCAACGATGAAGCTCAGCAATCAGGATCTGATTGTAAGGCCTGATTCATGCACAAAAAAATACGGGGCTGAAATTTGAGTTGATGTTTTACAAGGAAATTAAAATTCTTTCGAAAGTTTGCTTCCCAATTGAAAAAAACAACACGATGGGTTCAAAAACAAACGTTTTTTGCGCAAACGACAAGCTCATAGCTCTAACCTATTCCACCCTTTGTTCTGTGTTCTTTTTTTTCCAGACCCCCAGTCAGCCAAGGGATCTCCGGCCACCGGTGGTCCAGGCGCCGGATCGTCTCCATCGGCGGTGAAACGGCTCAACGAAAAGTCACCCTCGACGACGGCGAAACGGGCGAAAACGAGCGTCAATTCGTCGATGATCGCTTCGCCGAATTAAGGATCAGATCGGATTGTGTTGTAGCAGAGATGGCACTTGTAAAATGTACAGACCGCGGAATTTAGGCGAGGATGATCGTGGAACAAATTGTGTAAAAAGGCAAAACATAGAATTTCATTTTAAGCTACATTAAGAAAATAGGAGGAAGGTGAGGTACACACACACAACAATATATAACGGTTATATATATTCATCTGCGAAGAATGAATCGAAGTGGGGGGTGAAAGCGGGAACTGGGTAATTGAGGTCACGGATGCATGAGATTGAAAGGGGTTTCATTTGGACAATTTCCCTGTTCGGAAAAAGGGAATCATTTCAAGTTGTGGGTACCGATTGGTTATCCCCCTTCTACATATATATACATATAGAAGCATATATACATATTAACGTATAAAAAAAAACATAAGCGCAATTGGAGTTTGGCTTTTTTTGTCTCGTTAGTGAGTAGGAAAATGAAGAATGCGAAATTTGCTATTAACCAGTTTTAAGAAAGGAGAATTACCTAGTATAGTTAATTTGAATAACAATAACAACAACAGCAGTAGACGGAAGATTTAGAACAAGAGCAGTTATGTTACTGAAGACGTACAGCTTAAATGAATGAACATGTTAGTTTTAAAGGAAACACATTGTAGCACATGAAAGAACCGAATGAACCCATTATATGCGGAGTGCTTTTCCTCGTCAGTGACTATCAACTTTCTTTTTTTTTTCTCTTTGGATTTATTACAAAGATTCGGCAACGGAAGAAAAGTATAGCAATTAAATTCAAGCAAACATGCGTCGTTTTGAGATGCGTTGTAGCAGTAGTAGCGCTTAAGATGTTTTTGGACGATGAATCGAGAAATGTAATTTCTGTCCGTGACAAATTTTCTTTTGCTATCTATCTAGACTCCCCCCGAAGAATCTATCAATTGAATTGGGATTTTGTTTTTGTCTTTTAAAAAAACCGAGTACATTACAGGAATAAAACTATGGCCATTCTTATTGACCCCACCCCCGCACCCTTTTCAAACTACAAAAAAAAAGCATTAGGACAGTGATCGATAAGCAGCGAGAAAAATCTCCAACTTATAAAAAATATGCATATAAAATTAACAACCATATTAATGACTACTATAGTTGTTGTGATTTCCTAAGAAAATGCAAGAAAAACTAAAACAATACAAGTTTTGTTTCTTATAATTTTCGGTTCTGTTGGAGCGAAAACTAATGAGTAGTAATTAAAGAGCAGTAGTTTTGTATGTCCTTCGTCGAATGTATATGTGTGTGTGTAAGTGTGTGTGACTGAACGCGTTACGAAGGAAGTGTGTGGTAGGTTTTTTTTACTAAGAAGCTAAGGACATGATGCATGATTTATCCTGATATCTATTAACTATAGTAGGCAAAGTATAAATCACTGATACCAGCACGAAAGAAGAGAAGGGATGCGATTCCTTAGTCTATTCTTTTCTCGGGAAAAAAAAGTAATAAAGCTGTAAGGTATTTGTTAAAAAGTGAGTTTTCAACGATATTTCATAGGATCCGAACGTCCATCTGAAGAATTTACGATTATATGAATCTTTCAACATGTTTTCTACAAGGGGGAAGGTGATTATCAAATATGAAAAATCGTCGCCTACCTCGCATAACTGGTCCCAAAGAATGACTCCTCTATCATTTGGTATAGTTTGTTTGCGAGATTGAGCTTTTATTCGCGAGAAATCGGTGATTGACGTGTTTGTTTACAAAAGCAGGGAGTTACTGTGGAAAAAACTGCGTGTGGAAGCAAATTCCCTGAGCAAATGTTTCTATCCCAAAACCAATGGATTTTTCGTCCATTAGGTTCTTGACCGTTGGACGAAAACTTCAGGCCTTTACGCTGATTGAAGCTGAATAAGAAGTTGTGAAAGCTTTCTGCACCATCCGCAAAGCCACATCTCCTAGATTGCCGTCGAATGAGAAGAGAATCACATTTCCTCGGATTTGGAACCTTCGATGTTCCCTGCTTAAGACTTATAAGGGTAGAGAGCTACTTCGGTGTAATCGCCCATTTTGGGCCTATTTAGCAGAAAACATCAAATCAAACCATGATTACGGCGTTAACAAGTCAATTATGCGTTTGGTACGATACTTCTGTTCCAAATCTACCGAACGAATTCAATAAGAAAGTGTGATATGAATGTTTGCACCCATTATTCTCAAAAAAACAAAAGAGTGAATTCAATTGCGTTTGAATGGCGTTTCAATGCGTTAGGCCGTGTTTAGAATCCGAATGCCGAGTTTGGGGTCAAGAACCAGTGTTAGATTTTTTACAATATCTCAACAATGTGTTACTCTTTATCAAATCTTACGATACGTACGGAAAGTTCAATAAATTTGGAAGGCATCTGCAGTGAGAACATTCCATTTTGCGAAAAAAAATCATTATAAAAATAGAGGCCAAAAATAAGATCTAAGCCGTATTAAGGCTGGACATAATCAAACCAACATATTCGCTCCGTGTTAATCTCGGAACCGTTCTCTAATTGATTCTATCATTCATCAGAAATGGCTATGTGTTAAAACTTTAATTTGGACTGTTTGGGGAATGGTTTGAAATAAATTCATACATTTTAACTTAGGATTATTTTACATGAAATTGGTACAAATAAGTAACGTTTTGGAACTAAATAGTTTTATTTGGTAAATCAATGGTTTTTTTTATAAATTATAATTTCAGAACAGATTAATATTTTTCTTATCCTTACTTTTCTTATCCGTACTTAAAGTGAGAAATTCATGTTGATTTCACATAAAGCCTTCGGTTGCTATCAGGAAACTCGCTCAACTCCCTCACCAGTCCATCATAACTCATCTTTACCGATGTAAATTTATCAAAACGCGGTACGGTACGACCACCAGTGCCAATTGCAATTAGTTCAACTTCGAGCCCACCAGCACAATGAATTGCTGGTAGTTATGCTTCATTGTCCTCCCTCTGGCAAATAACCAGCGTAGTCCTAGTATCCTTGGCCTGCTTAAAGTTAAGAATTTCATAATCAAGCAGCTTGCGATAGTTCTTAGCCGAATTGACATTCAACATAGCCGGCGCCGGTGGTGTAAGTAACCCAATGGGTCTGGGTTCAATCCCAGCCGAGGTCGGTGGGATTTTTCTGAGGCATAAAAATCTCTGGTCACGTCTTCCTTCGGAAGGGAAGTAAAGCCGTTGGTCCCGGCCCATGTGTGTTTGAATGGGTGCGATATCCTACGCAGGTGTGGAAGCTGCCTTCCTGCACATTCGATTGCCGTCAATGGATTGCAATCGATGTCCGTCGGTGATTGGCACTAGATTGCGGAACAGAGACCGACGTTAAATAAAGGAATGAAGAAGAAGAAGACATTCAACATACGCTTTTATTTTGGCAGTTCAGTTTGAAATCTAGTTACGAGTTCGGACGACAACGGCACCATTAACCTCCAGCTAAGCAATATAATTCAAAAGTTTGATATCGTACTAAACAGCTAGTTCGAAATCATAAATAATTCGCTATCCCTGCTCCGACTGGTTCGCTGAAAGTAAAATGTTTTTGATTAACTATTTCATAACTAGAATTAAAATACTTACTTATAAACATTGAATTTAACTACTTCATTTAATTTAAAACATATTGAAACTAGTATAAATATGTTTTAATACGTGATTAAAAGTAATACATTGACAGAATATACAACAACAAACAACTACATTAGTAACCGGTCACTACGATTAAAAAATCCAAATCTTAAAATACTTAAAAATACTTAAGAATACTTATCAGATACTTCGAATTACTTAATTGATACTAGAGCTATAGTTTAGAGTGGGATGCCCCTAGTTAATAAACGTTTTATAATCTTGTACGCGAAAACCCAACCCTCTTACCCAACATCCCACTGATTCCTCGTGGAAGTGCAGAGGATTTCTCGGCTTCCATCAAAGCGAGTGTCACGTCAACACATTTCTACCCATTCCTTTCTTGACCTGCGTTAGGGCGCGGCAGGCGCTGGTATTGCCAAGTTTGAGATCACCAGTTTTTACACATTGAGGATGATTGCTAGCCCCAGTATTTGTCCAAACATCGAAAAAAAAAAATACCATGTCACAGATTCTTGAGTTCCTTTTTCATAAAATTGTATTGTATTTTTCCATACTAATATTCCGGTAATACAAAAACAAAAATTCCAGGTCCAGGTCTTAGATTGTTTTAAACTCTAAAATGTATTCCTTATTCTCTAATTTTTCACGATCGAGAATTTAAGTCCTAGACACATTCAATTTAGTTTTATGTCCGTGATCGTTCCATCTAATTTTCCTCGTGCCACAATAATGAGATTTTTTCTTAAACTGCGATCTAGAAAAGATGTCTACATCCCAGAGTTATGATTCTTTTGAGGAATTGAGCAAAGTAAAAAGACGACCAGTTCGTTATAGCGACCACAAAGAAGAGAAGGATCTTTTATTAATATACTCATGGATAACCTAGATCCATGTACATTTAATTCTAGACTGCAGTTCTTCATGTTGCTAAATATATCGCTTCATATATATCCCAGATCTCCAAAAATTACTGTCCTAAAATTGTAAAAAAATGTCTAAAATCGGTACTTTGAACATTTTTCTCTGTGCCTCAATTTCGCGATCTAATAACAAATTCGTGATCTGCAGAGTGACGAAATGGAGGTTAGAATTAGAACGTGATCTTGCTTATTCAATTCATATTTACTTTTCGATAACAAATTGATGTGATCCTTAAATCATTTGTTTTATTTTTAAAAGCATGAAAAATACCGGAATAACGGATGATTGGAACCATACAGGGAGGGGGCGACTCCGGCGTAGTGGTTAGCATCCATACCTCTCATGCCAAAGTCACGAGTTCAAATTTCACCCCCGGACAAGTCACGAATGACCCAAGAGTGTTAAAGTGACTATAATAAAAAAAAAAAAAAGAACCATATATAATCCGTACAACAAAATATCTTTAATTGACAACTTAAAAAATCAATATTCATTGTGTATTATAGCAATATTTATAGAAGAAAACAGTCTTGTTTGTTCATTTCAAAATGGTTGCCCTGTGCTGAGATACACGTCTTCAAACGTTTCGGGAAGTTATCCACGATGGCCGCAAGTTCTTCTTCAGATATTTCTTCCCAAACCTTTAGAAGAGATGCTTTCAAATGTTCCAGTGCTTTATGCGGGGTTCTGCAGGCTCTTGGCTCCAAGATAGACCATACTGAATAGTCCATTGGATTCAAATCCGGTGAGTTGGAAGGTCATTCCTCTTTCGTCAAAAAGCTCGGAAAAAGAATAGTAGTCTTTTTTGCTCCATGAGCCGGCGCCCAGTCTTGCTGAAAATTCCAATCGTTCTTGCCGAAATGCTGTGATGCCCAGGGCTACTGAGTCAGTCAACAGCTTCTGATACACTGCTTGGTTCACCTTTACCCCTTTGTCTATGAAGATCAACGGGGTGCCGGTGTGAGTTATTCCAGCCCAAACCATGACGGAAGCGGAATGATGACTCCTTGAAATACTTCCTCTATTTTTAGAAGTAACAGGAAGCAACTGCAGATCGGACAACCGGTTCAGAAGAACCTTAACTTTTCTGAACCCATTTGATTTGATGGTGTCATTCAAGTAGTGGTTTTTGCATAGTTTATATCAAGACCAACAATTGAAAAGGCCTCAACTCCATTTTGTAAACAAACCTTTTAAGGCCATTTCCTCACGAACCGACACCCTACCTTTTCCCCTACCTGATCATTTTGTTGGTTTGTGTTGGCGGACTTCGGTTCGGCCTTTTCAATTGTTGGTCTTGATATGATTTAAAGTTCAAGTCATAATGAACTATGGCAGCAGTGGAAGATTTCGACATTTCCAGTGATTTCACCAACTTTCGGATGGAAATTGTTGAATTTCGCTTGATTCGTTGCCGTCTTGTCTCGCGCATTTATGGAGTCAGAACGGTGCGTTTATTCCTCTCCCGACGTGGTCCTTTAGCGTTCCAAGCTCCTGGAATCGTGTTATTGAGTCACTCATAGTAGATTTCGCAATATTCAGCGTCTTTGCAATCTCTGACACAGTTTTTCCTTGACGAAGAAGTTTAACAACAGCTCCGCGAAAACTATTCAGCTTCATTTTCCAAGAATTTGAAATCATAACTTTACCTCGAACTTTACCAAACTTACTGCGTATAAAGACAATAGGTCAAGATATTAAACCATATAGGTATGCTTAGTTTAATCTGTTTTTTTTTATAGAGGCATGTTGTCAAAGTCTGTACGGATAATTTGCAGACATCCTGTATCTTTCCGATCAATAAATGTCACTATTGGTCACTTTTTTATTGTTTGAAAGTCACTATTTGGTCACTACTTTCGTAATTTTAGTCACTAAATACACTACTATTACATCACATACCCACTACCAGCCCTGGATTGTTTATCTGTTGTTTTTCTAACCGCAGCTTGATCCACGATTTCGTTCCCGTCAATGCCTGCATGACTGGGAATCCACTGAATTTTGATCTGCATCTTTCCTCGATTTTGGATTTCTTTGAAAATTTCCCATGCTATAAAATTTTCATTTACCGTTTTTTTCATTCAGGAGAGTCTCGCAAGCACTCCTAGAATCTGTCAATATTACTGTATTTTTTCCTTTTGGCCATTTCAACAGCCCGTAGGATGGTCATTAGCTCTGCATTTGTTATGGAGTAGCTCGTATTGATGCTGTCCGTGAAGGTTTCCTTATCTTGGTGGTCGTAGACTGCTATGGCAGTTCCACACGATCTTTTGGATCCATCCGCGAATATCAGGCTATGTTGTTGATAGTTATTGCATATGGTCTCTTGGAAGAGTTGCCTCAAAATTGCGCTATGGCAGTTCTCTTTTTTGGGCAAATTTTTGCCTAACTTGGGTACTACCACATCTCTCAGGTCTGTTGTATGGAAAAACCTCATACGTTTGTGCAACGGGATCTCCTTATCCCGTGGATGGACTTGGTAGACAATATCCACGCGTTTTTCTGCAATTTCGGTAAGGTAGGAGCCATTTGGTACTTCCCTTGACAATGAGCTGCTGATGAATTTGATTAATGGCGTAGCGTAGAAGGTTGTTCGAATTACTTCATTTTTCGTCAGCATCTCAATCCTTTGGTTCATCGGTAGCTGTCCTGAATCTGCTAGCATGACATGAACCGGCGTGCTCCGTAGGTATCCCATTGCTGCTCTAATGTACTTGTTTTGGACCTTTTGGATTTTATCCAAGTTAGTCTTTGCCGCATTCCCATAAACTATGGCGCCATACTCCAGTCGACTCCTTATGAGAGCATTTCCGATCCTAAGCAATGTTTTGGGGTTTGCGTCAGATGTCTTTTTGGAAATTAGTTTCATCAGCCCTATCTTTTTGCTTGCGTTTTCTTTAATGTTATCTATGTGTTTCCTATGACACAACATTCTATCCAGTGTGTATCCTAGATACTTATGCGTGTTTACTACCTCGATTTTCGCATTTTTCACCTTTATTCTCAGATGTTCGGTATTTTTTTTTGTGAAGGGAATAACTGCTGATTTTTCCGCGCTGACTTATAGGTTTAGCGCATGCAGTTGGTCATAGAAACCATCAAGAAAACAGCATAGTTTGGATTCTGCTTCATCCAGATTTTCTCCCATAGCCACAACAGCGAAGTCGTCTGCAAATTGCACGAGCTCACAGTCGTCTTCCGAATTACTATGTAATCCAGCAGTGTAAAGGTTGAATAGGATAGGAGAGAGTGGGCACCCCTGTGGTAATCCTTCGCTGACCTTCACTTCAACGTTTCCTTAATCGGTACGGAGTATTAGCTTCCGGTGTTTTAGATAGATATAGATCCATGATACAAGTTTTTGAGGAACCCCCATAGCAAGTACTCAACAGTTTGTTAGTATTAACCGAATCGTAGGCCATTTCAACATCTATAAAGGCTACCAGCACTACCTTCCCTAGTTCTTGCGATTCTTTTACTGTGTTAACCACATAGTTTACACAAGTCATTGCGTAGACTTGTGCTCGAAAACCGAAGGATTGTTTGGGAATAAGCTGCCTAATTCCCGCAATCTCCGCCAACCGATTTTTAACCACCGCATTTATCAGTTTGATTTCCACGTTCATTAGTGCTATCGGCCTCCTGGAGTTAGGTAGACTTAGATCTGCTCCTTTTTTCGGTATTTGCTGAATTATTGTTGTTCGCCATCGTTCCGGAATCTCCTCCGACACGAACACCCTACTCAGCATCTCGCAGACCTTCAGTAGCATTCCCATATCAAGCTGTTTCAGGATGGCATATGAAATTCCATTTTCCCCGGGCGTGGAATTTCCGTTTCGACTTTTGGTGCCATTTCATATCCTTCCAAGTATGACTCTGTCGGTTTATACGGCATCCTCACTTCCTCTATTTTATCCTTGAAATAGTAATCCATAAACAGTACTCCATGCTGATGGTTGATCCCTTTCCTGACTTTGGTTTCTTCAGAAAGTCCTGTATCAATCCCTTTTATGATGTTCCATAGTTGTCGTGAAGGGGTAGTTTCGTCGATCGTCTCCGCTAGCTCCTTAACATATTGCCTTTTGACTCTTCGTACCTCCTTTTTGAATGCTGCTCTTTGCTTTTGGAAATTGATGTAGTATATGAACTGCGGCCGTATGCTATTCAGATTTTCGATCAACTTTCCTTTGTTAATACGCCTGGTGGATCTTTTGACAACTGGGATTTGTCCTCCGATTTCCAGCAGCATAGTCCGGTGTCTGCTACCGAATTCCTCATCTACTGTTTTCCATGTCACCTTTGCACCAATTCCTGGCGTAGCCAGCGTTATATCAATTGCAGATTCCTTCTCTCGTGGAGTATTTATCATCGTGGGTGATCCATCGTTGAGCAGAACATACTTAGAATCCTCGATGTTCTCGTTCAACATTCTTCCTCGACTACATGTTGGGTATGCAGGGCTCCAGCTAACATGATGCGCATTCAAGTCAGCTCCTATTATGGTTTCTTCCCCAACAAACAATTGCCTATTGAAGAAACGACTTCTTGACGATTTTATTCCACTTCATGCTTAATAATACTTGTACTATTTTTAATAATAACTTCTGTTCAGGCTTTGTTCACACAAATCTGGAGAATTTATTCAACCACAACATCGAAATATTTGGTGTTGAATAAGGTATGTCGAGAAGCTTTTATTCGACTCACAAAAGTTGTAACAGAGCTTATTCGATCAAATTTTTGATTATTCAGCGTTTATTAGACCATCTGTACTTCCTTAAACAGTGATGGTAAGGTATATATTATATTATAGACGCTTGATTCTCATGTGAAATAATGTTTAATTATTTACATCATTATACATTTATTAAACGATTATTCAACTACGGGATAATTAATCCGAAAATAAGAATGGCCGGAGCAGGGTTGTTTTCGTTAGTGATTGTTGTGTCATTATTTCTGTCGAACTTATTACATGCATACATACATACACACACATGTCGTTAAATGGGATTCGAACCATGACCTTCCGATCATCAGCCGCTTGCCTTGCCATCTGAGCTATCCTAGAATACATCATATGAGCAGCTAAATAAGCAATAAAAGCTTGAATCTGAAAACCTATCAGCACTTCCAGTCGTAACTCTAGCTAATGCAAGGAGATGTGAGAATGATTAATTCATTCATAGTTGTTTAACATTAGACCAACGTTACCTCTCCATCTCTCTAATTTCGATGGAAAGGATGCTATTCTTTTCTATAAATCTATGAATTGGTTGTCGTGAGTGATACGATTTATGATTACGATTTAATTTAATTGGGAGTAGAATATAAATAAAAAAAGGGTTGAGGCTGGGATTGAACTCGCGACCTTCTACTTGGAAAGCGGAAACGGTAACCACTATGCTACCAATTTCGTTTTGTTGTTAGCCTGAAGAACTGTTGTGGAATAATGAATGAATACGCCGTTTGTAAAGCATTTATAAAGCATGCAATTAAAACATGGACGCATAGTGGTATAAGAGCTATTATGCTGACTGTATTCACCTTTATTCAGCAATATTATTAAGCAATGCAATGGAATCTAGTAATGGAGCTAGAAAACAATTATTAGACTTATAATAAGCATGTTATTAAATCAATTGAAACAGTCGGATTAAAGCGTCAATGTATGTGCAAATTACACTTATTCAGTTTGTTATTAGATCAAACTTCTGGTTCTGAATCAGGAAGACAGTCAACGTTTATAAAGCTTTTAATAAGTAAATTAATCATATCAGGGCAAACGGCGGAATAAAGGCGCATCTATCGATCTCAATGAGCTTTTTTCAGCACATAATTCGACATCTTGTTTTATTCAGCATTGTACACTGTTATACAGCATTTATTCAATGGGTATGCTTATTTGTGACTGTGAATTGCTAGCCGCTCCAAAAACACGAAAAGGTCCTCTAGATCTTGCCTAACGCTCGATTCAGTTCCAGGTGCCAGGTATACTGAGATCAAGTTTATCGGGTCCATTCCTCCTTTTACCTTGATTCCTACTGCTTCTACGGATCCTACATTTGGTATATCTATTTCCTGGTACTCCAAATCTCTATGTGCCAAAATTCCTACGCCCCCGTAGCCTTGGGGTCTTCTTTTTGAAACAAAGTTGAAGTTCCTCATTACGAAAGGCTCCTTATCTTTCAACCAAATCTCCTGTAATAAAGCTACTCTGACATCATTATCTACTAGATAGGTGTAAAGCTCTTCTCTGGTTTCTGTTGGTCTTATGCTCTGTATATTATGCTGGATAATTCTGAAGGCCTTAGTCCCCATTATTGTTTTCGTTTTGATTTTTTTTTTTGTAATTACTTTATTTGTACAGGCTCAATCGAATAAACTTTACAGAGCCGAGTTATCCTTTGCGTTATACATTATTACTTTCTTATATTTAAAGTTAAAGGAACTGGACCGAGTACTCGCGGTCGTCTCGAGGTTAGTGGAGATTTAAAATTTTTTGGATGGAAAAAGGGAAGAAGGAGGTTTTAAATGTGGTTTACGATACAACTATTTAATTAATCCTAAAGCATGAAATTATTTCTATTCATCTTGAAAACATTGAGAAAAAAAAACCCCAGACGTACAAAACACAAACTAAACACAAGGTTAATCAAACTTACAATCTAAGGTTAATATCCTTAAAGTAAACATATATGAGTTTCATAAACTCCAGATCGCGTCTAGCCAAAATATCCCGAACTGGAACATTAGGTTGTCTACCTCGAGCCCGAAGGGAATCATAAAAATGTGATCTGACTCCACGATACTCCACACAAGACCAAAGGATGTGATCAGCGTCCTGGTAACCTTGTCCACATTCACAGAGATTGCTGTCTCCCAACCCCACACGGAACAAGTGAGCGTTGTTTTGATTCTGATTCTGCGGTTGTTCTATGATGTCGTTGTCCTTATTGATGATTCTATCCAGTTCAGAGCAAATTTCTATTAGCAGTTGGTCCGTATCGATGTCTGTTCGGGGAAGTCTCAGGCGGCTTATGATGTGGTTTCTCAGTGAGATTATTGGCAGCTTCCAGGATCCTCCCACACTCTGGAGCAGTATTCTACGCAACTGTTCGAAGAGTGCCTCGAATTCAGTCACTTTATGCTGATTTTCCAAGATCAGTGTGTTTTGGCAACTACATTTTTGTTGATTCTTTTTTCCTTGTGATTCCGTCAGTGCTTCGCTGTACGTACGTCTCCCATTACGAATGACAACTTTCGATTTATTGTCCCGCCTTTTCGGAATTGCTCCTGTTCTCTTTCCTACACCTTCCTCTTCTGCTGAATCCATTCCTTCTAGCTCCGGGAAATCGTCCTCTTCAAGAATTTTGTATTGATTTGTACTTTCAACCCGCTGCGCTGCTTCCACGAAGGGGATGTTCGATTTAACCATCACTCGTACAATTTCCTCTCTCTTTTTCCTGGCCGGGCAGTTGCGGTCACCTGCAACATGATCCATTTCGCAGTTCAAACACTTCGTTTGCCTGTCACACTCTCCCGCTTCGTGTGCCTCCCCACAACTTTGGCACTTGGGCCTACGCTGGCAATGTTTTGCTGTGTGCCCAAAACGCCAACATGTTAAACATTGCTTAACTGGGAAGATGAATAACTCTGCCCGAAAGTTGCAGCCATAGATTTTGATCATTTCCGGTACCCGGGAACCTTGTACCGTTATCTTCAGGTTTTTGGTGTTTACCAGCTCTTGGTTTCGACCCCTTCTCTTTATTCTTTCCACCTTCAATACCGCTGTGTCCGCTACTACGAAGTCCTTCAAATCGCTAGCGTCGAAATTCAACGGAACGTTGGTCAAAAAGCATATCTAGATAGAGCTGGAATTAGGGCGTAACAGCTTTTGTAAACAATGACTTCTCTCGATGATTTCTCGGAAGCCATGGCTCTCCCTGGTAAATCGACATCACCATCGAGTAGAAAAAGACTTCTCCTTCCCGATGGATGTGTTGGTTTGTGCAGGCGTGCCTTGAATTCCGAGTAATCAACGAGAGAAGTCATTGTTTACAAAGGCTGTTACGCCCTAATTCCAGCTCTATCTAGATATCGTTTCCTTGCTCCTGTTTGGCAGGAAGGACTTCAGGTTCTTATGCTCCAGATCCAACCTTGACGATTTTGGATAGTCCTCTCTGCTAGTCAGCTCAACCTTGTACTTGAATTTTCCGATCTTCGTTATCTCCTTGAAGCTTTTGAATCCTGCGTCGAATAAAATCCGACCGACCTCCGCTGGATGTTTTGCCACTTCTTTTTCAAAATCAATGGGCTCCAGATACGCTACATCCGATAACTCCACCGCCACTGCATTAGGTCCCTGTTGCAACGCTTTCCGTGTTCCGGGATTGCCACCCGAAGTACTCCCCTTTCTGACGATTTTGGTTGGTATTTGTGACCGTGTGATAGGTCCTCCTTGCCTGTTGCTGAATATTTTTTTTTTATTTTTCTCTCTTCACTTATGAACTAATTTATATTTTTGATATTTTACTGTTTCTCTATACTATTCCACTTTTTCCTCTTCTTTTCGCATGTGTACAAAACACTTTCTTCTCTTAGCCCCTGCTCTAGGTAAAACCAAAATGGCTTCCTAGTCACATCCACTTTTCTTGGACTTGAATGACGAGATATTAATCGCAAGATTTCACACTCAAATTTCACGAATTTCTTGACTTTTCCACACCGAACGCGAGCCACGGACGATGCGCATTGATTTTGCGTATAATTATTCCCATAGGATGTAATTTTTCAGCCAATTTTCCCCGATTTCAAATGCACAGTCTATCTCGAACTTGTATACTTCTGAAACTCTACGCCTTCTCACGATCGGCTGCAATTATTATTCTCTAGAGCTCTTTATTAATATGTCGAATGTCTATTTATCATCCAATAGTGACACCATTACTACATTTCTATTCAATTTGCCAAAATTAACGATCTACCACCTCCCAAGGACATCCCTTTCTATACAGAAACATATCATACGCCTAGTTCCCAAGGCCAACCAATGTCATGTAATCATAGTAGTTGATTAATTCAAAGCCACACTTTGTACACTTCGGTTACACACGACCGGTCCAAAAATGATTCCAGCACTCAAACCTAAAGGGTACATGGTAAGAAAAAAGTACCTAAAAGTAATTATTTTCACACATCTCGACACTTTATTGCAGAAAGTCAAAAGTAGGCAAAGTGAGTCAAAGTAGTTTTCATTTACTTGTGTTCAAATCTTATGGAATTGAAAATTCGCTTTCTACCCAAAAGTAAGTCAGTTATACCCAAGAGTAGGTGAATATTATTGTGATTATACTCTAAGTCCAAAGTAGGTAAATGTGAACTGGCCGCTAGATATGTTTTATCTTATCATGTATGTTTATGTTTTTACATCAGTGACACCCGTAATAAGGCCCACAGTGTCTATAGTTGCAACACAAACGAAGTGGTTGCAACCTGTGGTTTGCAAAAAATGTAAATAGGGCTTGAAACTATCCATTTGGTTAAACATCATTCAAATTTTCCACTGAATTTTCAAGGATTTTGACCCTAGTCAGAAACTGGCCACTTCCCCAATGGTTCCCAGAACATAACCGGATGTTATCAGCGAGGTCTTGGGCACTCAAAATGACTATCATTGAACGGATGATGATGATGAGTTAAGACTCTCATTGTTGCTACAGTTTTGTAATGAGGGTCGTTCGGACAAAACATTCAAAATGTTCTTAATATGTATTCAAAATTAAATCAAATATTTTAATAAATCTGCTTAACAATCTTCATAGGTGTGGTGTGTACATCTTTTGTAACGAAAATAATAATATATTGTTCAAACCTCTTTCATAGTTGAATATGTATACTTGTTTCAAATGGGTTATTGAAGCATTCGTTGACTCTTCTAATTTGCCATCCATGCCTCGATTTCCTCGACGCTGAAATAAAACAATAAACAAATAACTATTAGCTAGTATCTTATCTCAACAACAATAGAGGAAATTCCTCGGTTTAGACCACTTACGTTCTCGGCACAAAGGTAAAGTTCTCGATTCCCGTCTTGGTGATAAGAACATCATCCTCAATACGCACGCCACCAAAGTTGCGGAAGCGATCGATCTGCTCCTTGACCAAGAACTTGCTCAAGTTCGGATCGGCGAAGGCTTTGTTGAGCAACTACGGGAAAAAAAAGTCCAAAATCAAATAGTCCTTTCCAAGGAACTTCCAAACCTTAAAGCACTTACCGGTTCAATAAAGTAGCATCCCGGTTCGATGGTGACGTACATTCCGGCCATCAGATTACGAGCCATACGCAGACGATTGACACCGGGTTCAGAGGGACGTTCCGGGCAATGGGGCAGATATCCACCGACATCGTGAACGTCCAGCCCTATCAGATGTCCCAGGCCATGCGGTTGGAAAATGGCATTCACTCCAGCAGTCATCATGTCATCCACTTCGCCCTGAAGCAAACCACCCTTCTTCATCTCGGCCAGCATTACTCTGTTGGCCAGCTGGTGCATATCGACCCAGGAAGCACCTTCTTTCGCAGCTCCACAAACGGCATCCCTCGCAGCCAGCACTGCGTTGTAGATCAACTTCTGGTCGTCGCTGAATTTCCCATTCACTGGGAAACTGCACGTTATGTCCGCCGCGTAGCCATTGTAGTTGGCTCCCATGTCGAAGAGGCACATTTCTCCGTCCTTGATGAGACGATCGTTCGGCGAACCGGCGTGGCCGTAGTGCAAGATGGCCGAATTGGAACCTGCTCCGCAGATGCACGTGTACGACACGTGACGGCAGCCACCGACCGAGTAGGCATGGTGCAGGAACTCGGCCTCTCCTTGGTACTCGTGCCAGCCGGGGCGGATCTTCTTCATCACCTGCTTGTGCGCATCCGAGGAAACCTTGGCCACGTAGCGGAGCACGTCCGCCTCCGCTGGGGACTTGATGACGCGACTGGAATAGAGGAAGGGGATGGCACATTGTGAGTTCTAGTTTTCTGGTGGTAAGATTTAAATTTGCAAATGAAAAGGTGAGAAGTTGGTTGCGAGTTTATGAAACATTTGGTAATAAAGGCTGACTAAAAGTAAATTGGTACGCCCCTCGCGCGTTGCTAGCACGCCTTTAGTATTGGAACTGAAAAGTCTTTGACAGGGGTCTGTTTACACTTCTGTAGAGAACAACTGGTGCAAGTTTGATCAAAGTAGTCGATTGCGTTCAGAAATAACGTCAAATGGAACTCGAAAGAAGAAAAAATATTGTGCACAAACAAAACAACTGGAAAATCTGGTGTGGTCAGGTTCCAAGCTGGCTATAGTGCTGAAGATGCCGAAAACAACAGTTTGCCGAGTGCTAAAACCTACAAGGTAACCCTGAGTGAGGTGCGTTAAAGCCAACTCCGGTCTTTCGATCTGAGATGTGGCCAGAAGGTACAGCGCCAACTTTCAAACAGTGCGGAACAGCCTTGCCAGGGAAGGATACAATTCGTACAAAGCCAGTAAACATCAGAACCGGCACATAAAGCAAAATTCCATGGCCAAAAAGCGTGCAAGACTCTTGAACGACCGTGTATTGACGAAACACAAGGGCTGCACTTTGATCGATGACGAAACATACGTCAAACTCGATTTCAAGCAGCTTCCTGGTCAAAAGTTTTACATCGCGACTGGACGTGGGGATGTGCCGGGAAAATTCATGTTCGTGTTTGCCGACAAGTTCGCGAAGAAAGCCATGATTTGACAAGCGATTTGCAGTTGTGGCCTGAAAACGGAACCATTCGTCACATCCTCGACGATGACATCCCAAGATCACATCGAAGAATGCCCGAAAAAGTGTGTATTGCCGTTCATCCGCAAGCATAGGGGCAAAGTTATCTTTTGGACCGATTTGGTCAGCTGTCACTACTCCAAGGTGGTTCTAGAGTGGTATGCAAGATCGATTATTTCCCCAAGCTAATGAATCCTCCGAATTGCTCGTAATTTCGACCTATCGAAAAATACTGGGCAATTTCAAAGCAGCGACTTCAACGAAGTGGCGGGGCAGTCAAGGACATCCAGCAAATGCGGGCATAATGAAAGAAATGCGCTGATTCTGTGTCCGTTTCCACTGTGCGGCCGCTGATGGGCTCTTTCACGAGGAAAGTTCAAGATTTCGTTCGAACTGGACAAAGGCAACCATCTAATGCTTTAACTTTGAAGTTTTAATAAAAGTACTGAAAGTTACCATTAATGGACTTTTTAAACTTGCAAAGTGTTCAGGTGCTCATTGGTCTCCAATAACTTCTCATGATATTTTTAAAGTATTTCAGTATAATTAAGTTTTATTCTAAAGATATTCAACTGTCCAACAATTTAAATAAGGTCTATCAGGTATTCTCTCGTGAGACCAGGTTTCTCAGAAATTATTGCAATAACCTTCAGGTGCTCACAGGTCTCCAACATCTTATCAGGATATTTTTTTAAGACTTCAGGATGATCAAGTATTATTCTGAAGAACTTCAGCTGTCCAACAATTCAAATACCGTCTCTCAGAGATTCTCTCGTGAAATCAGCTGTATTAATTGAAAAGACCCAAGGGATTGGTCACTCTACACAGTGTGCCAAATTCAAACTTGGGCACACCCGGGTGCAGTCATTGGCGTTGTTTGGCACCCATGGTTACAATTTTTATGATCTTTAAAGTTACTGGCAACACTGAAATTTTTCTGCGCCTGCGCAGTGTGCATGTGTTAAAATGTTAAAGCAGCAGCAGCATTGGAAGCAGCCACATCCGTGCAGCCGTGGCCGACGCTGGAAATCTTGGGCCGGTCACGACAAGCGGTGCTTCAGTTTTAATCGGAAAGTCAACAACCAAACAAAAACTATACCATCCGACCATTCGAACTGCTCGCATACATCCATGGCGGTGACTGCTACACCAATCATTCCATCGTCCAACATATAATGGTGGAGGACCGTCTTGGCAAAATCTCAAATAGTTCAACAAACTATTTTAACTCCTGCCTTTTTGCACTTCCAACTGACAGCTTCGTAATGAACGGGAGTTTTGTGCATTTGTGATTGATCGCGCTGTGGTTGCACTTCATGATGGCGTTCACCGCCAGGGCTACGTTCGGGAACTCGACCAATCCGGAGGAGGAACTTTCCGATTTCAGTGGGAACATTCGCACTTACGACGGGTGGCAGTCCTTGGTGGTGAATGCAGTTAGCCGCAGATCCTTGGACGGCATACGGGTGGGGTATTGAAGAAGTGGAGAATGCTATTTTTGCTGGCCTGGTGAGCGATTGTTTTGGAAGCGCTGTAGACCTTGAAGCTGATTGAATTGTCCGGCAGAGTGTACGGGTTGCCCTAATAATTTTGTTATGGTTCTTTTGCTTAACGACGTGTTTCGGGTATCATCCAAACCATTTGTGGAAAAGTTCGACTATTTGGGTTATTGTTCGTTTATGGTATTTGTTTATTGGGGTGGTGGACTCTGACAAGTAGGTCTGCTTGGAAAATTGGCTCCGTCCGGTTTGGGTCAGCGGTGCGTCGATCATCAGTCCGACGTGTGTTCCGGCCGGTGAAAAATTCGGAGCAAATCCGTTTCCTCCGCGGGCTCCCAAAAGAGTTGGTTGACTAATGATTGACGTTCGTTGTGCGGGGTCGGCCTTCCGCCGAAGATGGAAGGATCGTGTAGCAACGGAGCTCGGAGACGGATGCGTCCAGTGTGTAGTCCCAACCCAACTGGAGTCCGTGTCGTTTTTGAAAACATTGCAAAACAAAACAAAAACAAGAGCTGTAAAATACCGGGTTGCCAAACAAGGCATTATTCACAAGCAATCAAAAGTCAGGTCAATGACTTCTTGGCACTTGGCACCGGTACAGCTGCGGCACACAAGTGTGTAGAGTGACCACCTCTTGAAAAGACCCTAAGGTGCCCATAGGTCTCCAAATACATCCCTGGATATTTTTTCCAAGACATCCTGCACACTTAGAAATAACTACTTTTACACGAGACGTAATCCATATTGGACGTAAATCATAGAACGTAAACAAAAATTTCATGTAAAATTAAGTGTTCTCAAACCGAAACATCAGCTAGTCGACGAAGACAACGTTTGATTGAATTGATTTTTACGTTTCTTTCAACTGATTCTTATGTCAAAAGGCCCGCTTACATGTGTCGGTCTCAGGGAACCGAAATTTACATGACTTTTTAGTAGTGTGTGGTTCAGTGACTATCCTGCATGTTTCGACAGAATAATCGTCCGGAACCCTTTCTCGTAGTTTGAACTCGTTACCTGACACTGGATTAAGTTGTTGTAATCATCTTGTTCCAGTAAACATTCTTAAATGTTGCTGAAAATCTCCTAAATAGAGATAATAATAATAATAACATTCTTAAATAAGAATCTCCTTCTCCGTTCGTACTAAAATCACCGAAGCAAACAAAATTTGCACACGCACACATACTAGGGGCATCCTACTCTAAACTTTGTATTTCTATCGATATACCTATAGATACCTGGGAATATTTATAAATACTTAAGAAATACTCATGAAATATCTAGCGATGGTTTGTTTGCTCGGTTGCTATAGCCTATAAACAAATTTCATTTGTTTGTTTATCTGACGTTTGGATTCAAATCTTATCTGATTTTGTGTACATTTAACATTTATTATATTGTTACCGATCGGGTAACAGTTTTTCGTTGCGTATAATTGTGAGACGATAGGAAAAGAAACAGTGTTCAGTGTCCCATAATGAAGAGGGCCACGATTGAACAGCGGATAGAGCAAAACGCATAACAAAAGGGTGGTGGATGAGCTATGATGAAGAGGAGAGAAGGTCAGTGAGTCTGGAGCTGTGGAACAGAGTAGATCTGGTGAAATTTGGATGGGGTTCAGAGACGTGAGGCACGTTGTTAGAGTGCACTTTTGGAAGGTCGTGTGTGAAGAGCCTATAAGGCGGTGATAGCATAGAGGTAACTCTAAGACTAGAAGGTCCAGAAATAACGTGCTCAACTTTTTGGCACAGCTCTGGTACTCTCTTTGGTCCCAAGCTAATCGATTCACCCCTCGAAAATCCACTAACCCCTCATTTTATCTGTCAAACTTACATGACGAATCAAAACAAACATTGTGTAATAGTAGAATTTCGACTAGAATGGGGTACGATGATCGTTTGCTTGGGACCAATAGGCTAGTCAAGTAGTGAGCCAATTTAAAATCGTTAGTTTCGTATTGATTGTTGGTGATAGTGTGCCTTTCGGAGACTGAAATTGCAACCTCTGGGACAGCAAACGTCCGTGGTCTTCTAGGATCTAGGATAAGTTCACACTACAGCCGCCGATAGCCACGAGGATCGGCAGCTTGACATAGACATTGCAGCAGCGTAAGTGTTTCACCTTCCACCCGCCATTGAATCAATAAAACCATTCAATTAAAGCCTAAATTAACCCTTTTTGTAAAGCTTCTCATAATTCCGAAAACTCTCCCTACCTCGCCAACGCCCGGAGGCCCGGGAGCATAACAGGCCTTTGGTGTCCACCCCAACAACTGCCAACTGGCTTAGACCAGCAGTCAGGGATGTAGACACGTCCCCTTCAGAGACGGCGCAGAAGTCCCGGTGTCAAACAGTTGTGAGTTTCAATATTAATAGAATTAACTACAAGCCACTGACCGTATCGTACGTGACTCTTTTGTCCAGTCCCAGGAGGAAGCTATGCTGATGGCCATTGGAACCTTTCGACTATTGCTCGTTTAAGAGCAACCGTAACGGTACGCTGCTAAACTCATTTTAGCAGCCCTCATAGTGCAGCTACCGTATCGGGGGTTGCCATACGAGTAACTAAAATAGCAGTCGGCTTCTCGGTGAGAAGCGCGTTACCAAATTTAGCAGCGCGATAGTAGCGCGGGAGAAAGGTTGCTATCCGTAGAAATGTCAAAATGCTCACTACCGGTACGGACTACGGCGAGTAAATTGATAACCGCGATAGCAGCGACCGGTGTGGAGAAGAGTGACTAAACTAAAATGCGAGCGCTGTGCACTGTTAAAATAGTCGCGCAAATGACAACGACCGTTACGGTTGCTCTAAATGTATCGTTCAAAATACAGATCTGGAAATGACTATCTTGTTATAAGTATAGTTTTCACGGAGGTTTTCACCGAAGTTTTCACCCACTAGGATCTTGATCCTGTGATAATGACTACGAACATTTAAGCTGATGGGAGCTGGTATCGGAACTTGTGGCATCCTTAGAGCCGAGTCTCATAGCTTCGGTAGCATTATGAGCCGCAGAAATGAACAACATTCTCATGGATTTCCCCCCCATACGATGCCCTTCTACTTGAAGCTCATAAAGGTCGCCAAGTTAGACAAGTTCAAATCGAAAAATCGGTTCAGAACAAAATTTTGAACGGTTATTAAAATTGACTATCATAACATTCAATTCACCTGATATTTTTCTTACAGACGCTTACTTTGAACATTCCCATGCGGAAATTATGGTCCTAAAGGTTCGTTTAAAGAAAATCTATTATTTCACCCTAAAAACCAATAGTGTTGGAACCATTGAGTTGGAAAGCATGTATTAAGCACTCCTCGCCAAAATTAGAGAAAATGTATTCCCCCTTCCCATTCGTCACTTTGTTCCACTACCTAATGCATTGCTTGTCACACATTTTAACAACCCCCAAAGCGTGACGTACTTAATGGATGCTCCCTTAGAGGCTTGAACTTGCTTCTTGTGGATAGTTACAATGATTTTACGTCACAGATTATAAAAAAAATGTGGCGATATTGGGGGCATGCTCATTGAATGGGTTAATGAGCTGAACGATAACCTTACAAAAATGCTCCATTTTCCATGTTTCAATGTTATTTTCAAATTATTGTTATTTATAGATTCGGTGGTTTGGTAAACTATGATTAGTCTGTTAAATGTTTAGTAGTCTTGAGAATAAACAGTTTCATTGTGTTCAGCTTTTATTTCATAATATATACAGTCAACAACAACATACATTCTTGCACAAATATGAATCACTTCCATATGATGAACACGCTAGACTGACTGTACAGTAATTAAATGTTCTTTAATTGTAGGGGACTGTTCACATTTAAAGCTCTTTGGTTCCACATTCGTCTTCTAGGATTCTGATGTTAGAGAAAATGGATCAAAAAGACTTCTTCTTCTTCTTCTTCTTCTTCTTCTTCGCATTTCAAGCTTATTGCATATCGCATATTAGCTTATTGCGTGCTCTCAACTTAGTGTTCTAGATGCACTTCCACAGTTATTAATTGAGAGCTTTCGATGCCTGTACCATTTTTGCATTAGTATAATTGTGTGGCAAGTCCAATCATACTTCTATGCCCACACGAAACGAAAATCAATTATTTTATTCGTGTGTTTCACTTATACATTTTTGCCAAACATCAGCCTTATACATTCCATAAGACAAACCACATAGGTCCTATAAGAATGCATAAAAGGTATGTGTGACCGCTTATACATTTCATTTGACACATGATCTTCATTAACTTTTTGCAAGGCGTCTGATTAGTAGTTGACTTATACATTTTATGACTAATTAGCAATAGAAATTTGCCTAAAGGTATAAGGAGATTTCTATCCGTGCAGGGAAGTCGAGAAATTTTCCAACCCGAAAAATTCCTAGACACGGACCGGGAATTGAACCCAACCACCTCCAGCATGGTCTTGCTTTGTAGCTGCGCCTTTACCGACTGAGCTAAGGGAGGCCCCAAAAAGACTTGGTGTATTTCATTTTCACATTTTAGATCACTGAAAAACATACATTTTGTAATATCCTTTTGTAGGCAGATTTGAAATACTTACCCCTTACAATGAATTCACACTTCATTTCAAATATACTAATTGTATACTCTAAAAATGATCAGATCACGCGACTAAAATTATCGAACTGATGGAGCAAAAAACAACAAACACAGCACTAGCAGCCGGTCATAAACAAACGTTACTACGATGAAAATAAAACCTAGAAACAAAATACTTAAACATACTTAGCGATACTTACGAGATATTTAAAACAATTTAATAAATATTGGAACTAAAGTTTAGAGTGGGATGCCCCTAGCACACATATGTATATACGAAACACACTCTGCGTTGCGCATGTGCAGTTTTATTTTTGACAGTTTCAAATTTTACAACTGTCGAGTAGCTTGAAACAATTTTGAAACTCAGCATTGCAAACGGCCTAACGGGACTTCTATCCGTGAAGGAAAAACGACCACGGGAATAAAGAAATCAATCGTTCCCCAGCAAAAAATAATCAATCGTTCCCACTATAATAGTTCCCACCATTTTGCTAAACCTTGATAATGCTGTTGTCGAAACCGGCGAGCCACCCTGTTTTGTTTACCACCCACCACCCACCAAGCGCTGGCTGGTCTCGTTTTGTGGTTTTGTTCGCCTGGCCTCCCACCAACATCGATGACAGTAGTTCTCGCTGTCATCATTCATCGTCGTGTTGTTTTCCGTTTTTCCTTTCTGTTTTGGCACCGAAATTCGAAGAGCATCAACCAGCACGCTTTGTTCGGTTTATCGATTAATTTCACAATCAGCTGGTGGTTATGTGAAAGCAAGTTTCAGTGGAAAAAATCAGGTTTAAAAATGTGCTAAATCGTTGTGCAAATCGGATCTTATACTTTAGTAAAATTAGAGTGTAGTGTGAGCAAAATGTCCCGCTGTATGCTGAGCCCGTTGCGATTCTACCGGACCGGATCCGGATTGCAGTACTTTTTGCCGAGTTTCGCTAGGGCTTGCTTGTTCTCGTCGCAGGGAGGCGGCACGGGAGGTCGATCCAGCGGCGGAAACCAGGGCGGCAACAACGGCAGTGGTGGAGGCAAAGGATTCGTGCGAAATACGACGATTCTGGTGCAACAGGGTTGTGACATCCAGGAACTGCCGGTGGTGGTGCGGAAGATTGCCGAGGATGAGTTTGCAGCTTTTATATCGAATACAGTGATTGATAGCCAACCACCAGCTGCAGTGGCGACAACTGCTGCTGCAACGGGGGAGGAAGAGAATGGCGCAGTTGATCAAGAGTCGAGTGATGAAAATGCAAACAATAGCAATCAGGACGAAATTATAAAGTCGATCGAGGACTGTCTAACAGCACAGGGAGTTTGCCTGGTGGTGGAATCGTTGGATGAGCAGGAATTTACCCCGGAAGTAGCTGTACGGGCGGTGGAGAAGATTTTGAAAATTGAGAATTTACTGGAGTTGAAGCATTTGGAAAGCAGCGAGGAATTTGAGAAGATTATTAGCTGCATCGTCTATCGAGGGGATAACCGTACGGTTCTGGAAGTGCTGGATGGATTGAGGAACTATATGGAGCTGGTCAAGACGATTGATATGCTGGGTAACGAGTTGGTATATCGATGCTCGGAGAACAAATTGGATATTGAGCAGTGCTGTGAGGCGATCGAGAGTCTCACCCAGTGCAGGAGGTACGATATGGTGGAGAAGTTCTGGAGTGGAATAGCCGACCAGGAGAAGCAGATCGACGATAAGAATATTCATCAGGTTTTTGCGATTTTGCCGTACCTGAAGGTTAGCCGAAGAGCGGTGTTGAACGTGCTGGAGCGGAGGATTCCTTCGGTTTGGTGGCAAATGTCCCCAAACAGCACGATTGATGTGCTGCAATCTTTGGAGACGTGCAAGTTGTCTCCATTTAGGATTACCCAGACATTGGCTCGATGGTTGAATACGAACATTCATGCCGTAAGCGAGGACCAGCTGGAAGCGGTGCTGGAGTCGTTCACCAATTTGGGATACTCCGAGAATCAAATTGAGCGAGCCATTGAACGATACGTGAAGGCCAAGGGCGTTAAGATCGTTTCGCAAAGTTTGATTGTTACCTTGTTACGACACTGCCAGGTAAGAGCTATGGATTCCTTGATTCCTTCTAGTCAATCTGATTTCTTCCCATTCTAGGTATTCCGCTTGAGGAATCCTCACATTCTAAATGGCTGCAGCGAGTTCTTCATAGCCAACCACCAAAATCTGGATCCCGGCTATTTGCGCGCCGTCTTCTGCCCCTTCGGCTATCTCGACTACGAGCCAGTCAACGGCAATAAATTCTGGGAGACCCTGGACATGTATCTGGATCTCAACTTTACCAAAATCCACCCGATGGAAATCATCGATATCATGTTCTGCTACGTCTGCTTGGAGCGCTATCCGCTGACTTTCGTGAACCGAATCTTCAATCCCTACTTCTTAGACGTCCTACACGCTCGAACCCGACCGGAGAAACTGGACCGGGTTCGAAGCATGCTCAAGGTGTTCGACACAAGTCTCACACTGGAATGCAACGATTACGATGGTCCGCTACTTCCACGGGACCACTCGGCCAAATCGCTATTCCACGATGGTCGAATCAAACGAATCGTGAACTACATCACCCCGGAGTTGGAGAAAATAGCCGGCGGGTCGGATTGTATGACCAAGTTTACCATCCTCCAGCATCTGCCCGTTAACGAGCTGTACCTCGTTGACGCAATTTTCCACCCGTGCGGCATGGGAAATATCTTCTCCCTCAACACGATGAAGGAACGCAACGTCAACATTGCGGTGCTGATTCTCCTGCCGGAGTATTTCAACAGCAACGGAGAGCACCTGATCGGGTCGCAAGCGATGCGCATTCGCCATCTGAGACGACTGGGGATGCGAGTGGTTACGCTACGATTCGATACGTTGTACAAACTGAAGGTCCATCCGGCGGAGCTCCTCAAGTACCTGGTGGAGAGGATGCAGCAAGCATTGAATGCCCTGCCCGCACCGAAGGCAACGCCCGTGGACAGCGGTTCTGAGGATTGAGTCGAATCATGGCGCATATTTTCGCAGAGCGAAAACAAGACTGCTTGGTACTTACAATACACAATTGTGATAAATATAAATCTTACAATAGCTTGCACAAGACTACACTTGACTGCTTTGGAATAAACTCGATGTGTGTCATTTAAATGTTACAGACATAGTGTTATTAGGCGCATATAGTGATTTTGAATTGTTTGAAATAAAAAGCAATCAGCTGGTACCGATAACTAAGCTTACTGTTGATTTAAATTGAAAGGATTTGAGAAGTCATGAAATTTGTAATCTTACCATGCGGCGGCTTATCCATTGTTCAAATGTTTACCCCATAATGGAGGCGCCAAGTACCTTGGTTTATGGTTATGGAATACGGTTCCAAATGCTACCTCAGAGCATTTGTATAGTCGTGGTCAACTCAGGATAGGGGAGACGGGGGTAATCCACATAGTGAATCGAAATTCGAGTACAATGCCATCCAAATGTTCGTATTAGGCCGATGAGATCAACTCAAAATTGGGTCGGATTTCGCTTGAAATCCTAAAAAATGCAACACGAGTCTTGTCACTATCAACAAGGCGTAAAACGTAGCAAACTCATAGTTTGAAGTAGTCAGAGTCGCACGATGAACGTAACGTGCGCCTTAAATTTCAACGATCAACGTTTTGATAAATAATTTAAGAACTTACCATTCGGCAATCACCGGGAAGAGAATATCCGAATCGACGACGAACCTGCAATCATAAAAAAAAAGAATTAGCTTCCAGAACGGTGCGACATTGAATGCACTTCAACACTAGCTTACTTTTCGATTCCTTTGAAGTTGGCCGGTTTCGCTTCCAATCCGCTATCGCTGTTTGAACCGCACTATAACGAAAGAATAGAATATTATCGAATTAGCAAAGTTTTATGTAAGATCTACCTAATTCATTTGAGTGGATTTGAAAATAAAATTAAAGTGAATTAATCTTATCTCAAAGCCACATGCTTCAGCTCATGTGTTTGCCTAATCTAATCACAGTTTATCAATTGCCAAGTCTCTTCCCAATATCCGAATCGAAGGTCAGTCTGGGAACAATACAGCGCGTCAAAAGCAATCATCGCTATATTGCCATCCGTTGCGCATTGATTGGCGGTCTGCAGATACCTTGTGTATGCCTATTACTTAGATCAATTCTAATTGTCTATACAGGCACCGTGATAGCGTCAATTACAGCCGTCTACACCTCATGATTGTTGTATGTAGGTACTATAGTCTGTCGCCAATGACGTCCCCACGATGTTGACGAGTGACGCGCCGGCGGTTGAGATTGGCGCACGACTCACTTTTTGAATTATATACAAACGGACCTAAAGACCGCAACAAGGTGTGTCTGTTTCATCATACATCACGAGTTGGGGAAACGCAAATTTTGTTATCAAACAGAAGTCCGTTCGGTCCGAACATGTGCCATCGGACATTGCGAAAAACGATGCGACGCAATGCGCCTTTGTTGGGTATTTAGATTGAAGTTTGCACTTCTCCGTCCTCCGTTGATAAGGGATTTCATCGAAACGTGGATTTCTACATGAAGGAGCGCTTTTGCGCTATCTCGTAGCCGATGCTTTGGCGTCAGCACCTACTCGCTAGTAATTTGAATATACAGTCAAGTCTTTATAACTCGGCACACTCAATGATGTCGATCCTGCTTGTTTTGATCGATTGAACGGATTGCCGCAGCAGACTTGGGCTAGGTCAAATGCGATACAGTTACTACGTATATGCCTTTGTCTGCGAAATATGGTCTGATTTGAGTCGGGTCACGTTGCCAAGGCGTTGGATGTTTGTTTACTACAATCAGAAGCTCATGTTTGTTTAAAAATGCAGTATTGTCCTGATTAGTGCGTTTAATTGAGAACCTCAATAAATGGAAGTGCACCAATGGATTTGAACTATGGCATTCGATGAATTTTCACTTACATTTGACACTTCGAAAATAAATTATAATGTTCGAAAATCACTCTGTTGTTGATCGTCCGATGTTCGAGAAGATTATTACTCATCGCTGAGTTCCTGAACTTTTGGCGATTATTAGTGAACTAAACTCAAATTTGGGTCGTTCTCATTTGCCGTGTACTATTACTTGAAAATTTTCCATCTGTCAAATTGAAGTGAAAATTATTCTCCAAATGGAACACACACGGCGAATGAGAACGACCCAAATTTGAGTTTAGTTCACTCATAATCGTCAAAAGTGCACGAACTCAGCTATGAGTAAATTTGTCTCATGGTTTCCTGTGGAAAACCTAAAAAATCTGCCGTAAAAAGAGGAAATTGACGAAAATTTGATTCAGTCTCGGAGTAGTACCAATAGACTGAGTGAATCCAATCTTTACTTTTCTGGAAAAACCTGGGAAAACATGAGGTAAATTTACTCATCGCTGAGTTCCTGCACTTTATGTGATTTATGAGTTGACTAAACTCAAATTTGGGTCGTTCTCGTTCGCCGTGCAGCCTAAATAGTTTGTAAAACACACCGAGGAAAATGAAACTCGAGGGAAAAAGCGACCATCGAACGCACAAAATGTCTCAAAATTCCATAACTGGTTGAGATTCCAGATGCTGTCAACGAATGTTCCGACTGATTTTCCTCAAGTTTTTGATGGAGGAGGTGAAGATTTTAGATGAAGCCATCGAAAGTTCCTGTGGAATTTGACGGTGTATTCTCATCAAGAGATGGAGATAAACAAAGTGAAATAGAAAGGCAAGATGACGAAGGCATCCTAAGGTGACCATACCATACCATCCTGAGTTGTGAGGGACCATATCAGGTGATTCAGTGCATAGTTGAAAATTTGATTTGAATTGTTTAATAGTTGAAGCACGTTGAAGATTTTCAGAATAAAACATGATCAACCTATAGCGAATTCGTTTATTATTCAGTTCCAACCTGGATCGGGTATCAAGATTGGGTCTGCTTGTTTTCTGACAAACGTCAGTTTGCTCGTTTGTTTTTAAAACCTAGCTCAGGTTGAGGTTCACACTGACAAAAAGTTCGGTTTTGCACTGGGTTGGAACTGGTGTTAACCCCGATAATAAACGAATGCGCTACTAGAGAGGGTCTAGTACAAGAGAGGAGCGGATTGAAAACAAACTGCCTTGGCAACCTATGCCTTGATGGTTTCCAGTAACACTGCCAATGCAATCAAGGTAGGCGCTGCTCGGTTGGCTCTGGCTTTGACAGTTCGTTTGGCTCAAAACCAACCAGTTCGCTCCTCTCTTATACTAGACCCTCTCTAGATCAACCAGCAGCCTAGAAAACAAAGATCTCTGATCTGATGGATTTTGCAATATTTTCGGAGCCACCTTGCAGCATGAGAGAATATCCGAGAGATGTGATTTGAATTGATGAACAGTTTGAGATCTTCAGTACAATAGTATTTGCTCAACCTGAAGTTTTGACAAAAATATCCGGACGACACTTTGGAAAAAATATCCGGACGAGTTTATGGAGATCAAAAAACACATGAATGATTTTGGAATGATTCCTGATCAATCTGAAATCGTAAAAAAAACATTCTGAGGTGTTTAAGGTGTTCTATTATGCTATGGGTTTTTTTTAAATAGTTTTTGAGCAACTTGTGTGGCATATATTAGCGCTAGTGTAAGCAGGTCTTAAATTGACGCTTATAGTACGTTCAGACTACACAGTTATAACATGTTATAGCGCTACCACCATCAACTCTGTGTTGCAATTATTTGACAACCGTTATAACATGTTATAACTATCCAGTCTGGACAGCATTTTAACGAGTCAGCAAGGTGTCCTCCGTTGTAAGCGCAACAGTTCAATGCTGGTAAACAGAGGTCTCTATGGCAACGCTTCATAAACACACACGGGCAACTCTCCACCACTTCTTCAGTGGCATAAACGTCATCCACCAACATTTTGCTTGATGCCAAAGTTGTTGGGTCTTTGGCTCGATTATCTGCCAATCTAAGACAGCTGATGCAAACATTGAGAAATTATGCTCCGTCCATATAGATGTTTGATGCCACGCTATAAGGCAAAATAATCGAGATAAATGTTCAACAAGCACGTACATGTAGGAATTAAATATGTATTATATTAATTTTTAAATTAGACAAGCTAATCATCATAAATTCAAGTTTCATTAATGATTATTCACATAACATTTTTAACGCATACGTGTCGTCAATGCACATATAAACATAGTATAAAAACTGTAGGCTACAGTGCTGACACCACCAATAGTGGTGGCTTCAGCAACCCTCCTTCTTGGTAGATGATTGCTCTCCACTCACTTTCGAACCAGCTCTTTGCAAGGTAAGTCGCACACAACCAATAATCTTTGAGAATATCTTGGGGATGTGATTTGAATTGTTGGGCAGTTGAAGATCTTCATAATGATACCGGATCACGCTTAAGTCTTTAACAGATATCTTGAAGATATTTTGGAGATCTATGATTACCTGGAGATCTTTTGAATAATTTCTGAGCAACCTGCACGAAACGAAAATCAATTAATTTATTCATATGTTTCACTTATACATTTTTGCCAAAACATCAGCCTTATACATTCCATAATACAAACCACATAGGTCCTATAAGAATGCATAAAAGGTATGTGTGACCGCTTATACATTTCATTTGACACATGAACTTCATTAACTTTTTGCAATGCGTCTGCTTATTAGTTGATTTATACATGTTATGAATAATCAGCAATAGAAATTTGCCAAAAGGTATAAGGAGATTTCTATCCGTGTGGTATCTTGAGTTGATATCTGCGAGATATGATTTGGATTGATGTGTGATTTGAGATCTTCAGAATAATACCTGATCAAGCTGAAGTCTTGAACTAGTAATTTGAGGACTTTTTGGAGATCTATGATCACCTGGAGACCTTTAAATTAATTTCTGAGCAATTTGGTATTTGAACGAATAAGATCTTGAAGCGGCGCCGATGCTGTAGTAGTAAGCGTGATTGCTCTCACTCCGAAGGGCCTGGGTTCAATCCCAGTCGGTCCCGTCGGGATTTTCGGATGATATGGTATGATATTATATGGAACTACCACTCACTGTAGCAAGACAACTGTCGGTAGACTGTGGGCTATCCTAGCTGTTCGACTTGATCAAGTTGAATAACATCTAATTGTACTCATCCTGCCATTGTATGAAGGGCCAAAAACGATGCGGGTGAATCCGTGGGCAATATCGCCCACGTGTATCCACGGGATGCATGAGAATCTCCTTTCAACAACAGGATAATACAACCGGTCAAAAAACAGGCCATCCAACAGGAGGATATCCCAATGACTGGGAGGAAGAGCCCGCCCTCTTTTCACGAAATGTTAAAGAAAAGGAGTTGGAATTTCCACTCTCCCCATCCATTTCGCTTCAATCGAGTGCCCTGGTGGACCGTCTTGTACCCAGCATTTAATGTTTCATATAATAATGGAATGAAAGATCTCACCCGAAGTTGCAAAGGAATTCATGACATCACGATGATTTCACAGAGCGCCCATAGATATGCTGCCGCTACTTCTTTAATCGGTTTTAAGAACAGCACTAACAGCCTTTCGTTCCTCACCATCAACCACGAAACACACGCTAACTGCTCCAACTAGATGGACCTCGCGAGACAACGGCTTCAGTTCGCCAGTACACAGTCTGTAAGACGCAGCACCACCTCCTCACCGGCCGAATCAGCTCGCCATCAGCGCCGAAATCAGAACCGACAACTCCAGCGATCGAATATAAAAGCCGTCTAATATCGGTCACATAGCACCTGCGATTCCATTTCTGAAACACAACCTCAACGCACAAACACGACGACGACAACATTCGACAAGCACCTTTCGTCTGGGAGGCGGAACGCCAGCACGCAGCAGATAAATTGAAGAAAGAATGCGATGTCAACTATAAAAGGTCTGGCCCAACCGGCTTATTGGTATTAGTGAAATGTGGAAAAGTTTAGTGGTGTTCGTATTCCATCACTATGTTTATCTTTTTACACGAAACAGCTGTTTTCTGTGACGACACGTCTGCCATTCGCAGTATGGAATATTGTGCTGCCGTGACATCGTCATTCGCTTGCTCAGCAATGTTTACAACATTTTTGCTTCTAACACCAGCAAGCTGCCTGCTGCTCCAGACCTTGTACGATTGACATCGGAAAGAATGTACATACAGAACACGGCACGAGCTGAACTGCTAACGTTGAAATCCAAACGCGAACTGGCGCCCAGTGTTGTTAGTTTTGCATGGAGTACGATCCGTATTCACTAAGATAGGTGAAATTGTTTCTTTTGCGTTAATTATTGATAAATTTAATGACCATTTTCTTAAAACAGTCATTCCAATTTTTTTTAAGTGATGAGCGGGGAGTGAGCCATAATTTTTAGAATCCGTAAAATTTCTTCGGCGGTCAAAAATCCCTAAAAACCTAGAAAACCTAGAAATCCGTAGATCCGTAGATCCGTAGTAAATCTAAAAATCCGTAGATCTACGGATAAACCCGTAGAACTAATCACACTGCTGGCGCCGTTGGGATTTTCTGAGGCATAAAATCTCTGCTCACGCCTTCCTTCGAAGGGAAGTAAAGCCGTTGGTCCCCGATCCATAAGTTGATGTGTCGATAGATAGGATCCTGGCGTCGGTAGCATTGGTACCCAGTACGGAAAACAAATCAAGGGGAAAAAATAAGATCTCCAGTCAAGTTGAAGTCTAAAAGAAATATCTTGAGGATTTTTGGAGATCTATGATAACCTGGTCTTTTGAATAATTTCTGAGCAACATAGTATCTGGCAAAACACCTGGGAGAAGTAAGTTTAATTGTTGGGCAGTTGTAGAACTTCAGTATGATAACTGATCATGCTGATGTCTAAAACAAATATCATGAAGAGATCCACTCAAAATTGTGGGTGACCTCCGCCATTGTTGAATAAAGTGAGATGAAAATTGGTTGCCAAAAATCAAATCAAATTTTTCGTGATTTTCTCTAAACTTCCTCGATATTCTCTTGACTTCCCTGAAGTTCACTGTACTTTTCTGAAGTCATCAGAACTCCTAAAAGTTCCCACAATTTTCCTGAAGAAAATGGAACTGTTTTGAAGTTTTCGAACCTACCCGGATGCTCCCAAAACTTCCCTTAAAATATTTAGACTTTCCTGAACTTTTTCTGAACTTCCCAAATGTTCCTTCAATTTTTCTGGGATGCAAGGAAGTTTATGAGATTTTAACAATTCTCCAGAGGTTTTCGAAACTTTTATCCAATTTCTGTATTTCCCCTGAAGCTAATGGAACTGTCCTAAGATTCTCTGGTCTTCCTTGAAGTGCTCGGAACTTCCCTAGAATTCTTGAAAATCTTCTGAAGCTTTTAGTACTGCCATGAACTTAATAAAGCAGTTCCAATAATCCCGTGGGGTGCGACACATCTAAATCTCGATTTTAAATGGTCGAAAAATCTCACACTAGCAAGTCAATGTACGAAAAATCTTTTTTCATCTCTTGCATCTAAACCCATCTACTCGCATTGCTCTCCACCTTTTTGCAGGAAATATTCAAAATCATAATCAATCGTGTTTCTATCTATTAAGCGCGAGTGCATCTCACAACAACAAAGTAAAAAAAATCCTGCATCTTAGATAGAGTCGCCCCCTCGAATAATCCCTAAGCTTCATTGATAACCTCAAGGGGTAATCAACTCTGCACACTGTGCCGAAACACATTGTGGCACATTTATCAGCACGTCATGGCACACGATGACAAATATGACCCAAAATATAATATAAAATGGCATCACTGTTTTGTGTTGACGTTTTGCCAATCGTTGCTGAGAATTACTTCTTTGTCTACTTCAAAGTAAGATGGAAAGCGATTTTTTTTTGTTAGTGCCATTTTCCAGCGAAATTGTCCCCAATAATTCACGAGACTCTCTTAATTTTTATGGCCCACGGCTTAAAGTCTTTCTAATAAAGGGAACAAAAAACTTGTCCTTATGCCTTCTGGGGGAAGAAACTATAGACTTCTCTGACGTTTATGAATTGCACAAGTATTAGTGCAGAACTTTGGGTGGATTCAAAGGTTTTCTTGCACTAATACTTATAATTTACCCCAAGTTCTGCACTTGTGCATTTCACAAACGTCAGAGAAGTCTATACAGAAAGTCCACTCGGCTTTTGAGAGATGTCCATAGTTTTAGCATAGAGGTAACTCTAAAGGCCCACGCACATTAGATCCGGATCGGACGCGTTGCGGCAAAGTGACAGCTAAATCTATTGTCGAACTGTCAAATTTACGTCAACGCAACGCAAACGGATCTAATGTGGGTGGCCCTTAAGACTAGAAGCTCCCGAAATAACGTGCTCAACTTTTTGGCTCAGCTCTGGTATTATCTTCGGTCCAAAGCTAATCGATTCACCCCTCGAAACATAGGAAAAACCAATAACCCCTCATTTTATCTGTCAAACTTTAATAGCGAATCGAAACAAACATTGCGTAGTACTAGAATTTCGACTAGAATGGGGTACGTTAATCGTTTGCTTAAGACCAATAGGCTAGTCAAGTAGTGAGCCAATTTAAAATCGTTAGTTTCGTATTGATTGTTGGTAGAACTCTACGGTAGCCGAATGACGGAAATTTTTCGTAAGAACCGCAATATCTAGTAAAAGTTATTGTATCGACAAAATCATTAAAGCATATTTTCTCCAGCTCTCATATGAGTAGTAAAACACTCCAACTAGGGTTAGGATTTGAAGGTCTCCTGGAATCTAAATCCAAAAAAAGACGTAATTTGTGTTGCATAATTATTCCACCAATCTACCCGATACCGGCTAGAACCGATGTTTATCTCCTTGAACACAAAGCTTAGAGTTTAAAATTTCAGCAACTCCCTTCCGAAAAAACTAATTTTAGAACGGGTTGATTTCCCGGTGCGCACTAACCGTATCTCGAAGCGAATGGGTAAACACGTTCGGTTCGTTTATTTTTTTCTTTTGTTCATCATCATAAGAGTGTATTACGGGGAAAAACGCCCCCTTTGCCCTTCTACGAATCCTGGATTAATATAAATGCAAAACTGATCGGCAATCCAAGTATTTAATGGGACCACTCTACTGTGAATGTTTGACAGATGTCAAGTACCTGAAATCAATAATAATAACACAATCCTTCCGACGCCAGGGCCGGTAGTGTAGTGGTAAGCGTGACTGATTTCTCACCCCAATGCGTCCGGGTTCAATCCCAGTCGAGGTCGGTGGGATTTTTCTGAGGCATACAAATCTCTGGTCACGTCTTCCTTCGGAAGGGAAGTAAAGCCGTTGGTCCCGGCCCATGTGTGTTTGAATGAGTGCGATATTCTACGCAAGTGTGGAAGCTGCCTTGCTGCAAATTCAATTGCCGTCAATGGATGGCAATCGATGTCCGTCTGTGATTGGCACAATCACACAAACAATCCTTCCGAAGTAATTTTTTACGTCATTTTGGCAAACCCCCGACAAGGTGCAAATAGTAGATGTAAACAAAGGGATTGTGTTTCACCGCCGCAACGGTATTTCCATGGAGGTAGCTCTACATTTCTCTACACTCAAAAATTAATGAAATCATAATTTCTTAAAAAGTTTGCAAATTGCAATTTAATTAGTCCGAGCCATGACTTCTTCGGCAGTAGTCATGCATGATCACATTCAAAATAATCACTTGTGTTAAAAATTTATCTTTTCAGTTTTAAATTTTAATCTTTTAGAATAACACAGAAAAAAAAACATTAAATATATAGCCACATATATATTCCTTAAGGGAGGCGTATTACACCTGTTTTCCCTACATACGTACCTTCCCTCAAGGACAGCGTTCAATAACCCTAATCGCACCGAGGAGGGCGGGTCCCGCGAGTACTCGCTCAATGGCAAACATATTTTTGTTTTTGTTTACGTTTTGGCTTTGTATGAGTTGTTATCACACCGTGCACGCCGTGTGCCGGCCGATGGACGGTGGCACGTTAGACGTGCAAGTTTTTCTGCTCCCGAAAAAAAAACCGGTCAGTTCCGCAACTGATTAGAATGAAACACATGGTAGCATGTTCCGCAGCAGCGTAGCATTTTCAACCGATGATGATGTAAGTCTAGGTCTAAACCAAACACAACGGAACACCTTGGCGATAACAACCTGGGTTCAAATGCATTTGTCCATCAGTTGAAAAATATGATGCTGGGAAGCTAAAAAATCGAAGCACAGTTATTGAGGAGACGTTGGTTTTTGTTAGTAGGGAAAGGATGTTAGACTTGAATAACTAAAAATTGACCCTCCACTGGAAGTATCTGCTTCTACAGAAGATTAGATTTAAGTTTACTTAGCTGCAAAGTGAAAATGTACCTAGGTTAGTATATATTGGGTAAGTTGCGATGGTTTCTTCAGTCGAGTATTAGTAAAAGACACTGAAGAAGTCTCGAAATACGCGTATCTGTCAAGGGTAAGCTAAGGTAGTGGAATTAAATGGAAATTACTAATTCTTCCAAGAGGCATAAGACTCTTCACACTCACAAAATACATCACGGAATCTATCTATATATATATAAAAATGAATTTCTGTCTCTCTGTCTGTCTGTCTGACCCTTATAGACTCGGAAACTACTGAACCGATTGACGTGAAAATTTGTATACAGGGGTTTTTGGGGCCGTGGAAGGTTCTTATGATGGTTTGAGACCCCTCCCCCGTCTATAAGGGGGGGCTCCCATACAAATGAAACAGAAATTTCTGCAGAACTCGAGAACTAATCAAGCAAATGGAACCAAGCGCAATGACGACGGAAGCGGAACGGCAACGGCAGCGGAAAAGCCCGATCTGAGTAAGCCTACATGTCGGATTGAAAACTAGTTAGATCCAAATCGACTTCGGTTAGGCATCTTGATGTCATTAGTGACAACTGTCAAACTTTCCGTTTCCGTTCCGTTTCCGCCCACATTGCGTTTGGGCCTTAAGTGTGGTTCGAGCACGGAGGCTTTTGCGGGGGTCGTCGTACTGCGACAATGCCAAAAATAGCGTTTTCCATAGCAGTATTGAAAAAATCCACAGCAACATTGATACTAGCGGTCGATTCCAGCGGATTACCAATCTATGTCCGCAAGCCATTGTTCAATGCAGCGTAATCGGCCCGGCGAAAGTTCAGAGAGTAGCACTCAGATGTTGGCGTATAAACCAGGCCAGTGACAAGGCCTATCCAGCTTTCCATGCTCGGTAATGGCGGCCTGTTTGTATGAATAAATGTATCCTTCACTGTGCTTTTTGACACTAACTGGAGGGCGTAAGTTGTTACATTTTCTTCTGTTCCTGGGAGAGGGAAAGGGAAGGGGTTGAAATTCGAACATCCAGCTAGTGTCAAAAAGCACAGTGAAGGATACATTTATTCATACAAACAGGCCGCCATTACCGAGCATGGAAAGCTGGATACCAACAGTAGCGTTTGACAGTAGGCAGCATGTCCCGGGCTCAATTTTTTTTTATTTTGCTGTGCTGGGCCCGCTGTCACTGTATAACATGTTGCCTACGCGCCTGCCACTGGGCTGGTATAAACAATCGGAGTTGGTAGCCTAGACGACACGACAAGAGCGGGATGGTCTGCATCTAGATCTGTGGCTCGACCGGCAAAGAAGTAGAAGCAACCGATGGCAACTAACGATTTTAAATTGGCTCAATACTTGACTAGCCTATTGGTCCCAAGCATATCGATTAACGTGCTCCATTCTAGTCGAAATTCTAGTACTGCACTAAGTTCGTTTTGATTCGCTATGATAGGATGACAGATAAAATGAGGAGTTCGTGGATTTTCCTATGTTTCGAGGGGTGCATCGATTAACATGGAACCGAAGAGAGTACTAGAGCTGAGCCAAAAAGTTGAACACGTTTCTTCGGAACCTTCTGGTCTTAGAGTAGCCTCTATGGTACAAGTGTCCGGTAATGCGGGATCATTTGCCAGTACAAGATCTAGCAAACGTTCGTTTCGGTTCGGAGAAGTATTAAATCTGTCCGAAGTAGCACAGCAAGCGAAAGCAGTGGGTCAATGAATGATGTGCCACTGTCGGTGAAGCATCACTGCAATCCAGCTTGATTAGCTCAATCGAAATTCCATGGCAATCCAGAGCTGTTCCAGTAGACTGGAAATGGGCGAGGTGCTTAGGTAGCTGGTTAGTCTCGTTGAGACAACAGTCAGAACGCCTCCACCGCGTGATCCGAATAGTTGCGATGAATAGCCACGCTTTCGTCAGTACGATCAAATCATATTCAGCCTCCGCAACAGCCAATAAAAACGAGTCGATTTTAGTCCTCAGCCCACGCACGTTTTGGTAATAAATCTGGAGACTATTCGAGGAGCGATCCCGGGAGCTGAAAACTGAAGGAACTTTAGGTACCGAAATTTCAGAATCGCAATCATACTCGCCTGGAGTTGCAGGCCAGAAGCCCGGTTTTTGTTGTTGTTTTGCTTGACAACAGCTTTTCGCCTTCACACCTCCAAATGTTGCTGTGATGCGAAAAGTGAGAAAGCAAATGACAGTGATCTTGCTCACATTGTGAGTTACTCGCGGTGCCTCAAAAGCAACTCTTAAATTGCTCATGATTAGGAGCTGTCTCGCCCCTTGATCTCAACCAACCGAATTGGATTCGTTCAGAAACAGCAACAAGATATAAGCAATAAGCAAGGAATTATAAAATGGTTTCAACAAACTAACTAAACTGGACTGGGACTGGAACTGAAACTGGGCTAGAAAAACCCGAATTGGGTTGGGAAAGGGGGTGGAAGTGGTAAGTCAAAACGGGTCAACGTTGTTTGTCGAGGCAACGATCGCAGGTACACAGCAGAAGATCACAATGCTGGAGTTCCAGAATGACACTTCTGCAGAAAACAATTCATTTGATTTGGTACACGGTTAGAAAAAAGTACCCAAAATTAAGTTATTTTCACTCATCTCGGCACTATAGTGCAGGAACCCAAAAGTAGGTAAAGCGGGTCAAAGTAATTTTCATTTACTTGTGTGCAGTTCGTATGGAATTTTCCACTGGCTTTTTAACCAAAAGTAAGTTACTTGTACCCAACAGTAGGTAAATATGATTATACTCAACGTTGGGTTCCCACACTTTACTACCCCTGTTGGGTGGTTTTGCTCGTCTGTTTTTGACAACATTAGTAGGAGAAAAGGAGACAAACTAGTCAAAAGTAGGTAAAAGTGAACTGGCCGTTGGGTACTTTTTTCTTACCGTGTAGGGGTGCAATCCGATCAGTCGTTCATCGTTCCACAGTCCACATACAAAACATTCGAACTGTCAGAAATACCGGGTTGCCAAAGATTCCAGAATATTCATTATTCACTTAAAATATAGTCCGTACACTTGAGGCACACTGAGACGAAAATGGCACTTATTAAGTGTGTCGAGTGATCTACCACCCGCATTATCTGACGCGTTGCGGCAAAGTGACAGCTAAATCTATTGTCTAACTGTAAAATTACCACGGAACAGGAAGGATTTGACTGATCACTGCGACCAACACTAGGGAAACGTGGGATTTGATAATTATTACTTGAAACACCACCACTTCTGTGCTTTCAATCTAACCTTTTATACATCAAAATTGAAATTATTTTAATTTTTGCAAGAGCGAAAACGACGCAGCAAAACAAAAACACGTCATTTTCGCAGCGCGGCCTACTTTGATCCCTTAAATCATGGTGTCAAGACTATGGTTAAACTCATAAACGGAATTAATATTACCACCTTTAGCGGCTCCTTATTTGGCTAGGCAGGGAGGCAAACATTTCAAAAGTTTTTAAAAGCCATTCCATACATACTTTTATACAATTTATATAGAACATGCATAACGTTTTTCCTCATATCTACCTGCGTAGTTCATATAGATTGTCTGAAGTATTTGGTCTGGTACCGTAGTGCAAATGTGTGTATGTAACACGTGATGTTACCGGTTAGCTATTAGACGCTACTCAATTGAAAGAGCGATCCAAATCAGACATGTTTGTGCAAACGGCAAACGTAAACATTGTTCTTCTATTCTAACTTCACGCAAAATCCAAGGAATGAAAGTAATTTTTTTTGCATGGTACCTTGTCTTTTTTATTACTCACAAGAGCTCACAAGTCAACTTCGCAACTCCGGAGCTTCGGAATCAAAATCTATCCCATCGACAAATCTACTATACCGACCGCACGAACCGATCCAAACACCTGCGAGTGCATAACGGTTTGATTCTTCTCGTTGAAGTAGCGCATGTCCAGCCGGTACTCTCCTGCGGGTAAGAACTGCGGCGCCATGGACTCGTCAATATAGAAATTTTCGAAAGCGATGACACCCTGCAGAACATTTGCAAATATATACAAAACTAGCTTGGAGCAGATTGACAGATTGACTCACTCTGTACGGGCAACCGCTACGTATAGCCGACGGGTTGTTCTTTTCCAAAATGTTCAGGATAAACAGGGCCGTCTGATCCAGATCCATTGACGGACCAATACTCGCGACAGACGAGACCGACATGCTGTTGAACTTTCTCAAATAACTGCACACGTCGAAGGTGACCTCCATCAGCAGGGGTTGATAGGTTTGGTGATACTTGTAGAACATGGCAAATGTGAGGAAAAGATGATCGACCTGATCGACTACTATCCGGAATAGCATCTTCGACGGTTGATCGCGGAACAGCCTCAGCCGGCAGGTCACGTTCCATGCTATCTCGTATGGAAGGTCAACGCAGATCGCTTTGGTGAGGCGGATTTTGTACGCCGACTTTCCCTAGGTGGAGCAGTAAGATCGATTATCGCTATTCGAAACACTTTTCGAAACGCATTTCAGAATTTTAAATGTACCTCATTACGCACTTTCGGTTTCTGCGTGGGACCAGAGTCGACGACACTTAGAATCAGCATTAGAAGAATTAGAGTTATCAAACTATAATGAACTGTTAACATATTTCGACAGCACTCGAAGCACTTGATGACGATCAACCGAATAGGCAAATGTGATGCTATTTGCGTGACAGACCGCCCCATTGACAGGGCGAATCAATAATGAGCACAGAGTTGGGTGTAATTGCGTCTGCCTGATAGGATCTGAAGCCTAACGATGCAGTAATATCGGCAGATTTTCATAGCTAACCGCTAGATATAGGCTATTTAGGTGAACACATATTAAACTTAACGATGCCGATGTTAACACGAGGGAGCAGTTCCAGGTCAAAAAGCGAAAAAATAAACAGATTTTAGATTTTACCTCCCAGAATTCCACGAAACTTCGTATAATTGGGGTGATGAACCAATTTTGTGCTGGAATTCGGCCATTTTGACTAAGGCCTAATTTTTCCAAGGGGCGTATTCGATATTTTTCAATAAATCATAGCACGAAAACGGCTTATTTAATCGAAATAAAATAAAAATAATAAAATAAACGCTGAAAAAATCACAAATTTTCTTTAAAAAAAAAATGAAAAAGAAAAACGTATGGAAACTTTAATATCGAAAACTGGACATTTTTAGCTTGAGCTTGAGCTTGAGCTTGATTGACCGCCCACGGTTGCTACTCTGTTACTGCCAGATCAGCTGTAATTACACAGAGAACCAATAGACGATGCTTGGGACTAGCAATCATCCTCAATGTGTAAAAACTGGTGATCTTAAATTAGGCAATACCAGCGCCGGCCGCGCCCGAACACAGGTCAAGAAAGGAATGGGAAGGACTGTGTTGACATGACACTCGCTTTGATGGAAGCCGAGAACACCTCTGCACTTCCACGAGGAATCACTGGGATGTTGGATAAGAGGGTTGGGTTTGCAGCAGGGTTCGTTTTGGTAAACGATAAGCTGAATTGATGTCCTAACGATCATATAACGCGAAGGAGCTTGGGACTAAACCCACGGTCTTCTGCTCAGTAAGCAAAAACGTTTGCCACTAGGCAGACGAGCACCTTTTTAATCACCGAGTTGCTGTTATTACCATGTAGTCATATTAACAAATAAAACGATTGACGAATCTTGAATGTGGATTGGCCTGAGATTAGACTCATGATGTTCTGCTCTGTAAGCAAAAACGGTTGCTCTAAGGCCACCGAGCCCCTCATATCACATAGTACTGTTGCTCAAATTTGTGTATCCATTCAAACCCGGAACCAACGACAACAACGAGTTTCGCAAAACACACGATACACAAGCGATTTTACCATAAATCTCTTTGATATGTAAGGACCTGGGACCGCGTTTTTCTGCTCAGTAAGCAGGCCACTGTAACCGACGATCTTTCAAATCCGAAAACTAAAAACTACGAAAAAGTACTTAGGCCTTCATTAAGTTCCACTTTCACGCGACGTTCAATGACAGGGTCCTATCCAGGATCACATCTGAAAAATCCAAATCTGGCCAACGCCCACCTAAACCTGTTCTAATCCACCTGAAATGACTAACGAATGGCAGACTGTGACTACCCAGCCATGCAATAATCTCATTCCGTGCCTTATGGCAACTTGATGATTCTATTGCGCTCATCTTTTGGCACCACCCAGGAGAGACTTGGTCCTGTACCCAATGCTTAACTTATCTCCATTCCACTCAGCTACTCGCAATTTCTTGTGATATAGTGGGCGGAATATTATTATATGAGACAATTCAATGCAGACGTCTTTCCAAATTTGGTAGATCGACAGGTAATCGGTGAGTTACCACGATAGTTGCTATTCAACAACTCGACAACGTCCCATCGTCATCGACTGCTATGAGAATTTCCCATTGCAGACGCCAACGAAATGACGTCATCGAGCTATCGATCAACTACCCTGGTTATCGCCTGGTACCTTATAGCACGATGCTAGGAGGCGAACCGGAAGAATCGATGAGCTACCTCTCCCCCACTCGAAAACTGGACATTTTTAAGAGTTTTACTTAAATTTATTTGAAAGCTTATCAAAAATGCTAACTTTTCTGAAATGGACAATAGACACGTTAAAACACTGCATTTTAATTATATGCCAAACTTGATGCATTCAAATTTCAGAGGAAGTATACAATTTCTTCTATTCCAGAAAAACCCAAAATTCACAGTCCTTACCTTTCTGACCAATCAGGCTAAGGGCTTGTTGTCCTCTGCTGTCCGAAGAAGTCGTCTCCACTCTACTCGATCCATGGTCACAGTTCGCCAGCCTCGTAGTCTGCGAAGGGTCCGCAGGTCACCTTCTACTTGGTCGATCCACCTTGCCCGCTGCGCGCCTCTTCTTCTTGTTCCTGTTGGGTCGCTTTCTAGAACCATTTTCACTGGCTCATCGTGCGGCATTCTTACGACGTGCCCAGCCCACCGTAGTTGCCCAATTTTTGCAATGTGGACGATGGATGGTTCTCCCAGCAGCTGGTGCAATTCGTGGTTCATTCGCCTCCTCCACGTTCCGTCATCCATCTGCACTCCACCGTAGATGGTACGCAACACCTTCCGTTCAAAAACACAAAGGGCGCGTTGGTCCTCCAAGAGCATAGTCCAGGTCTCGTGGCCGTAGAGGACCACCGGTCTAATCAGTGTCCTGTAGACAGTCAACTTCGTGCGGCGGCGTATTTTATTCGACCGGAGCGTCCTCCGGAGTCCAAAGTAGGCACGATTCCCTGCCATAATGCGTCTTTGAATTTCTCTGCTGGTATCATTTTCGGCGGTCACCAGTGAGCCCAAATACACGAACTCATCGACCACCTCGATTTCGTCACCGTCAATCTGAACTCGGGGTGGGAGGCTAACATTGTCTTCCCTAGAACCTCTTCCTTTCTTGTATTTTGTCTTTGATGCGTTGATGGCAAGTCCAGCTTCAGCCTTCATCATCATGTACGTTTCCGCCATCATCTCAAAGTTCCGTGCCATAATGTCAATGTCATCGGCGAAGCCAAGGAGCTGGATGGACTTCCTGAATATCGTGCCACTCGTGTCTATCCCAGCTCTTCTGATCACACCTTCTAACGCGATGTTGAACAGCAGACACGAAAGTCCATCACCCTGCCGTAACCCCCTTCGAGATTCAAAGCGACTCGAGAGTGTCCCCGATACTCGAACAACGCACATCACTCGATCCATCGTCGCCTTGACCAATCGCGTCAGTTTATCCGGAAATCCGTACTCGTGCATAATCTGCCATAGCTGATCTCGATCGATTATGTCGTATGCGGATTTGAAATCGATGAACAAATGATGTGTGGGCACGTTGTATTCTCGGAATTTCTGCAGAATCTGCCGAATTGCGAAAGTTTGGTCCGTGGTAGCGCGGGCACCCATGAATCCCGCCTGGTATTGCCCCACGAACTCTCTTGCAAATGGTAACAGACGGCGGCATAGAATTTGGGAGAGTACCTTGTAGGCGGCGCTCAGCAGTGTGATCGCGCGGTAGTTGCAGCAATCCAACGTGTCGCCCTTTATGTAGATTGGGCAAACGACACCTTCCATCCACTCCTCCGGTAATATCTCCCAAATCTTGGCAATTACCCAGTGCAGCGCTATAGCCAGTGCATCACCACCGTATTTTAATAGCTCACTTGGTAGTTGATCTACACCAGTTGATTTGTTGTTCTTCAGCCGACCGATCTCCTCCTCAACTTCTTGAAGATCAGGGGCCGGTAGCCTGTTGTCTTCTGCGCGTGCTCCAAGGTCTGTTGCCGTGCCACCTTCGTTTTCTGCTGCTTCACCGTTGAGGTACTCGTCATAGTACTGCTTCCACCTCTCAATCACCTCACACTCGTTCGTCAGAAGGTTACCGTCCAAGTCCTTGCACATATCGGCTTGCGGCACGTAGCCTTTGCGTGAACTATTTAGCTTCTCATAGAATTTACGAGTGTCGTTTACGCGGTACAGATTTTCCATCGCCTCGCGATCTCGGTCTTCCTGCTGACGCTTCTTCCTTCGGAAAACCGAGTTTTGTCTGTTCTGCGCTTGTCTGTATCGCTCCACATTCAATCTTGTGCGGTGTTGCAGCATTCTCGCCCGCGCTGCATTCTTCTCCTCTACTAACAGTTTGCATTCGCCGTCAAACCAGTCATTTCTTCGGTCCGGGATTGCAGTACCTAGTGCCGCTGCAGCAGTATTACCTATGGCGGAACGGATGTCCCTCCAGTTATCTTCAAGAGATGCTGCGCCAAGCTGCTCTTCCGTGGGTAGTGTAACTTCCAGCTGCTGCGCGTAGTCGTGGGCAACTCCGGCGTCCCGTAGCTGCTCAATGTTGGGTCGTGGCGTTCGCAGTCCGCTATATGTATTAGGGTATGTCATCAAGATCATTTTTTTTTCAGAACAATGTTTTTTGACGTAGGACTACGTCTTTGATTTCTATATGGGGGTACACTATGTGAAAACCGAAAATGGAACATGTAACAAATTAAGAAAGATTTTGAACGTTAATAACTCAGCTGCCCCTGGTCCAATTTCAATAATTGTATCACCAATCGATCAGAAATATGGCTACGCATCGATAACAATGCTTTCGAATGTTGATTTTCAACAAGAAACACAATACACCACAACAATCAACCGCTAGTCAAATTTCCCCAAGTCAATCTTCTCCCCTAACTCTTGCCTTACAGTGGAATTTACTGGGTCTTCGAGGAAGACTTTCTGAATTATAAATTCTCATTTCACAATACAACCCCATAGCAATAGCCCTACAAGAAACCAATGTCCCTGAATCCATCATTCCATCAAATTACATTAAAGGATACAATTTGTACATCAAAGAAAATCCCGATAAACCTCAAAGAACCGGTACAGCATTGGCAATCAACTCTGAAATCCCTCATCGCCGTATCGATCTCTCCTCTTCTCTTCTTGCAATAGCTATTGAAATTGATTTTCCAGTCAAAGTAACACTAGTCTCCATTTATATTTCGCCTGTTTCGCAATCCAATAAACTAATTAAATCTCGACTTACTAAAATAATGGATATAATTACATCACTTTTTCTTTTAATAGGTGATTTTAACGGACACTCTACTCTCTTTGGGGTGGAAATTCTAACAATTCCCGAGGACTTATGTTAGAACAGTTCATCGACGAACAGGGTTTAACTCTGCTTAACGATGGTCATCACACTAGAATTGATCCCTCATCCGGTAAATCATCGGCTCTTGATCTGTCCATTTCCTCACACAATCTCATTTCCCAACTGTCCTGGAAGGTGCACGATGATTGTTACCACTTGTCGTCCTAGATGGAAATATGAATTGGCAGATTGGGACAAGTATCAGAACGAAGTGTTCGATCATTTTACCTCTAATCCTCCCACTTCTCCGGAGGAGTTCGTCAAAACTCTGTTTGATATTGCCAAACATCATATTCCCCGAACAAGTGGTTCTCCTGGGAAAAAATCGGTACCATGGTGGAACCCTGAAGTGCGGGCTGCTATAAAACTTCGTCGTAAGAAACTCCGTGCCCTCCAGAAAATGACAAAAGGTGATCGTAAAAACTCCGTAGCACATTTAGAATTCAAAACAGCCAGAAATGCAGCTAGAGATACCATCCGTCAGGCCAAACAGGACAGTTGGGAAAAATTTATCTCCGCTATCAATCCTGAAAGTACATCAAAGGAACTTTGGGATAAAGTAATCCGTTTGAGTGGTAGTAAAAGTCGACCCCCAATAAAAATACGTATAAATAATAATGTTGCGAGAGGCAACAGGTGGACAGGGGATTTCTTCCGTAAATATAATACCAGAACCCAGAATATAGGAATTCGTAGAGATATTATAATTTTCCTGTAAATAGGTTACATAGTTTAAGTTATAATGTGTTTTGTATATATCTATAGGTGTGTTCTATAATAATTTTATTTGCATGTATGCTGTAAATTTGATTTGTAATAAGTGTTTCATTTTTACTCACGTTTAGTCCCCTTTCTGTAGTTGTTTAATTTTAGCTGTTTTTGAGAGTAGAATGCGACAAGCTGTAATGTTTGTATCGTTTAGATTTTGAAGAAATTCTATTTTATTTATTTTCTTACCACGATTCCAACTCTGTAGGCTAGTTTTTAGGTTAGATAGTAGCTCTATTTAGCAGTAGTACCCTAGAAGCTATTAATTCAGGTTTAGGATAGTTATAGGTTCAATTTAATTTAATTATACTCACTAGATTAGGTAGTAATGTAAGTATAAACTATTATTTAGTATTAATCTCTTTTATGAAAAATGTACATTATTTAGTATTAAGCACAAATCCTATACCGCACGGCCTTTTAGATATACTTCGCTATATGGCCTTTGTTTTTGGTTATCTGACACTTACCCCGATCGATGATAGACACCTTTGTCAGTTATACGTCACGGGCGATCGCATGCCAGGGTTGCCTTCGCTCGATCAAACGAGGGGTCTGCTGGATTGTGGAGATGCGCAGCCAACTAGGGATGGCCAATACTCCTCCCAGGTAAGCCGGACGTCTGGTCGGCTTGCTCCTCTCCGCGTCGAACATCCAGGACCGCCAGTTTGGTCACAGGGCGATCGTATATGCCAGTCGATGTCCTTACTGTAGCTGACCTGATTCGACCATCTTTGCCTGGTTGCGTTGCGATGACTCTACCTTTCGGCCAGGAATTCCGGGGCAGGTTGGAGTCTACGATGATCACTACGTCGCCTCGGTCAATCGGCTTCGAATCGACGAACCATTTCGTCCGTCTTGTAATGTCCGGGAGATAGTCTGATAGCCAGCGCTTCCAAAATTGATTTGCCAGCGCTTGTGATGTACGCCAGTTTTGTTTGAGAAGGACGCCACTGTCATCCAGCGAGGTAAACGGTTTCGAGCCATCGGACGACCCCAGAAGAAAGTGGTTCGGTGTGAGTGCTGGTGACGACTCGTTATCGATAGGCACGTGAGTGAGTGGTCGGGAGTTCGGCGTGCTCTCAACTTCCGTGAGTAGGCTTCTCAGCACTTCTTCGGATGGCTTCCTTGAGGGGCAGATGGCCATCAGATTTTTCTTCAGGCTCCGGATTAGTCGCTCCCAACTGCCACCCATATGGGGAGCCAGAGGTGGGTTGAAGGTCCAGCTCGTCTCCGTGGTTATGAATTCCTTCATAACCTGTTTGTAGTCGACTGCTTCTTGCAGGTTCTTGAGTTCACGGCTGGCGCCAATGAAATTGGTACCCCGGTCGCTCCGAATAGTTCTTGGAGTTCCGCGTCGGCCCATGAAACTTCTAAGAGCAATTATACATGAGCTGATGCTTAGCGAGTTGGCCAATTCTATATGGATCGCCCGTGTCGTAAGACAGGTGACGATCATTCCCCATCTTTTCTCCGTTCTTCTTCCGATAACAACTTCCATGGGACCGAAGTAGTCGACGCCTACATGAGTGAAAGGGCGTGTGAAAGCAGCTAGCCGTTCCGCTGGGAGGTCCGCCATGATTGGAGGTTGTGGAATCGAGGATTCGTTTTTGCACCGCTGACAGCCCTTCCTTGTCGCTGCATACTGAACGCGAATGCGAGGAATGACGTACTTTTGACGAAGTTCGTTCACTATGGCTTCGTGATTTTGATGGTGGAATTTTTCGTGGTAGTGGGTGATTAACAGGGAGGTTACAGGGTGGTCGTTAGAAAGGATCACTGGGTTCTTTGTTTCTTCGGTGGCGTACTGGCATGCGGCTATTCTACTCCGCATTCGCATTACCCTGCGATCGTCTAACCAAGGTGACAGCTTGTATAAACGGCTGCTTTTAGGAAGGGTTCTATCTGGTGTATCACTGCGGTTGTTCAAGAAGAAGGCTACTTCATCGACATAACCTTCTAGTTGAGCTAGGCGAAACAGAAAACCTTCAGCAGCATACAGTTCGTCTCTAGATAGCGGTCCATTTTCAGCTGGCTTGTTTGTACTCCTACGACCGCAGTTTCCGGCAAAACGGTGAACATAAGCAACCACATTGATGAGCTTCTTCCAGCTAGAGAATTTCGAGACGATAATCATAGGATCGGACAAGGAGAGATGTGCTATGAAGGAGGGTCGCAACTCGTTGTCTGTAAGATCTGACTTTGATGAGACTTTCGGCCAATCCGATTCGCTACGGTAGAGAAAATCGGGACCTCTGAACCACCTGGATTCGGGAGTAAGATCAGGTTGCGTATCCCACTTGGTACCATCATCTGCAACGTTTAGTTTTGATGGTACCCAAAACCAATCTTCCGCTTCTGTAACGTCGAGTATTTCGCTTACACGATGTGCCACGTAAGTGCTGTATCGTCGATGATCCGAATTTATCCAGCTGAGCACGTCACGAGAATTGGTCCAGAAGAATTCACGATGTATCGTAGTCTGAAGGGTTTGCGTAACCGACCTTGCTAATCTAGCTCCTATGAGAGCTGCTTGCAGTTCCAGTCGTGGGATGGAGTGGAACTTCAAGGGGGCCACCCTTGTCTTGGCTGCAACTAAAGAGCAGCAGACGACACCATTGTGTTCGAAACGGAGGAACATGGTGGCGGCTATACCGTTTTCGCTGGCGTCTACGAACATATGTAGTTGTACTATACAATCACTGGGGATCACCGAAGATCGAAGACACCGTGGAATTCTGACGCTTTCCACCTGCGGCAACACTTTCAACCATCTGGCCCACTTCTCGTACAAAGAATCGCTGATTTCTTCGTCCAATTGAACTCCCGCACGCCACACTTCTTGAAGAAGAATTTTCAAAAACATCAGGAGGTGAGAAATCAGTCCAAGGGGGTCGAAGATAGTCATGAGGACTTGGAGCATCTGACGTTTTGTGGGTCGACAACGACCGGCGAGCAGATCGGGATTGTAGTGATTCCATCCAATTTTGTACACGAATTCGTCGGCTGTTGTGCACCACCACATCCCTAGCACTTTCTCCGTAGTCATCGGTCCCATCGACATATCCATGTTCTTCTCCGTAGTACTGCTTTCGTTCAGCGCGTTTAACACCTGGCGCAACACTGATAACCCATCCACCATTACCGAACACCTCGCACATCACTTCTCCCTGGCCTCATCTTCCTCCATATTTTCTGAACAGTTCTTGTTCCATAAAACAACCACTGAGGCTTCTCCACCATGCTTTGATACTGATCTTGTCCTGGAATACAACAAAGACTTCACTTTCGAGGAACTAGCGTGGGCTCTGAGTAGGGTAAGTGGTTCATCCGCTGGACCAGACGACGTAGGCTATCCTCTTCTCAAAAATCTTCCCCTAATCGGTAAAACTATCCTTTTGTTTATGTTCAACCAAATATGGGACCAGGGAGAAATTCCCACTGACTGGAAAAAAGGTCTAGTTATTCCCATCCCTAAACCCGGTAAAGACAGGAATAATGCAGACAGCTACCGACCTATCACTCTATTGAACTGTATTGGGAAGGTTTTTGAGAAGATGGTAAATAGATGACTCATGACTCAAATGGAGTCCCAAGGCTTACTCGACAATCGCCAGTTTGCTTTCCGGCCAGAAAAGTCCGCGGATGATTACCTTACGGAGCTAGAGGATCTCATTGATGGATACCTTGAAAGAGGTATGCATGGTGACTGTGTTTCTCTGGATCTGTCGAAGGCTTACGATCGTGCATGGCGTTTTCCCATCCTAATGTCGCTCGAAGAATGGGGAATCAAGGGCCGCATGGGTCACTACGTTCAAAATTTTCTTGACGATAGGAGATTCAGAGTCATCATAGGAAACAACCGATCTGAGGTCAGGTCTCAAGAGAACGGTATCCCCCAAGGTTCAGTAATCGCACCCACACTCTTTCTCATCTGTATGCAATCCCTTTTTGAAACTATTCCCCCCAATGTCCATATACTGGTTTATGCAGACGACATTACCATCATCACTTTCAATATTTTCAAATCGTTAGCCAGAAAAAGGATTCAATCCGCAGTCAATATTGTTGCCAAATGGACTGATGAAAGAGGTTTCATCATATCCCCTGAAAAATCCCAACTCCTCCATATTAGTAGCAATAGGAAAAAGCCTTAAACCAGACCACAATAGAAGCAGGACAGACTCTGAAAATCCTTGGAGTTTACCTTGACCGGACTCTCAGCTTTAGACACCACGCAGACGTTGTTCGGAAAATCACCGAGCGGCGGCTACAGGTCATTAGGACGATTGGGCAAGAATTCCATGTGCACATAGAACATCCATCATGCCCAAAATCTTCTACGGTGCAGGTTTTTTCAGCAGAGGTGGCGATATCATAACCAAAAAGCTACGTCCGTTGTACAACAAGGCTTTCCGATCAGCTTCCGGAGTTTTTATCACTAGTCCCATATCCGCTATAATGGCCGAGTGTGGTCAGCTCCCCTTCGAACATTATATAACAGTCTGCGTGGTGACTAAGGCTATTCGATGGTTAAGTCTGAAAGGTAGTCAAGAAGCCCCCTTAGTAACAAGAGCAAACGATCTGTTCAACTCCCTTACCAAACTAAATCTCCCTCCAGTTGCAGTGTTACCCAAAACCAAAAACAGACCTTGGAACCAACCACCTCCTAAGATAGATCTCTCTCTTTTCCGAAAAGTAAAAGCAGGTGATCCCCCGTTAAAAATACAACAACACTTTAACAATCTACGTTCAGAAAAATACAATAATTACTTCCACATCTACACCGACGGTTCCGTTTCTAATGGAAAGGTTGGCTATGGTATCACTAGCGCATTAACCAGTATTAGTTCCTCCCTACCTACATCTTGTTCCATCTTCAGTGCCGAAGCTTATGCCCTCATGAAAGCTTCCAACTTGAACCCTGCACAGTCTGAGAATCCAACTGTCATCTTTAGCGATTCAGCTAGCTGTCTCCGCGAAATGGACTCCAGTTCCATGAAACATCCTTGGCTCATGTCAGCAGAAACATCCTCCATAGCTAATCACGTCTCCTTCTGTTGGGTCCCAGGTCACTCTGGTATCCGAGGCAATGAGGAGGCGGACCGATTGGGTGGTGCTGGTCGAGAAATGAATCCCGAAACAGTTGATGTTCTTTCTATGGACGTTGTCAGATGGGTAAAGGACCAAATAAGGGAAAGCTGGGATCTTGAATGGTTCAATAGCCGAGGTTTCGCCCTAAGAAGAATCAAACAGTCTACATCTCGTTGGCCAGATAATAAAAACCCCAAAGACCGCCGTATTCTTTCCAGACTTAGAATTGGTGCTACCCGTCTTACCCATAGCTACCGAATTACCAAAGAGGAACCTCCAAACTGCATCACATGCGGTGTCCCACTGTCCATCCCCCACCTTTTGTTAGATTGTAGAGCCTACAGTACCGAACGTTTGACTTATAATCTAGATACAACCATAGAGGAAGTTTTATCACCACCCACTGAACAGAAGCTGCTGGAGTTCTTGAAAGCAACCGGATTGTATGACCAAATTTAATTGAAGCAAACAGGGACGAATGACCGTTTACGGTTAAAGTCCCATTAAAAAAAAAGACAAGACAAGCATTAGCTCATTTTCGCTTCGGACGGCGTGGTGAATAGCAATAGTAGCAGTAGGAAGGTGGTGGTTTGTCCACTCCTTCACACCTAACAAGCAACAATTGACTGGCCGTGGCAAAGGAGCAAAAGGTCTGGTAAAAGAGGCGCCAAGCGTCATCGAAAAGTTCTTCGAGATAACCGTCATCGGTCGTCTGGCTCGCCGTGGTGGTGTCAAACGTATCTCCGGTCTGATCTACGAGGTGTGCTGAAGGTGTTCCTGAAAAATGAGGTCCGTGATGCTGTCACCTACACTAAACACGCCAAGCGTAAGTGGCCATGGATGTCCTCTACAATAAAACGGCTCTTCTCAGGGCCATCAAGCTTACATCAGTAAAGAGTTGGAATAGAATTTATCTGTGCCTGTTTGTCCATATTCAGAACCACAAGCCCCTAACGACCACACAAAATGCTCTCCAGAGTTGTAATCTTGTAACCAAACTTGGAAGCAGGGGTGCAAGTGATTTTGATTGATTCTCTTAATCAACTTTCTCTTTGAAAAAGATTACTACAAATTTGGTACGCCTACAATTCAAAAACGGAAAGAGTTGAGATAATAGATAATTGATCAATTAAAAGAACTAAATGCTCTTCACATTTATTCCTTCCACTAGCGGTCCTACGTTAAGCTTCCGTTCGTGCCCCTAGGCACGGACCCTTCTACGTTTTTAATTTTTACTCAAAATACCGTGTAAATTTTTCCCAGAAAGACTTTGTTTTGCTCTGCAACTTTGTCTCAGACGTCATTTCGATCAGAAGTTATGTTTAGATAAATTTATTCAAAACTGACAAAGACGCAATTACAAAATCCAAAATGGCCGAATTTTAGACCAAATGCGAATGATTGCCCATAACACACAATTATGCAAAGTTTTATGCAAATCGGAGAAGGTCGAATTTTTACGATTCGTCATTTGGCATGGTCAGTTTTATGAACTTAGAGTTTTTTTTCGGTGGCATCATTGTACATTTTTGTGCCCTAAAAGTGATCAGGATTGAGGTTTTACAGCCTGAAGACATCCACTAGTGCTAATTAACCATGAGTTTCTAGATCGAATCGTTCACAATCTGAAAAATGACAAGGATAAATCTCGTTCTTTCGCTTGAAATTCTAACACCTTGTCAACAAGCTCCGTGAACTGTCAAGAAAGTGAGGTTAAACCTTACAATGCAATGAAAGTACGGGAATATACTTTTGCTTTTTGCTGCACAGAATCTTGCGGAAAAGCAAGTGCGGGAACAGACCCATTGAAATAACTGATGCCATGTGAGTTGGAACATTCGATTTTGCTTAATCACGCTAATGAATTGAACACCACTACGAACACTTCCTTCGTTCAACAGTTCCATTGAATGTGTATTATTTATCCAAACGTTAACAAAGCTCTACTGGATTGCAGAAGGTCATGTGGCCGAACCATTCATTGGCCCGAAAGTAGCCGTCCGTCGATGGTACCATTTTCTGTCTACGCACCGTCTAGCCGCCACCGAATTTGACTGCTAGAGGCGAGTCGTGATTGCTAAATAGTTTTCGGTTAATGCGTCATGGAACTATATAGGGTTGAGATCTAATTTCCGTCACACTAAGCCTTACCCGCACTTTACCTCTCTTGTTTTTTTCCTTGATTTGTTTTCCGTCGATCTTGTTTTCCGTGCTGAGCACCAATGCTACCGACGCCAGGGAGGCAGCTCCCACACTTGGACCCTACCTATCGACCCATCAAACTCATGAACCGGGGACCAACGGCTTTACTTCCCTTCCGAAGGAAAGCGTGATCAGAGATGTTATGCCTCAGAACATCCCGGCGGCGCCGACTGGGATTGAACCCAGGCCTGCTGGGGTGAGAGGTAATCATGCTTACCACTATACCACCGGCGAAATGTATTTACCTTTCCATACGTACCGTTAGATTTGATAAAGAGTCACAAATTGTTGAGATATTGTTAAAAAATCTAAATCAATTCCATCCAAACACATTGAAACGTCATTGGATTTACTTCATTGGTTTGTAAAGAATAGATGTAAATATTCATATTATGCGTTATAATATACTTTTTTGGTAGCTTTTAAACTAGATTAATTCGATCAAGTCGAAATCATTGATGTTGATGTATTGGATGTTTCTACTCGATATGACGGAAATGGGCACTTATGCCGAAGTAGTTATCTGCCCTACCTACCGGCGCACTGGACGACCCCGGCGGGTTTGATGCCGGTACCCAGTGGCACCGGTACCGGTTGTTGGTGGTCGTCTGGTAGAGCAAAACAAAAAAGAAGCAAAACAACTCTGTGGTTGGATGGGAAGGGTTTATAAAGTTTTTTTTTTTCGATGTCGATTCAGCCGTCAAGAAGTCTGCGTTTTTATTCGGTTTGATGATTCGATATAACACAGACACACTTCCTGATGGGAAGTGATTCAAGGACCGGTCGAGTTGGAAAACGATCGTTAGAAAGGGTACAATGAGAGACGGTTTTTCGGTAAAAGATATGCTCGCTCGTTCAGTGTTGTGCTGAATTGGTTTACAGAGGTGAAGGTCGGTCTGATATCTCACAGTGCTGGTTTTCATTTTTAAGTATATTGTATAATAATACTAATAGATGTAGATAAGAAGAGATTCGATCAGAAGGAGCCTCCCTTAGCCCAGTCGGTAAAGGTGCAGCTATAGAGTAAGCCGGGGTAAAAGTTTGAGTGGGGTAATAGTTCGTTTTGAGGTTTTTTACGACTGTGCAAAATAGAACTCATTGTTTTGGCACTTGTCCGGAAGGTCTTTTAGCCAAAATTTCCCACAAATATTACGTAAATTGGTGATTTTTTCTAAGAATTATAGGCAAACGTGTTTTTGGGATTATAAATTATAACATATGTACCAACTTTGGAGGCGTACAACAAGAAAAATGCAATAGAAAAGGAATAGTTTTATTTCAGGTCATGATTGCGTTTTTCTTGAAGATTATTTGAGGAGTATCAGAATTTGATATGTAATCAGGAAGCTAGAATTGCCTAAAGTGGGGCAAAAGTTTGAGTCAGCGGGGCAAAAGTTCGAGTCTTGTCCCAAACCCATGCATTCACAAATATCTAAATTGCATTCATTACTCTAAACAATCATAAATGGAGCAGAAATGTGACAAAATCCTCGAAAAAATGCAAACTTATTGCATTTATTGAGGGAAACAGGGCTGGTAGTGAGTATGTGATTGAATAGTAGTGACTTTAGTGACTAAAATAACGAAAATAGTGACCAAATAGTGACTTTTAAACAATAAAAAAGTGACCAATAGTGACATTTATTAATTGGAAAGATATGGTTTCAATCTTCCGTTGATTGCGATTGCCACTTCGAGAAATTTTATAAACTCACAAACCCATCATGCGCATTTTTCATGTTTCTAAAAAAATAAAACAAACAATTTAAGGATCCCATTGTCCTCAAAAAATAAGTATGAATTGAATAAGCTATTTTTTCAAACAAACTATCTACTAAGTTGATATTAGATCCAAATCACACTTTGATGATTAGATCACAAAATTGAGGCACAGACAAAATTGTTCAAATTCAAAGATTTAGACAGATTTTGACAATTTTAGGACAGTCAATTTTAAATATCTAGAATATAGAATAAGCGATGCGATTAGCGATTAGTATTTTAATTAAAAAAAAATCGTTCTCCTCTTTGTAGCCGCTATAGCGCACTGGTCGTCTCTATTCCTTCCAAGAAGAGAATCTTCTGTAACACATAGAAATAAATTCATAACTGTGGGACCTAGACTTAGACCTAGACAACTTTTCTAGATCGCAAAAACATCTCATTTGTATGGAACGAAGAAAATTATCCCAGATGGAAAGATCACGGGCATAAAGCAACATTTGAATGCGTCTAGGACTAAAAATCTCGATCGTGAAAAAATAGGGATTTAGGGATGTATTTTAGAGTTTTGGACAAGGGGTAAGTCACTCAACACATTATGCCGAAATTAAATTCGGCACAACTTGGACACATCCATCGGCACATCTTCGGCACAATTTCGTAAGTATTGGTACATTTTAAATAAAATGGGAGCACTACTGGACAACTGTCATTACGTGCTGTTTGACTGTATATTCAGTAACATCCTCTAATTGAATATACCAGAGGAACTCAGACGAGCAGTTAACTTATAGATCTAAATACAAAATGTAGGTTCTAGAGTGGGCTCAAAAGACAGAGGCAGTTGATCAGACCTCATTAATACACTTAATTCGAATAATGCTGCAACTCACACCAAACAAACTACAGAAGTCTATTCATCATCATCTATAGTCGATCTTGAATTATGTTCCCAACCGGTTCCAAATCTTTCCGGCCGCTAATAGACCGTTGCTTTTCACATCACGAAAGGCTAGGTTTCTGATCTGCCTTTGAGGGCATTATAAAACCCTAAAACACAGGATTTTTATTGTCCTATGAACACAAAACATCATAATTTCGCACACCCGCCACTTCCCGCGTCATCCTCAATCCTATTTATCCCTGCAACTTCAACCCAAAACATTCAAGGTGTCAGAAATACCCGGTTGCCGGGATGGGTATTTTACAAACAATCGCAGCTTGCTCTATGACCGGCACAATCGGCACACCTGTGGTACACTGACAAATAAGATGACCCAAGATTGGTGTGCGGAGTGACCTATCCCTTGGTTTTGGACATTTTTTTTGGCTTCAAAATTCGAGATCACCGAATTGAGAAAATTGCAATGCCTGACATAATTTTCCAATTTTTTTACATGTAGAATGTAAGTGTCCTTGAACAATTTGAATGCTTCTGAAACATATAAAATAATATGTTATTGCCATGGACATATTTTGTTTTTCTAAAACCTGGACCTGGCAATTTGTTTTCGTAGTTCTGGATTATTCGTACGAAAAAAATGCAATACAATTTAATGGACTTAAAAAGGAACTCCTGATTCTGTGACATGATATTTTCGGTGTTTGGACAAATGCTAAAGCTACCGGGTGTCAGAGATTATTCAAATTCTGACCTTTGAAAAAATGTCGAGAGCACTTTCCTAGACTACTTTTTGACATTTTAGACTTGGAAAACATGCAAGATTTCGAAGGAAAATAGCCAGACTACTGGGTCTAGAATTTTTTCGGAACCTCTGACAATTTGTGATAGGTCTAAAACCAATTCGAGATCAAACAAATAATCTTTCTAACACGCATTTGTTACCAAATAAATCTGTGATTTGATGTAAGTTTTTAAAGTTTGTTTTTACCCTCAACATGGTAGTAAGAAAGTGACTTTAGTGACTAAATTTTAAGGAATAGTGACTTTAGTGACCTTTTGATGAAAAAAGTGACTTTTTAGTGACTGGCTTGAAAATAGTGACCAAGTCACTAAAAAGTGACCTGCTACCAGCCCTGGAAAACACTATTTTTGAGTGGATTACGTTGTTTGCCAAGTTCTGATACTAGCTGGGCACAAACATGTGGTTTCTTTATGTTTTTCACACCATCATGGGGTATTTAAAGATGTGTAGTGGCAAAATTGCTGAAACGATTTCTTCTATTAATTTCAGAAACATTTCTAGAACTTCATTGAAATTCTAAGAACTAATTTAATTATTTTGTTCTTATTGCACACAAATAGTGGGCAAAATAGTTCCAGGCAAAATAGCATAAAAAAAATTACAAGGGACAGCCCTATGGGGTTGTACGCAATGGTGTCGTAGGACTACGTGGTCTTATATAATAAATTTTATTTGTTAACTGCAGCAGGAGCCTATCGATTGACGTATTAAGAATTAAAATCCATCATCTCTGGATCAAAATCAGATCACAGGAAAGTAAAGCCGTTGGTCCCCGGTTCATGAGTTGATGGGTCAATAGGTAGGGTCCAGGTGTGGGAGCTGCCTCTCTGGCGTCGGTAGCATTGGTGCACAGCACGGAAAACAAGATCGACGGAAAACAAACCAAAGAAAAAAAATCACTTTCATGCCGCGACCGACTTTGGTTTTTGAAATTGCACCCCCTTAAAGTACATGGTATGTTAGATTTCAACATATCTAGATAGAGTTGGAATTAGGCGTAACAGCTTTTGTAAACGATAACTTCTCTGGATGATTGTTAGGAATTCAAGGCACGCTCATGCAAACCAACATTACCGTCGGGTAGGGGAAGTCTTACCCTACCTGATGGTGATGTTGATTTGCGTGAGCGAGGCTTGACTTTCAAGACATCATCGAAAGAAGTCTTTGCTTACAAACGCTGTTACGCTCTAATTCCAGCTCTATCTTGATATGGAAACTGACATCGGAAGAAAAAAATGAAAATGTCCAAAAATACTCTTTTACAAATTTATGGTGGTCCTGAAAAGAACCGTTATGTCGTGATGGTTGAGTAATGCTGAGCTATTAGGGTGTTAAACACATATGATGCTGGTGAACTGTATGTTGTTTGGAATGAGAGTGACGCGGCATAGATGGCCCACAGCGATTCAGGAAGAGCTACTGATTCCGATCAATAGCGGTGCGGCTTCTTCCTCCTTCTATGTATGCTCGCTGCTTTTCGTTGTGTACTGGAGAACAATGTTCAACGCCACGCAGCACTGCTGCTGCTGCTGATGCCAACGACCGGACACCATCACACATGGTGATTGGAACTGAATCCGATCAGCATTGATAGCTAGCTGCTTGCGGGGAGCCTTTCGTTGTGTACTGGATAACACCACCACTCACCACGCGGTGATTGAATAAACACCGTTTGGTGAGACCGGATGGAATTCAACTTTGAAATCTGTGTTAGGGAAATCGTTTTCAATCGGTGATAATTTCAATTAGCACAACAACAGTTGCACGTTCGTGCAATTTTCGATAGTGACATTTTGAAAAAAATTTAGGTCTTAAATTTAGCAGATACATAGAAATATTTCTAATCGATTGGTGATAAAATTATTGAAATTGGTCCAGGGGCAGCTGAGTTTTTTACGTTCAAAATCTTTCATAATTTTGAACCATATTCCATTTTTGATTTTCACAAAGTGGTCCCCATATAGAAATCACAGACGTAGTCCTACGTCAAAAAAATATTGAATTTTTTAATCGATCTTCTTCGATTGGTATGAATCTTTGCGTAAAGTTTGTTTGTTATGGGAAGTGATTCACATTATTGTTAAAATTCGACCATTTTGGAGCTTTTAAAATTTTCAAAATGGCGTCGATGAATTAAAAAAATGTAGCACGGAAACGGCATTTTTGATCGAAATGACGTCTGAGACAAAGTTGTATAGAAAAATAATGTCTTTTTGGGAAAAATAAACAAAAAATGTATTTATTTTAAGTAAAATTAAAAATAAATACAAATAACTTAAAATGTCCTTGCCATGAAAAAATATCTCAACAAAAAATTTAGAATTTGATTTAGAATATCTCAACACTCTTAATGATTTAGAATATTTTAACACTCTTCCGAAAAATCGTTCTAGCTACAAATGGATCGAAAACTCATCAAAAATATGTAAAAGACAGTTATAAGCCTTGAATGAGTGCCCCATCTTACTTTAAAGCAAGATCACGCTGGAGGCAGCTGGGTTCTATTCCCGGTCCAGTATAGGAATTTTCCAGGTTGAAAAATTTCTATGGGCATACAGTATGATTGTACTTGCCACACAGTAATATTTACTAATGCAAAAATGATACAGGCTCAGAAATCTCTCAATAGATCACATCATTCAAACAGTTTAAAATTTTCCTTCCACTCGAACTTTGCTGGGGATCAATATTTTGAAAAATTTCTCCTATAACCTCGAGAAAATAGTGTTTATTGCTTCATTAGCTTAAAATCGCTTGTAGAAGGTCGTCTCAAAAATGCTCAACAATATTGTTGTTTATTAATTTATTTGGTAAGGCTCAAACGGATTAACTTTACAGAGCCGAAGATTCTTGTATACAATACATATTAAAACTATAGTCAAACGGTACAACACAATAAACACTTTATCTTCCGCTATCCAAAAAGCCTCCTCCATCAGAACTGGAGCCGCTTCCAGTGGTTTCATTGTATGACAGTTACGCCAACAGGGGTCAGAGCGCTTCAATTGCAGCAATGGACGCAAAACGGGGTCAGCACTCACACACTCATCACTAAACGGTTGCTTTCCAAAGTCGACAACGCATCGACCGAAAGAACTGCTGATGAAGAACAATGAGGAGGACCACACAATGGTTGCTGCCGAAAAAACAGACGATCGCGCGACACGCATTGAGGGTGACCTGTTTTTGTGTCCCTCGACAATATGATGAATTAAAAACTGTTGAAGTGCTCCGACGAAACGAAGTAGAGAGCCAGCGTAAAGTTCCAGTTGGGACGTAATAAAGCCAAAGAAAAAGATCAGAACATAAAAAGTTACAATCTAAAGTAAGAAGGTTAAAATTCAGAAAAATAATTCTAACGCGCTTACTTTTATCAAAAATCTCCCAAATTTAAATGTTTTCTTTCACAACAAGTTGCACCAGTGCACAGTGGTCACGAAGGGCGATTTCCTAGAAATAAATAAAAAGTACATGAAGATGAAGCTTAATCAATGTAATGTCTTCAGAGAAGCTTTTTACTGCAAGAAGGTGCATCTGATTAAGGAGTTGTCCATAAATGATACGCATTGGGACGTCACTCGAAAATTCTTACTTTTTTGAGTTACGATTTTCGATATAGAAATGTTTCACAAAATTTTAAATAGAACGCATCATTTCCAATAACATTGCTCAAGACATACATTTTCTAGCAAATCATTCTTTATGGAAGCCCCCTTTAATCGATGTTTCGGCATTAACTTGAGTTTTCCAAGGCATACCATTTTCAGGAAAGTCTTTAATTTTTCAAAAAACACAACTTTTTAGAAGACAGAAAGGCGCTATCTAGTAAGCCTCAAAAGATACATGGGTTTATTTATTCAAAACATGATGTATTACATAAGTTAAATCTCAAAATGAAGCAAATATTTTTTTAAACTAATACCGTGATGGGATTTTTTATATTTTGATAATCATTTCAGTGCGAAAAGAGTGGAGGGGCAATCGTTAATTACTGCGCCGGAGTTAATCAAATATAGAGATTTCATGTGTAATTATGGCTTTGAAATCGATATTTCTTCAGTAACACATTCATTTGACATAGTTGGAGATCCTTAACGTCAAATATCAGACTAAAGTGGACATTTTAAACGAAATATGAGGAGATGAAATTATAGACTTGGTAGTTCCATTATAGAACGGCAGTGTAAAAATTGTATATATATATAAAGTTAAAAGCGAGCAAAGGACAATTTTGAGGAAGATACGAATCGGGTTGATCATCCCCTCACCACCCCTCAACAGCCAGCGGGTGAATTTTGTAAAGGGCATGATCAACCGATTCGTACATTCCTCAAAATAGTCTTTTGCTCGCTTTCTACTTTCTATATACAATTTTCACACTGCCGTACTATAACGGAACTTTCATCTCTTTATGTGTCGTATAAAATGTCAACTTTAAGTCTGGTATTTAACGTAATAAAAAAATGATAGATAAACGATTAGTTAAAGTACATACATTTGAGTTTTCGAGACATTGTATTTTTGGTGAAGTTTTTAATTACATAAAATGACCTAACTTTGCTGAAGACATGCGACATGCTATCTGACAAGCTTGTGAATGTACAGTAATGCGTCCTCGGAACTTTGCGGATATTTTTTTTTTTTAAAGTTCCAGAACACCTTAAAAGCTCCAGAAATTTCCTTGAAATTAATTGAAGTGCCCTTAGGTACATTGATCTATCCAGAATTTGTTTTAAACGAATTCCAGTTCATCACATAAAACTGTGCTGATGTTTTCAGAGCTTTCCTGAAGCACTCTTAATTCTCCTAAAGTTCTTCGTGACCATACGAAATGAATTGAACTGTCCTGAAAACCTTTAAACTTGGAGCTCTCTGGACTTCTCTGAAGTCTACGAAATACATTGATGTTTTCTTATCACTCCAAACACGATGTCTTCGTTAAAATGTGTTGCTGCCAATTTTGCAATGTTTGAAAAATCATTGCTCAGTAGTTTATCGGTAGATTTGGAATCTATTTATACCAGATAAATCTTTAAAGTATTTTGCTTTGAATGGCGCAAATAGATTTGCAATTCGTTACTAAATGGCTGAACTATGGATTTACACATTTACCGGAGGTATCGTGTTCGGAGTGTTAATTACTCTGGAGTTCTCTGGACATTCCTGAAATTGCAGGAACTTCTTCAGGGTTCGCGAAATTTTCCAGAATATAATGAATGTGTCTTGAATTTATTGCAACTTACCCTTATTGATGTGGATTTGCATAAAGTTTTTGGAACTTCCTTGAATTAATTGGAACCACTTTCAAGATCTCCCCGTAACGTGGGTAGATCACCTTTTCGTGGTATGTTACGGGATGTAAGATCTACCACCGATTCCTAGTTCTGACTAATTCAAACTAGGGGAACAGGATTTTCAGTAATCCAAGGAACACATCTTAGTCCTTCTTACTGTGTATGCCTTGTTGATAGTGACAAAACTCGGCTTTGTCCACCGAGCATGATCTTAAAACAAGGTAAAAATGAGTTATTTAGTCTTCATCTATGTGATTCCTAATCTTCTATTCGTTGTTTCCTAGTTTGAAGTGGTTAAGACTAGGGTTCTGATGCATGGTCATTATTGGTGTCATACCTTAATTATGTTGCTAAGGAATCCAATTTTGACTGACAAAGGGGCGCGCCTTTGGAGGGTGTTTCAACACTCCGAAAGGTATAAATAGCGGGACCTTGCAATTAGAGTCGGATCCTTGCGATAAAGGCAAGAGTGGCAACTGTAAAAAAAATCGAATACTTCATCATTTCTCAATAGTGATGGAGTAATACGACATGCACTAAACTAAGGACACTGGATATACTACAATAGATCAATTTACTGGTCGCAGTAGTGTTAGGTCCGGAACAGAGGAAAAAAAAAACTCTGAAAATCCGGTAAGATCTCTAGACCTAGAATCAAAAATATTCCGCAAGTTCTCCTACTTCTCTAAAAATCTCTTGACTTCCCTAAAATTCCCTGGAGTTCTTAAAACTTCTTCAAAGTACCTGCAGTTTTCCACCGTGAAGTTCATGAAGCTTCTCTGAACTTCCCACAATGTTCTTAAAGTTTTCGGAAGTTCTCTTATGTTCCCGCAGTTTGTTTATGAAACTTCCCTAAATGTTTTGGCATTTCCTTTCATTCCTTAGAACTTCTTTGAAATTCCTACAATTTATGTGAAGTTAATGGGACTGTCGTAAAGATCTCTGATCTTTGCTAATATTCATAGAACTTCCCTGAAGTTATCGCTATTTTCCTGATCATGTTCCTGAAATTGCCCTGAAGTTAATTGATCTGCCCTTAAGATATTCAAAGTTCCCTTATGTTTTCTGAAGTAACAAGAATTTTTTGGATCGTCTAAGAAGTTTCCGAAATTTTCCTTAAATATACTAGACTTCCCTGGAGTTCCTTGAACTATCCTTAAATATTTGAAACTTATTGAAGGTTTCCGATATTTTCCTGAAATTTAAGGAACTGTCTTAATGTTTTCGAAATTTATCTCGGAACTTCCCTGAAGTTCCCGTAATTTTCCTGATATTCATGGAACTTCCCTGAAGTTTTAGCTATTCCTCTAACCATGTTCCTGGACCTGCCCTAAAGATTTCTAAAGTTAACTGAAGTTATCTGAACTTCCATGAGGTTCTTGGACCATTTATGAAGTTTTTGAAATTTTTCCTAAGTTTACAAAACTTGCCTGGAGATTTTTGAACTATCCTTAAAATTTTGGAAGTTATTGAAGGATGCCGCTACTTTCCTGAAACTAATGGAACTGTTCTAGGGGTCTGGAAATTTATGTAAATTTCTGGGAACTTCCCTGAAGTTCGCGTAGTTTTTCTGATATAGGGGAAATGGCTTTAATGTTGGCCTATGGATCTAAGATTGGGCCCATCGCTAAAATTCTGCCATTTATCAATTTTATCTAGATGAACGCGTCATTGAGACGGTACTAATGGATATTTTTGGTCACTATTGAAGATTTAGTCAATTGCTGAGTTTATCTATGCCCAAATTTGGAGCATTTAGGCCGACATTACATTCATTTCCCCTACATGGCACTGCCCAAACTTTTGAGAAATGACCCAAAGTTTAATGAATTTTTTATGCAGTTTCGCTGAAGTTAATGGAACTGCCCTGAAGCTCGGTGGTCTTCACTGAAGTGAATTTTTCGAAAATTTTTGGCACTGTCCTGAATTTATTGAAAATTTAAACGTATATGCACTTAAGGTGGCCCAAATAAAACTAAACTATTCGTAACTGTTGAACCATCAAATGGTATATCTGACATGTTTTAAGGCACATTTGTAAGCAGATTTTTTTTTCAAACGGTTGTTTTTGAGTTTGAAATATTCTCATTCCACATTTAAAGGTGCCAATTCAATCTGGATGAAGACTCTCATTTGCTCATATGTCAAAAAATTTCCTTATAAAAAATGGTGCGCATAGCTTTTATAAAAGAGCGGAAGTTGATTGATATGTTTGAGCCAGTGCTGCCATTTCTCAGCCATTTTTGGCTTCCCGGGAAACAGAAATCAAATTCCCGGGAATCAGGAAATGTTTTAGTTCAGAGACCAGAAAAGCATTAATTTGAATTCTTGACAGTTATTTATCAGCATATCTATTTTTTAAACTTCTGTAGAACGATTTTTAAAATAAAGAGTAGTTCAACCGAAAAATTTAAATTCTTTTGAAAAAATCGGAAAATTTTGCCTGTCATTTGACTTTTTCCGGATTTTTTTTTACAACCCTCGGGAGATTCTTTTGACCTAGAAGATATTTCCGAATTCTCCCAGAATCTTGCAACTTTCTTCCAGAAGTTCTTCTGATTTCCTTGAGCTTATTTTGAGTTCCACTGGAAAGTTCATCAATTTTTTTCAAACACATTCAGCCATTCCATAGCAAAACGGTATAGTGGTTTTCAGAATTTCGTAAGAGTTGATAGTTTTGTTCCTTACCGCAAAATATTAGACCCGTATTTTTTGTTTGTTTAGTCATTAGAGTGGTCCGAAAAATCGATTTGTTTCAAAAATGACTATTTAAAAAAAAAATCATAGCTTTTGAACCACTGGGTCGCTTTTAAATATGGTTTTCATGGTTTGTAAACATAGGGCGCAGTATGTTTTTGTTTTTTTCCTTTAAAATTTAGGATTTTTTTTGCGTTATATTTATTTGAAGTTATCATGTTTTGGGTTTTCGCTCAATACTCCTATGCGACTAGACAGTGTACGTTAAGCAGTTGAGTTGTATCGCAGGCTTAGGTCTTATGTATTTAAATGGTTTAAGGTACCCTGCCCTTTGGTCAAGTGAGGGTAAGGGCGCGTTCTGTCAGGTTGGTTGAGGCAGATTTCATGTGTGAGTAAGTGATGAACATTCAGAGTTGGTTGGAAATGCTAACATGAAGCTTTAGTGTGATGATTTATTAGCTAGAGAATGATCTTTAGAAGAGGGTAGGTGGATAGTTCCGTTAGAGTACGGCAGTATGAAAATTGAATAGAAGTTGAAAATGAGCGAAGGGCCATTAAAGCGACAGTTTACAAGATAGACGCACATTTTTGCCTAGCCCGTACGATGTACGCGGGGACTTGAAGTATGTCTCCAAGTCCACAGGCAAAAATGTGCGTCCCTCTTGTTGCTCATAAACTGACTGCGGCTGTGGAATAGTTCTAGCGACGTTTTCATCACTACCTAAAGCCCCACGTTGGGAGAGCATTTCCAGTCGATGGTGTGTTATAATGCAGTTCTTCTTTACCCAACTATTGTGTTGCTCCTTTCGTCATGACCAACGTGATCATCTCAGAGAGAAAGCAGTAGGGTGGTTGTTGCGTGCTGTACCATCATCAGCATTGTTGACGGCTACTCCCGCCTTGAGTTGTTACATTCAAAGTGTTTTTTATGTTACTTCATACGCGAAGTTAACGATTTTCAGAGTTGGTTGGAAATGCTAACATGAAGCTTTAGTGTGATGATTTATTAGCTAGAGAATGATCTTTAGAAGAGGGTAGGTGGATAGTTCCGTTAGAGTACGGCAGTATGAAAATTGAATAGAAGTTGAAAATGAGCGAAGGGCCATTAAAGCGACAGTTTACAAGATAGACGCACATTTTTGCCTAGCCCGTACGATGTACGCGGGGACTTGAAGTATGTCTCCAAGTCCACAGGCAAAAATACTTCAAGTCCCCGCGTACATCGTACGGGCTAGGCAAAAATGTGCGTCTATCTTGTAAACTGTCGCTTTAATGGCCCTTCGCTCATTTTCAACTTCTATTCAATTTTCATACTGCCGTACTCTAACGGAACTATCCACCTACCCTCTTCTAAAGATCATTCTCTAGCTAATAAATCATCACACTAAAGCTTCATGTTAGCATTTCCAACCAACTCTGAAAATCGTTAACTTCGCGTATGAAGTAACATAAAAAACACTTTGAATCATGAACATTGTTATGTGCAATTCACAAAAGTGAGAAACTTGCTAATCGTACGGGAGGTGAGAAGGCGGGCAGGCATGGAAAATCATTTGCATTCATTTCGTGCATTCATTTACATTCATTTACCTCTAACTTTTTTTTTCAACAGCATTCCGCAAAATAATGTGTAGAGCTTTTGTAGGTTTTGTTATAAGCTACAACTTTTGTTAGCAAGTCAAATCCTTATCTCTTATGTATGATGTACCAGAGCGCACAGAAGCCACTACTGTTTTTCAGTGAATGTATTTTACATTCACTGAAAAACAGTAACAAGGTCTGCCCGCTCTAGTTAGTGATGCATAAGAGATACAGATATAAGTTATGAGCAAAATTTGTAGCTAATAACAAAACCTACAAAAATTACATACATCATTTTGCGGAATGCTGTTGATGAAAAAAGTTAGAGGCAAATGAATTTAAATGAATGTATGGAATTAATGCAAATGATTTTCCATGCCTGAAGGCGGGTACAAGAGATTCCAGAAGAAGCAATCAACGGCGACAGGCATCCATTAGGGCATCATTATAGGTAAGTATACATCATCAATGGTAAGTCACCGTATATACTTTCCCAAAATGATAGCATTTGCATATAAAAATATAAATTTAAAACTACATGAGCCAATAAATTTTGGGAAGGGGTGGGACCACCAGGGCACCCATTTGAAGCGATTTGGATGGGGAGAGTGAAAATGTCAACTCCCTGTTGCTAACATTTCATGGATAAAGGGCGGGCTCTTCTTCCCATTAATTGGGGCATTTTCCTGTTGGATGGCTCGTTTTCTGACCAATTGACTGATCAAGTTGTTGGAAGGAGATTCTTAACTGTCCCAAGGAGATGAATAAGCGAATTGCCTATCAATCCATCCATTCGTTTTTGGCCCTTCATACAGTGATTTGTTGATGTCAATCAGAGGTTATTAAGCTTGATCAAGTTCAATATTGAGGAGAGTCCACAGCTATCGGACTACCCAAGTAACCAACAAACCCGCTAAATCGCCGCTAAATTTGGTAGTTTTCGTGCTACAATGAGTGTAGACCACTATCATCATCATCAATACTCCTATGCTACTAGACTACCATGCGTATTTACCAAGTTACAGTCGCTATAAATCAGTCTAATCGCATAGGAGTATTGAGCGAAAACCCAAAACTTGATAACTTAAAAAAATATAACTGAAAAACGAAAAAAATGCATAACTGATTTTGTGATATGGTTTGTTAAAACCCTAAATTTTCAAGGAAAAATATAAAAACATATTGCACCCTCTGTCTGCAAATCATGAAAACCATAAAAGGCTATCAATGTTTTTCATCACAAAATCCCAATTTTTGATTATCATTATATTTTTTCCCAAAAAGTATTTTTAATTACCATTCATTTGATATTTTGATCATTGAAATAGGCCAAGTGGTTCAAAAGTTATGAATTTAGTCAGTCATTTTTGAAAAAAAAAAAAACGTTTTTTAGAACACCCTAACATGGAAGGAACAGTACCAGTTTTTACGAAATTCTGAGCACCACCATATCGTTTTGATATGGAATGGCTGAATTTATTAAAACTATCATTGGATTGAATCGTTTTTAACTACCCCAGAATATTATATATTTTTTGACATCCCCAGACGTTTCTTTCGGCTCTAATTTTCGTTTATATATCTAAAGGTTTTTTTTTTTTTTTCTCTGTTCGGGACATAACACCACTGCGACCAGTAATTTGATCTATTGTAGTATATCCCGTGTCCTTAGTTTAGTGCATGTCGTATTACTCCATCACTATTGAGAAATGATGAAGTATTCGGTTTTGATACAGTTGTCATTCTTGCCTTCATCGCAAGGAATCGATTCTAACTGAAAGGTTCCGCTATTTATACCCTTCGGAGTTGGAACACCCTCCAAAGGCGCGCCCCTTTGTCAGTCAAAATTGGATTCCTTAACAACAAAAACAAGCTATGACACCGATAATGACCATGCATCAGAACCCTAGTCTTAACCACTTCAAACTAGGGAACAACGATTAGAAGATTAGGAATCACATAGATGAAGACTAACTAACTCATTTTTCCCTTGTTTCAAGATCATCCTCGGTCCAGGCAACCCGAGGACTTATCACTATCAACAAGGCATAAAAAGTAACAAGGACTAAGATGTGTTCCTTCGATTACTGAAAAATCCTGTTCCCCTAGTTTGAAGAAGTTAGGACTAGGAATCGGTGGTAGATCTTACATCCCGTAACGTACCACGAAAAGGTGATCTACCCACGTTACGGGGCAAAGGTCTAAAGGTTGGACCAATCGATACAAATCTCATGTTGTTCAATTTTTCTGGACAATTCAAATAAATACTTTTGGTCGCTGCTGAAAAATTGTCAACACATGTCTACGTTTGAAATTTATGTATGGGCCTAATATTAGGGGCACTTAGGCCGAAATTAGGGACATAAACCCTAACTCTGATATCTCCGGAAGTTTTTCCTGGCTTCCTCCGAAAATTTCTTCAGGCTTCTCTCGGAAAACTCTTCCGGTATCTTCTCTAACATTCTTTCAATTTTGCTTAACGGGTGTTCAATGAAAAATGAGAATTTTTTCAGTCAAATAGCTAGTTGAATCTTTTTTTTTTCAACGAATTCAGTATTTTTTTATTAAAAACGTAATGTTTATTCATCAAAAAAACGTCAATGAATATTGAAGTCAGCCGTACGACACAACTTAGTTGCGATGCTTTCACGAGAGCGCTGGCCGGCACTGAAATCATTCTTATTTTTTATTGAACACCCGTTAGAAGATCTTCAGATTACTCTTGAATATTATTCTCCATAGAAATTTATTTTGACTCCCCTGGGAATTGTCTTATAGCTTTCACCCAAAAATCCATCCAAGAAATTGGAACAGAATTCCCGGGAATCAGGAAACGTGATTTATGGTAAATTTCCCGGAAATTGTTTCCCGGGATGTCTCGGGTAGGAAACACTAATCACAGCATAATCTGGTTGGTAGATAAATTTGAGACAGGCTGCTCAATCCGGGATTTTAGGGGAATAAGCAATGAAAAGATCTCGAAACACAATCTTTTTTTATTTACGAAATCGCACAGTTCGCACATGACCTTGAATTTCCCTGCTACACTCTTCACCCGGAAATGAAAAAAAAAATCGCTGCACTGTCTAAATCTTCCCAATCCCAGCAAAGTGTGGGATGACGTAAAAATGCTTTCGCCACGATTTACGGTTTGTTATCGCATTCCCAGCGAAAGTGAAGACGAAACAAGATGAATCTTCATGAATTCTGTACGCTTCGAATGCTAAAAGAACAATCAAAATACCAAACAGACGAAATTAAATCGCTAGCCATCGCACACTGGGTGTAAACAAGCAAAATTGTCTCAAAATTCAATTGAGATGGAGATTTTAGGGATCAAATAAAAATAGTTTCAACTTGCGCAGATCAGCGCAATCTGGCCTTTTAGCCTACTTTGCCCCGATTTCCATATTTTCAACTTTTTACTTTTAATAACTCAAGCTGAACATTGCATTAGGTCCTAAGTAACATTGACAGATTCTCGTCGTCGACTTTCTCTTTGTATTCCTACGGCTATGAAAAGACATTCCCAGATATTTTCAGCACACAGACCGATAAAAGAAGCTTTTGTCTAGCACAAACAACAAACACAACAAGAAACGGTTATGTGCTCATGTTATTAACGAAAGAGAAAGTCGACGAAGAGAATCGATCAATGTTACTTAGGACCTAATGCAATGTTGAGCTTGAACTCTTGTTTTCAAAGAGGCAATCATCTCCAATATTTGGAATAAGATTGAATATTTTTTTGGATTAATTTCGTCACACCGAAAAAAAGGGTCAATATGAAACCCATTCGATTCGATTCCGGAGTAAATAGGATAAAGTTATCCTGTACAAGCGGCTATATTTGATCAAGTTTCGTCAGCGGGAAGAGGAGTTATTAAATTTTGAGACATTTTTGCGTTTTTATCCCCAGTGTGCATCGGTTGGTCGGTCGGCACCAAGATCTCGCGTGACAAATTCCGATTGTAGAATTTCAGCAGCTATGACCAGAAAATTGCAGGCATTTTTGTTTGCAGCATTCCGTTCGACAAGCGTCGCAGATACGAGGTCTTTAGCCAGTGTTTGGTAGAAATGGTTTCCCGAGCGGTCAAAATCACACTCGAAATTGCATCCCTGGTGGCAGTTTTTCGATTTACCATGGCTGTTAGTACTATTTTGATTTGTGAAAATTAAAAATTCATTCCACCATGTCTCATTTTAGGGCTCCGTCGGAACGACAATGCGTCTTACACGACTGGTTTGCCTGGACCAACCCTATCCCATAGCGACCTTGGAAAGGTGCGACTTGAAATTGGTCCGTAATAAACCATCACTTGTGAACCTTGCTGTGCGGTTCAAGCGGGTGGAGAAGTTGTACGCTAGTGTGGAGTTTTTTGTCAAATCGGTTCGCTACAGGCCACTGTTTCCGGCGCAGAACATCGATGTTTGTGAAGTACTGGATGGTAATATGGCTGGAATCAATCCGGCCACCGGTTTTGTGATAACGGCTTTGAAAATGTTTGCTCCACATCTGCTGCTTAACCGACGCTGTCCAATTGAGGGAGTCTTCGATACGAAGGGGTTCAATATGGCCGAGAACTACACGTTGCCGTTGTTCCCTCCGGCGAATTATTACGTTGCGATGAGAACTTACGACGAGAAGAACCAGACGGGAGTACACTTTCAACTGTACGGATCCGTCAGACAGGCAGCATTGTTGGGGTTAGGGTAGAGTTCGTGTGATGTCTATAAGAGGGTGAATATTTCAGCTAATAAAATTATGACATTTGAATAGCACAGTAGCAATAACACTGATGAAACGGAAATTATTGTTTAAATTTATGTTCAAGACCATAAGTAGATCATGCATGCTAAAATTTCACGATCCCTCCTCACGACCCACAGTGCGTTGAATGTATGGGAATGTGGGACAAAAATCATAATTGAACGTTTTTGCCATTTAAACCCATAGGTGTGGATAGGGAAAAGTTGCTCTAGATGTTGAGAGTTACTATTTGCATAAAAGACGTATATTATATACATAAACGCAAAAATGTACCAAGCGCCATTATGTTTTATTTAATAACAAAAAGCAATAATGTTTTCTGAAATGTTGATGTTTGCATATTTGACACATTTTAAAATGTAATTGCAAAAGTGACTCATATGCCAGTATACTGAAAAATATAAATCAAATATTTATTCAGTTTCATGAATTGATCACTTTTACGGTTGTTCGGGACCGTAACGGAAAAACGAGGTTCATTGGCGGGACTGTAATCTCTTCGACAAGATTGCACTGCAGCCACACACTGTGACTCAGTGACCAAACGGACATAAAGGCAATATGGTTCCACACACTGTGGCACTATACAATCGGAAACGGCGGAACACGACGGTCACCCACTGTGACACTTCGAATCTTGGGAACGGAACCAACTAAAACTCAGTGCTACTATCTACTAATAAAGTCTTCCGTCTAAATGACAACTATCTCTTCTGCAGTAGAATGCTTATTTATTTGTCAGCATCAACAGACTCGATATGGTCCCAATGATGGTTTAACTTAAAATTAAAATTAAAGTCATAAGTTAAAACTACAATACATTAAAACATGTTCATTGACTGTTTCCATTTCTGGAGAAGAATGAAGAGAAACGTCTCCGAAGTGTTAGTCGTGGCAGGTGAAAATCAAATACCGATGAAACTCGGTTAAATACTCGCTGCAGTCCGCCTATTGCACCGTTGATTGCATAGTTTGTCCTACGTAGTGGCATTCTCAGCATAACATTGTTATGAAGCATTCGGGGTTGGCCGTTAATGTTTACTCTTGCTCCAAGATTGCCATGCACTCAATTCTGCCATGTAACGTGTCCGCGACAAGCAGGGCTTTTGAAGTATCTCTTCTGGTGCGAAGAGGCTCCAAGTCAATCAGCTGGCAGCGACTTTCATAGCTGGGCAAATGAAACGGGTCTCTCCAAGGTAACATTCTGAACGCGTATCGCAGAAAGCGGCGTTGAACGGACTCGACTCTCTCAATACCATTGTTGTAGTTCGGACTCCAAACCACAAAACAATATTCTAGAATGGAACGTACCAGGGAACAATACAGTGACTTGAGGCAATGGATGTCGGAGAAATTCTTAGCTGTTCTGAAGATAAAGCCCAATGTCCTTGACGATTTGTCGACGACGTACGAGATGTGTTGCTTATATGTAAGTTGAGAGTCCAGGATGACACCTAGATCTTTTACATGGCTCACACGTTCAATAATCGTGTCCAAGAGGGCATAGTGAAAAATAACTGGTTCTTTCTTTCGGGTGATGATTGAACACTTCGCAGGATTTACTGTCATTCGGTTCAAATGGCACCAGCTGGCAAACGCTTCAAATTGACGTTGGAGGAATTGACAATCATCGATCGAGCAGATCCGTAAGTAGATTTTGAGATCGTCTGCATACGATAGTCGTGGACCTTCGATAACTAAATTCACGTAATTGAAGTAGAGTAAGAAAATCAACGGTCCCAGATGACTTCCTTGAGGTATTCCTGACGTAGCTGCGAAAATGTCGGACTGGCAGTCACCATGGGCTACCACCAACTGACGATCGGCGAGATATGAGCGAAACCATCTCAAGAGATTTCCGCTAATCCCAAGTCTATCCAATTTGGCGATCGAGATGGCGTGATTTATCTTATCGAAGGCAGCAGACAAGTCAGTGTAGATGACGTCTGTTTGTGACCTTTCAGTCATACTTTAATATCAGACACAGTAGATTCATGGTAGTAGATCGACCACAGGTGAAGCCATGTTGATCTTTCTTCTAACTTCGAAATTGCGCACAACGATGTAATTCCACGATAATTATCCACGTTCCGTTTACTACCCTTTTTATACACAGGGAAAATATGCGCAAATTTCCAGTTCGATGGAAAAATGCCACACGATATGGATAATCGGAACAGATGTTGTAGCGGTGATAGTAAGTTAGCGATATGCTTCTTCAGAAAGACTGAAGGGACACCATCCGGTCCAGGGTTGATAGAAGGCTTTAGTTTTAGTGCGGCAGTCGTTATCAATTCAGCGTTGACAACAATTCCACATGTCACTGAAGTTATCCAGAACCATACCATCCAGCATGCACTAATTTGTAGTACAGGAAGCCATCCAGTACCATACCATCCAGAATGCATCATAAATCAACTATTGCATACTTCACGGCGTAAATAGAGCAATTGTGCTAAATTAACTTTTAAATCAAAATTTACAACCAAAAACCAGTGACAAACCATTCCAGTTCTTCACCTAGAATATTCTAGAATATCTAAACAAGACATTTAAACATTAAGACATCTTGGCTAATTGTTTTTAAATTGTTTGATTGATTTTTTTTACTTCAAAGAGGAGTTCTCCTCTTTGAAGAAAAAATAAATCAATCAGACAATTTCAAAACAATTAGCCATGATGTTTAAGTATGCAAATGTCTTCTTAAGATATTACTGAATACTCTGAATAAATCACTTTATTTATATTTGACTCAGTATTCCCATCCAGCAAGTATTTGTAGAAAATTTCAAATTTCTTTGAAGAACTCCTCTTTGAAGTGAAAAAATCAATCAAACAATTTAAAAACAATTAGCCAAGATGTCTTAATGTTTAAATGTCTTGTTTAGATATTCTAGAATATTCTAGGTGAAGAACTGGAATGGTTTATCACTGGTTTTCCTACCATACATTGTTAAATTATATGTAATATCATTAATGGTTGTAAATTTTGATTTAAAAGTTAATTTAGCACAATTGCTCTATTTACGCCGTGAAGTATGCAATAGTTGATTTATGATGCATTCTGGATGTTATGGTACTGGATGGCTTCCTGTACTACAAATTAGTACATGCTGGATGGTATGGCACTGGATAACTTCAGTGACATAATCTATTGCCGAAACCGACATTTCCCCTACCGATTTTTGGCAATGCTGGGCCGAATTACGCTATTACTTTGGGTTTGGGACATGCTCATTTTAAAGCCCGATTCAAAGTAAATTTGGACGCATTCAAGTGATCATAACTCAAGAATTAAACAACATACTTACCTTACCTTACCAATCAGGCTAAGGCCTTGTTGTCCTCTGCTGTCCGAAGAAGTCGTCTCCACTCTACTCGATCCATGGTCACACTTCGCCAGCCTCGTAGTCTGCGAAGGGTCCGCAAGTCGCCTTCTACTTGGTCGATCCACCTTGCCCGCTGCGCGCCTCTTCTTCTTGTTCCTGTTGGGTCGCTTTCTAGAACCATTTTCACTGGGTCGTCGGGCGGCATTCTTACGACGTGCCCAGCCCACCGTAGTCGCCCAGTTTTTGCAATGTGGACGATGGATGGTTCTCCCAGCAGCTGGTGCAATTCATAGCTCATTCGCCTCCTCCACGTTCCGTCATCCATCTGCACTCCACCGTAGATGGTACGCAACATCTTCCGTTCGAAAACACCAAGGGCGCGTTGGTCCTCCACGAGTATAGTCCAGGTCTCGTGGCCGTAGAGGATCACCGGTCTAATCAGCGTCTTGTAGACAGTCAACTTCGTGCGGCGGCAAATTTTATTCGACCGGAGCGTCCTCCGGAGTGCAAAGTAGGCACGATTCCCTGCCATAATGCGTCTTTGAATTTCTCTGCTGGTATCATTTTCGGCGGTCACCAGTGAGACCACCTCGATTTCGTCACCGTCAATCTGAACTCGGGGTGGGAGGCTAACATTGTCTTCCCTAGAACCTCTTCCTTTCATGTATTTTGTCTTTGATGCGTTGATGGCAAGTCCAATCCGCCTAGCTTCAGCCTTCAGTCTGATGTACGTTTCCGCCATCGTCTCAAAGTTCCGTGCCATGATGTCATCGGCGAAGCCAAGAAGCTGGATGGACTTCCTGAAGATCGTGCCACTCGTGTCTATCCCAGCTCTTCTGATCACACCTTCTAACGCGATGTTGAATAGCAGACACGAAAGTCCATCACTTTGCCGTAACCCCCTTCGAGATTCAAAGGGACTCGAGAGTGTCCCCGATACTCGAACAACGCACATCACTCGATCCATCGTCGCCTTGACCAATCGCGTCAGTTTATCCGGAAATCCGTACTCGTGCATAATCTGCCATCGCTTATTTCGATCGATTGTGTCGTATGCGGATTTGAAATCGATGAACAAATGATGTGTGGGCATGGGCACGTTGTATTCGCGGCATTTCTGCAGAACCTGTCGAATCGCGAAAATTTGGTCCGTGGTAGCGTGGGCACCCATGAATCCCGCCTGGTATTGCCCCACGAACTCTCTTGCAAATGGTGACAGGCGGTGGCATAGAATTTGGGAGAGTACCTTGTAGGCGGCGCTCAGCAGTGTGATCACGCGGTAGTTGCAGCAATCCAACTTGTCGCCCTTTTTGTAGATTGGGCAAACGACACCTTCCATCCACTCCTCCGGTAATGTCTCCTTCTCCCAAATCTTGGCAATTACCCAGTGCAGCGCTCTAGCCAGTGCTTCACCACCGTATTTTAATAGCTCACTTGGTAGTTGATCTACACCAGTTGCTTTGTTGTTCTTCAGCCGATCTCCTCCTCAACTTCTTGAAGATCAGGGGCCGGTAGCCTGTCGTCTTCTGCGCGTACTCCAAGGTCTGTTGCCGTGCCACCTTCGTTTTCTGCTGCTTCACCGTTAAGGTGCTCGTCATAGTACTGCTTCCACCTCTCAACCACCTCACACTCGTTCGTGAGAAGGTTACCGTCCAAGTCCTTGCACATATCGGCTTGCGGCACGTAGCCTTTGCGCGAACTATTTAGCTTCTCGTAAAACTTCCGTGTGTCGTTTACGCGGTACAGATTTTCCATCGCCTCGCGATCTCGGTCTTCCTGCTGACGCTTTTTCCTTCGGAAAACCGAGTTTTGTCTGTTCCGCACTTGTCTGTAACAATCACATTCAATCTCGTGTGGTGTTGCAGCATTCTCGCCCGTGCTGCATTCGTCTCTTCTACTAACAGTTTGCATTCGCCGTCAAACCAGTCATTTCTTCGGTCCGGGATTGCAGCACCTAGTGCCGCTGCAGCAGTACTACCTATGGCTGAACGGATGTCCCTCCAGTCATCTTCAAGAGAAGCTGCGCCAAGCTGCTCTTCCGTGGGTAGTGCAACTTCCAGCTGCTGCGCGTAGTCCTGGGCAACTCCGACGTCCCGTAGTTGCTCAATGTTGGGTCGCGGCGTTCGACTTCGACGGGTGTTATGAACCGCGAGAGTTTTGAGCGCATGCATACTGTAACTAGGTAGTGGTCCGAATCTATGTTCGCACTGCGGTACGTGCGGACGTTGATAATGTTGGAGAAGAATTTCCCGTCAATTAGAACGTGATCGATTTGGTTTTCTGTGTGTTGGTCAGGTGATCTCCAGGTGGCTTTCTGGATATCCTTGCGGGGGAAGAAGGTACTTCGAACTACCATACCCCGAGAGGCTGCAAAGTTCACGCATCGTTGGTCGTTGTCGTTCGATACGGCATGCAGGCTGTTTGGCCCGATTGCCGGTCTATACATTGTCTCCTGTCCTACCTGAGCGTTCTAGTCGTCGATGACGATTGTGACGTCCCGTTGCGAACAGCCGTCGTACACCTGCTCCAGCTGCGCATAGAACGCTTCTTTCTCGTCGTCGGGTCTCCCTTCGTGTGGGCAGTGCACGTTGATGATGCTGTAGTTGAAGAAACGGCCCTTAATCCTCAACTTGCACATCCTCGCGTTGATCGGCTGCCAACCAATCACGCGTTGGCGCATCTTACCCAGCACTACAAAGCCGGTTCCCAGCTCGTTGGTGGTGCCACAGCTCTGGTAGAAAGTAGCCGCTCGATGCCCGCTTTTCCATACCTTTTGTCCCGTCCAGCAAAGTTCCTGCAGTGCTACGACTTCGAAGTTGCGTGGTTGAAGTTCGTCATAGATTAACCTATCGCAGCCCGGGAAGCCGAGCGATTTGCAGTTCCATGTTCCGAGTTTCCAATCGTAGTCTTTATTTCGTCGCGTAGGTCTGTGCCGATTGCTCCGATTCGTATTTCTTTCTTCAGTATTTGCAACTTTATGTTTTTTTCCAGGGCGGCTTGTTGGGCCTGCCCCAACCACCTGTCTCGCCGGGGGACCATCGTGCACAGCTCTGTTTAGAGTCCCACGCTGGCACTAGGACGGTGATCAGCCGCTCCTAACATAGAGAACAGACGCCGTTTTGAGCCGCACCTCCATGGTGAACAGATGCTCGGGTTTGGTGAAGCATTTCCTGTATCACCGTACTATGGTTACCGCGCCAGTGTTTGCGTCGCACCTCTTCACTTTGCTATTGCCGGACTGTTTAAACAACATACAAAACGTCAAACAAAAGGGCATTTATTCAGCTTTCAAACGATTTATAACAAGTTGTTACATTTCACCATTTCGAACGAACTGTCGCACTTTACTTGTGATCGATGCCATCATGATCTGCACAGTTGCTGGTGACACTGTACCGGCGAACTTATTCCACTTTTAACGCATTTGTTGTGCATTTGTCACTTCTTTACCGCATCCTCGAAGTTTTCGCTTGACATGTGCCCAATATTTTTCGATCGGTCTGAACTCAGGGCAATTCGGAGGATTAATCTCTTTGGCGACTAAATTAACATTGTTTGCAGCATACCTTTGGAAGCTGGCTAGATCCGGCCAAAACATAACGTTGGTCTTGTGTTGCCGAATGAAGGGTAAAATCCACTTTTTCAGACACTCTTTAATGTAAACCTTCGACATCATTTTGTGAGATGTGATGAAAACCTTGGTTTTAAGGCCACAACTGCAGATTCCTTGGCAAATCATTAGTTTCCGAGCAAAAACAAATTTATACCTGGAAGGGACATCCCCACGACCAGTTGCCAGGTAAAATTTTCGTCCGGGGATTTGTTTATAATCCATTTTGACATATGTTTCGTCATCCATTAAAATACAGCCATCAATTTTCGTTCGTATAGTAATCGTGCTCGCTTTTTGGCCACTAAATTTTGTTTCAGGGAGCGATTCGGATGTTTACTGGCACAAAAAGACTTATATCCTTCTCTTGAAAGGATGTTACGCACGGTGGAAAAGTTGGAATCGTATTTCTTTGCCAAATCACATATGAAGACACCTGGGTTGCTTTTCACGTACCTCAACATTCTCCTCAGCTCTTTGCCCCTAGTGCCTCTTTTATGATAGATGCGCTGTGCTCTATCCACACTCAGGGTATCCTTGTAACGTTTGATTACAAGACTAACCGCTGACTTTGAGAATTTTAACACTTTTGCTATTTTTGAGGCACCCTTCGTGGGGTTCTCTAGATGTTTGTGCACAATTATAATTTTCTCAAGTTCCATGATCCGTAATTTCGGGATGCGTCGATCAATCGAGAAAAACTTTTCACCAATTTCTTCGTCAATGAAACATCAACAAATGCCTGTCAAACGTTTTTTGGTCCAACCACCAGGAGCGCGGTGGTGTATTAAACCGTGCGTCCAGATTTACTTTGAATCGAGCTTTACCATTCATTTGAAAAGTGAAACGCTCGGAACAGCACTGAACCAGCCTAAGCCACAGAAGTTGATGGTCATGGTAGTATTTGTTGATGATGGATGATAAATAAGCCCCTCTCGGGCGGACTGGCTGACACGAATAAACGTCATTGAATGATGGCGCGAACGGACACATGCGGTTTCGCGGTGTGTGTAGAAAATAAATAATCAAAATAGAAAAACCGAAATCATAGCCCCAAATACACGACGGGTGAGAGCCGAGTGTGAGCTGATTTTAACGGTATTTCACCAATGGCAAAACCACTCTGCAAGTGGATGGTTATAAATTATAAACGCTCAAATGGCACATTCCCCGGATTGCGGTGGGCCTGGGGACTGACATATCGATACTTAAGTTGATATGATAATCCAGAAGATTAGGTTCTGAACACCATAACAGCACAATCGACAAGCGGTATAATGACCAAAAAAAACTGTCAAGGTTTTATGTACACGTTGAGTGGAGTATTTTCTCTGCATACTTTTTATGTTTGTTTCATGACACATATATCTAGACCAATGGTCATCAATCTAGAACCGCTTCGAGAGGTTTTTTTATCGTAAATCTACTCTTCTGTAAATAGATAGGGATGCTTGGTTTTGACCCACTCTTGGCTAGTCAATACCAATATCACGGTTCGGTCAAGGAATTTCCTGGGTTGGAACATTTCTTACCATCTCCTGACTTTTCAATGCGGTGGTGGCAAGCAATATCCAAATGCAAACATCAAATCTCGATGAATATTTCAAAAGGACCTATCTTATTTGATCGATTCTCTTAATCCAATATACAAACATATTTCAGGCTATTTTTGCAACACAGTTTGATAAATGGGATTCTCATATAGCATCCATAACATCAAATACAACAGGGAATGTTTTTGCAGCTGACTTATTCACGAAAGAGAAAGTCTGAATTGATCGTCTAAAAATAAGAACTGAGAATGTAGGGTAATGTTGCGTATGTGGTTGATTAAACGATTGTTAAAAGAAACGAACAAGCTACATTTATCGACTTTTATTCAAAGAGAAATATACTTTAATACTAAGCAATTGCAAAACATGCCTTACTATTTGTTCGAGAGATCATACTCAACACTGGAAAAAATAGTGTAGTGGAGTTCTGATGGTTTAAGGGGCAAGATGGATCACGGGGCAACGTAGGTCAGCTAGCACATTAATTAATTTATTTGTTTGTCAAAATCAACAGGTTCAATGCAACCCCAATGCTTTTTTAAAACAGCATTGGGGCTACATTTAACTTGTTGATGTTGACAACAAATAAATAAATCAAGCGGATGACACATCTTGTCCCCTAACCCGTCTTGTGGATCGTACCCCCTACTCAAAGAACAGAAGTTCAGAGCTGACGTAAATATTCAGTTCTACAAAAAGTAAAAGTGCGGCAACATGAAATTGTTTTAAATCTAAGATTTCACTTATTTTAAGATCATCTGTCCATGCAATCTATTTGGCCCTTTTTCATTTCTAGCGTTCAAAATCATGTGGGCCCAACTACAATGATCGACTCCTATTATCGATTTTCTGTTTTATTTATAAATCGGCTGGCTTAACATTTGCAACATGCTAGATTAACATATGAGAAAATCAAGAAATTCGTAGTTAGACCCTTATGGTTCTCAAGGCTAAATTTAGTCTTCTATCCCTTCTATTAAATATTTTAAATCATATTTTTGGTTTAATATAATCAGCTGTCATTCCATCCTGCATCGATATGTACAATTATCTTCTAGACAACTTTTCCTCATCTACCGAATTTTTCGTGGAAATCCCAATGTTTCCACGAATTATGTAGCAGCCAAACACATGTTCGTTTCCCATTCGATTCCGTCATGTGAGATTAGCTCATCCCCAATTTGTTCAATCAATTTCGCTTCACTGCATATCGAAGGCCATAATTTGGATGAAAGTACTATCCGATATCGTAGCACCAGCTACGTATACCTACCATTCATCAGATTACAATTTCCACACATCGATTGCAATTGCCAGATAGGTAACCATCGATCGTCGGTTGGTGGTGCTCTTGAAAAATTTGGCAAATTTCCTTGAGACGTGTGTAAGCCGCGATATCACCTCCAACAAGCAACCCCGACTGGCAACCAAAACAAACAACCTGTAATAGCACCACCACCACCATCCAAAACACGACGGCCCCGGACAGCAAGAGACCCCGAGTGCCAAATGAAAAACAAAAAACAACCACCTTGGCTTCAATTCATCGCTTCCTGCCAATCTCCGTCCGCAAAGCTACAACCCGATCGCAACCCACTACCGTCGAGCGCGAAATTCGCGCAAATGCAAAATCGTTACACTATACCGTTTTGGTTGTTGTCGGCCGACGCGGCCCAGACCGCAAAACGCAAAAGAAAAACGAAAACGAATCGAGAGAGGAAGATGAAGAAGCTTTGCAAAATATTGTGTTGCCTAAATTTAATGCAACAGAAGCAACAGCAGCAGCAACATAGATAAATAACCACATGCCGCGGATCATCGGCAGCGAATAAGGTGAGGTGGTAGAGTGTTAGAATGGTTCGGAAAATCGTGAGGAGCTAAAGTTTGGAGTTTATGTCAAGAAGACTGGACTCTTTCACTCTTTTATACAGTGTATCTCAAAATTGAGCGTTAAATTTTAGAAAAAAACAGCTTTAAAACCACAATTTAAAGCGATACGTTTCTGAATATCTATCTGCTGAATCATCATACATTTATCAATTATTGGTAATGTGTTGGGCCTATTTGGTTGCGTTTATTAAAAGTACGAGCTATTTGAGAGAAACGCCTTACCATAATATCTTGAAATATAATTAACTAAACAGTTTAAAATTTTGTTCATTTTTAGTCATAATAAAGATCATTCATAGTCCACTAATTTTACTAAAATTCGTCCACTAGGTAAAAAGTTGAAAATCGAGCATTTTACTAAAATAAATCTAACTTCATACAGGTTCTTCCAATAAAGTCCAAAACTAAAGCGATAAATCAATAAACATCTGTTTAACCACCAGCCAAGATTTAATGGTTCAAAAAATGTTCCACTATGGTGTACGCTCAATTTTGCGTACAGACGTACAGATGTATTGGGTGTCAGATGTATTTAGAAAAAAAAAACGGTTGAAACAGTTCATCGTCGGTATTTGAGCGAGTCGGTGATCATCTCTTTTTGCCAGTGGTGGCGGGGGAATACCCCTCACCATTCCTCTCCAACGGGGGAGTTTGGCAAACAGAGATAGAGAGATATGATCAAACCGATTTGTATCTTCATTCATAAAAGTTGTCCTTTCTCGCTTTCTACTCTCTATATAAACAATTTCACACTGCCGTACTCTAACGGAACTATCAACTCTATACTAACATCTTCTCATCCATCGTATAAAAAATACCACTCTAGTCTGTTATTTGAAATTAGCATCTTCAACCATATAACACTAGAAACGCGGATGAAGTAAGAACACCACATCTTTTGAATAATGCTTCACAAAATTTATTATTTTTCAAAGGTATAAATGTTTCCTATTCGATGCCTAGACACATCAAGCGTGCAACTACACTTACAGAATTTAAGAGACGCTGCATTTCACATGTAAAAGCTGTTTATTGAGCAGTTAAATTTTTATGAATGGATGAATCATGTATCTTGACAAAGTTATCTCTAACGGACTATTTTGTATGGAGACTGACATTTTGGTAATTTGTGTAGCATATACAAAAAACTACATTGTTTGGCTCGATGGTCATTATGGATTTTTAGTTTTTTGATTTTGAAGTAGTAATAGTAAAAATAGCTTTTAGTAGTAGAGACATTTTTTTTGGAATTTGAGTAAAATCCTAAAAAAGCGTTAAAAACTCAAATAACTCAGAAATTATATCTTTAATTTGTAACAAGTTGGTTACAATCCGTGGATTTTCGTTTGTATGAGTTGTTGTTGTTTGGAAAATTCACGTATTTTAATATCAAAGACAGAAGGCAACACACAGCAGCGAGAGGGTTAGTACCGCTGTAAAAACACTCGAACGATACTAAAGGGAGGAAAATCGTAGTCTTAAGCTAAAAATGGAGAATGATCGGCAAAAGGCATGCGAATGGCTATCTTCTAAAAGAAAAAACCTTCTAATTGGCAGAAGTAATCAGGCGTCCGTGTAGTCCGGTATCGTAAAGTGCAGTGCCATTTAGTGAGCCCCCCCCCACCCCCTTGTGGGGTTTCTGGGATGTTGGACTGCCACCGTTCAGGTAATTTACTTTTTATTATCCTGACGGAAGTTTCCCTGAATTATGACAATTCTCAGGACCTCGTACCGTAAATAAAACGGTCTTACACGGCTCGGCTCGGAAGTCAAGATAGTAAAGTATAGTAAATGATCCTCGATCGTCCGTCAGGGACGATTCCCTCAGACCGGTGGCCTTAATTGTCAAGGAGGGTCCCTTCTCGGCTCGACCAAGGTGGCCATGCCACGGTCAGCCGATTTTGTCAACGACGGAAGACGCCTGCCAGCCAAACGAGCCAGCAACGCCTGCTGAGCCGTATGTGGCTGATGATCCGCCATTCTCCCAAAGCTGCAACAACACTGTCTGCGGCCCGCGCCGCAAGTTTCCGGCCACACGGTAGTGCAGGAGCAGCCGTGTGGGCCAACGCCAGCGTCGCGACGCCCCATAGGAGATCGTGCTGCAGCAGTGAGTACTAAATTTTAAACCCTCGCTTACACGCAATATATGTGAAAACCCACACTCACACGCCACAGAAAAGAGCAAATAAATGTTTTAGAAAATGTGAATATTCCTGTGTTTCATACTTTGTCCGCGTAGCCCCTCCGAATACCCAGTAACATGCCGGCCCTGCGACACAGTTCAGGGGTCTCATGCTACTGAGCTAGTTACCCGGGAGTGTCTGGTCATGCCATAGTCACAAATTCTTGTAAATAAAAAAAAAAACCCATAAGAAATTCAAAAATTACATTAAACTCTAGTTAACAAGAAGTTTCAAAATATGTCCAAAAGATGATGTGCTACGATTTTTTTCGATTTTCAAGTGTCCATGGCTTTAAATACTCCCAAAGTTTGCAATTTTCATGAGCTTTATTTCAAAAATAAATTATTATTATTGAAGATATACTTTTTGAGATACTTCAGTTTTAAATACTTTTTTATTTTTTTGTTGATCCGTATGTATTCAACTTATTTTCAATTGATCCAGGTGTTCAATAAAGCCGTGGTAAAATTGATTATTTAGGGTTCCGTTTTTAGTAGTCACGTAGAAACTAGTTGGTGATAGATATCAAGAGAAATCTTTGAAGCATTTAATCATAAGACTCCAATTGACGATTTTCTCATATCAAAAAAGTAGATTTTAGAGCATTCAAACAAACGGTCATAGTGTTGCAAGTATGGTTGTCTTTAACTTGAAAGTGGCATGTTTTAATGAACAAAGCGTCACTAGATCTGAATTATTTAATAAATCACGATTAAATGTTGCCAACACTAAGAAATAATTGGCTTTCTGTGAAATTTAAAGTGATTTTTATAGAAATTGCCTACATTTAGGCGCAACTGTGCGTTTTGAGAAATATTGTTTTGTAATTTCTATTGAAAATGCTCTTCGCACAAGGATTTTAGCATCTGATTCGGATTCAGGGAACCCACGTACATGAACAAGAAATTTGCTCGAATGTCATTTAACCGTTTCAGTCCCAATTTATTTCTAAGGGTTATTTTAATGGCATTTTTTGATAAAAGAGGACAACCCTAGTCACCACTTACGCTAAAAAAGGAAGATATTTTCTTGTGAACAAACTCTCACAAAGATGTCAAACTTTGATGAAGAAATCAAAATTCTATCTCATCAACATATCATTATATGAACATTCTTCAAATTTTAACTAGGGTTGGTCTTGTGAAATTTAATTAGGGTGGTTCTGAAAAAAAAACAGTTTTTTTGTCTAACTGTTCTATTTCGATTTTATTTGAGAACTATCTTCGAAGGACTTCAAGAACAGACGCATATTTTGTCATTTGTTGAGAATTGCTAGATCTTGTTTTACGGAAGTTATGACAGTTTTAATGTAAAAACCATCAATATTGTTTATCATTCCCAGGCATGGAAAATCATTTGCATTCATTTCGTGCATTCATTTACATTCATTTGCCTCTAACGTTTTTCATCAGCAGAATTCCGCAAAATAATGTATAGAGCTTTTGTAGGTTTTGTTATTAGCTACAACTTTTGTCAAAAGCTCAAATCCGTATCTCTTATGCATGACGAACCAGAGCAAACAGAATCCACTACTGTTTTTCAGTGAATGTATTTTACATTCACTGAAAAACAGTAACAAGTTATGCCCGCTCTAGTTCGTGATGCATAAGAGATAAAATTTTGAGTTATGAGCAAAAGTTGTAGCTAATAACAAAACCTACAAAAGCTCTATACATTATTTTGCGGAATTCTGTTGATGAAAAACGTTAGAGGCAAATGAAATGGATGTAAATGATTTTCCATGCCTGATCATTCCAATCATGTTTTTCTCATCAAGGATACAAAAGAGGACACATAATATTGCATCGATTTTGTAGGTTGAATTATGTACTTTCACAATATGTGAAAACTTTAGCTCATGTTTGCTCCTTGAGGAGAAAACTTTCGTATGAAAATGGATTGTTTTTACACCAAAGCCGTTACAACATTCGTAAAAGAACATCTAGCATTTCTCAAGTTGAAGGTGGTTCTCAAAATTAAACCGAAAAAAAAAATAGAGCAAAAAAAAAACTGTTTCAGAACCACCCTAACAAAATTTCGAAAAATGTACAGATCATAATATTTTGATGAGAAGAATTTTTATTTTTTGTCGTGAAATTTTGCGTTTTCAACCATAGTGCAATGGATCGTAGAATACAAGAAAATTTATCTACAATAATTTTTATTCTTTATTATTATGATTTTTAGATTTTTAGAAACATGACAAATTTGCATACAAACCAAAACTTTATTACATTGAATGTTAGTTGCATTTCCTGTCATCCTCCACAGCGAATACCACAGAGAATGATATAAGTTGACCATGCAGATGATGCAATTACTTTTTATCTTTTTTATTTCGTGTTCAGTTTGACTTTCATCGTTCGAAAAGGTATGCAAAGGAGCGTAGGTTTGAAGTCCACCCTTGCGTGCGATCATGATTTACTTCTAGCGAAGTACATTTCAACACGATTCGAGGATAACAGAGTACTTATTGGAGCACGGGGTAGCCATTTCGTCGCATTTGACCAATACATTGGACGCACTTACAGTAACCCTTTCATGCCCACGTTGTCATATATGACTAGGCTGTACATATATACTTTCTTCAGTAAAGTTGAAGTAGAAACACACTTGCCACGATTCTCTCCAATTCCCGTTCAGCAGAAACAGCATACGAAATCCAGTATGAGAGGTGTGTGGCATATTAGCGCTAGTGTAAGCAAGTCTTAACTTGACACTTATGAGTCAGCAAGCCGTGTGTGCAACCCCCCGTTATAATAAGCGCAACAGTTCCATGCCGGTAAACAGAGGTTTCTATGGCAACGCTTCATAAACATACACGGGAAATTCTCCACTCACTTTCGGACCAGCTCTTCATAAGGTAAGTCGCACAAGGGGAAATAAGCACTTCTAATACGCTTTTAGCCTATCCATATCCCAAAGCATGGAGAGTGCAGTGGAAAAAGCACAGGTTTGCTAATCTACGTTCGGTGTTCGAGTCCAGTCGGGAATTTATTTTTTGCGACATAATTCATTTCACTCAGTAATACAATCCACATTTTTCGGTCTCCAATTTTCATGCATTGGATCGCTGCTCGGTATATCTCATCCTCCATTCATGCGGTCTCCACTAACATCCTGCGATGATGAATCCCTCATAATTGTAAGCAAATCTTACATCCCCCGGTCGGGTGTGCAGATATATGAATATCTGTAAGAGAATCTTACATTTCCCGGTTGGGACCAGAGCTAATGCAAATCCAGGGAACTTGTAGTACAAGTCCTGCTGCAGGCTTCCAAACATTACTTCTACATCAATAGAATTCGTATCTAAATCAAAACTGGATAGCTTACTTCAAACGCTGAAAAAACTTGTGAACTAGATTCTTCCATCGACATATGGAGAGTTATTTGTTCTGGAGGGACTACTCAAACCATAGAGATAGACAGAAATATCGAGATATAGAACATCGATAAATGGAAAGATGACTGTAATTCTAAGTTCAGAAAACTATCTGAAGACATTCAAAGGGCTTCGAATCTACAGTATATCGCAAAATTGAGTGTACACCCTAGTGGATCTTGGCTGGTGGTTAACAGATATTTATTGATTTTTCCCTATAGTTTTGGACTTTATTGGAAGAACCTGTATAAAGTTAGATTTATTTTAGTAAAACGCTCGATTTTCTACTTTTTACCTATTGGACGAATTTTAGAAAAATTAGTGGAACATTAATGATCTTTATTATGACTAAAATTGAGCAAAATTTCAAGAAGTTTAGTTCATTGTATTTTAATATATTGAGGTATTTAAAGAAAAAAGCTTTTTTTTTTCTCAAATAGCTCTTACTTTTAATAAACGCAACCAAATAAGCCCAATACTGTACAAATAATTGATAAATGTATGATGATTCAGCAACAAGAAATTCCGCGGATCATCAGCTGACTTGAATGAATCGGGTCTCAAGAACAGCTTGGGAGCCCATCTCCAGATCTGAGCTGATGATCTGGAGCTGAAGCCGAGAATAGAGAGAGCTTCGCTAATGCACGCTCTGATCTGAATACACCATTAGACTTATGATATCAGTGAGCTGATGAGCTGCGGTTCCAAAAACCGAACCACGGGTCATCAGCTGACTTGAATGAATCGGGTCTAAAGAACAGCTTGGGAGCCCATCTCCAGATCTGAGCTGATGATCTGGAGCTGAAGCCGAGAATAGTTAGTGAGAGCAAATCTGCTGAAGAATTAACATCAGAAATAAAATCTGTATGAAGACTGGATTACATAGCTAGAGAAAAGGCGTAACATCGTATAACACGATGTCGATCATATCATCGCGTTTGAAATGTGTGTAAAAATTTCTATAATTTAAAGGTGAGCTGAAGAGCTGTTCAAAATAATCGACTCCCTTTAATCAGCTGGACGGGTCTGATCCGCTCAGCCAGATGAGCTATTTTTCCCACCTCTAATCTGTACGCTCAATTTTGAGATACACTGTATGTTCAGTGATCTGCTGTGGTACACACTAATCCAGACCTCCGCTGTGTAGTAATCTTTGATTTTAAAAGTTTAAAAATTAGTGGAAAATTCTAAAATTACAAAATTTATTCCGAACTTGTACAGACTTTGTTCAGTTAACCCCGTTAACAATTCGAGACATTAGGTCAAACAATCAAACTCACTATTAAAATGATTAACAATACTTTCCTTTTATTGATGAACGAACCCTGACGGTTATCTGGGTTGTTAATTCGATAATTAGGTTCGCGTTCGGGATTCATGCCCTCAATATATGTAATGCACAGTACAGTACTGTACATCCCCATCATGATCGTCATAACAATTATTACCATCGGGGAGCATGCTTTTGCAGTTGGAAATTCAAAACGTTACCAACGACACATCTCAGCACAGCATCGTCGGGCCAACGACACCATTAAATGCCACGTGCGGTCACGTTGCAAAACACTATGGAAATGTTACTGCACACTTCCAACTTCCAACAACTGAGTCGACTCGTAAAGTGCCATGAAATAGTAACAAAGTAGTTATTTCTTCTCTTGTCGCTTGCCGCTACAATATTGACTTTGTTGACATTATTTATCGTGCTGCCCGACGCGCCCGACGCCGGTCGAAGCATCTGAAGTTCCATAGTTGGTTAAACTTTCATCGTTCGGAAAGGTATTCCAGAGGAGTGTGTAGGAAGGATGTTTGAAGTCCACCCTTGCGATCATGATTTACTACTAGCGAAGTACTTTTCAACATGATTCGAGGATAACCGAGCATTTATTGGAGCACGAGTTAGCCTTTTCGTCGCATTTGACCAAAACATTGGACGTACTTATATTAACCCTTTCGAGCCCACGTGGTCATATATGGCCCGCTCTAAAGTATGGTCGACTTAGGATCTAGACACATAAAACCAAGTGTTTCTCGGGATTGATTTGACGTAAGAAAAATGTAATTTAGTCAAAATGAAGATATTGTATTGTACCTTCATAAAAAAATTGCCAATATGCCTCTAATAGCAAAAAGAGGGGTGTTCAGATGCTCGAAATTTTCATACCTGGATTTTCCAGTATTTAATATTCCAAGAACTTTCATTTGTCGGCTGGTGGACCTTCCAAAACTTTAAATCAATTTATCTCCGTAAATATGGCTCTAATCGCGAAAAGAGGGGTGTTCAGATGCTCGAAATTTTCATACCTGGATTTTCGAGTCCAATAATATTCCAAAAACTTTCATTTGTCGGCTGGTGGACCTTGCAAACCTTCAAACCGATTTATCTCCGTAAATATGGCTCTAATCGCGAAAAGAGGAGTGTTCAGATGCTCGAAATTTTCATACCTGGAATTTCCAGTATTTAATATTCCAAAACCTTTTACTTGTCGGCTGGTGGACCTTCCAAAACTTCAAACCTATTTATCTCCGTAAATATGGCTCTAATCGCGAAAAGAGGGGTCTTCAGATGCTCGAAATTTTCATACCTGGATTTTCCAGTATTTAATATTCCAAAAACTTTCATTTGTCGGCTGGTGGACCTTCCAAACCTTCAAACCGATTTATCTCCGTAAATATGGCTCTAATCGCGAAAAGAGGGGTCTTCAGATGCTCGAAATTTTCATACCTGGATTTTCCAGTATTTAATATTCCAAAAACTTTCATTTGTCGGCTGGTGGACCTTGCAAACCTTCAAACCGATTTATCTCCGTAAATATGGCTCTAATCGCGAAAAGAGGAGTGTTCAGATGCTCAAAATTTTCATACCTGGAATTTCCAGTATTTAATATTCCAAAAACTTTCATTTGTCGGCTGGTGGACCTTCCAAACCTTCAAACCGATTTATCTCTGTAAATATGGCTCTAATCGCGAAAAGAGGGGTCTTCAGATGCTCGAAATTTTCATACCTGGATTTTCGAGTATTTAATTTTCCAAAAACTTTCATTTGTCGGCTGGTGGACCTTCCAAAACTTTAAATCAATTTATCTCCGTAAATATGGCTCTAATCGCGAAAAGAGGGGTGTTCAGATGCTCGAAATTTTCATACCTGGATTTTCAAGTCCGATAATATTCCAAAAACTTTCATTTGTCGGCTGGTGGACCTTGCAAACCTTCAAACCGATTTATCTCCGTAAATATGGCTCTAATCGCGAAAAGAGGGGTGTTCAGATGCTCGAAATTTTCATACCTGGATTTTCGAGTCCAATAATATTCCAAAAACTTTCATTTGTCGGCTGGTGGACCTTGCAAACCTTCAAACCGATTTATCTCCGTAAATATGGCTCTAATCGCGAAAAGAGGGGTCTTCAGATGCTCGAAATTTTCATACCTGGATTTTCGAGTATTTAATATTCCAAAAACATTCGTTCGTCGGCTGGTGAACCTTCCAAACCCTCAAATCGATTTATCTCCGTAAATATGGCTCTAATCGCGAAAAGAGGGGTGTTCAGATGCTCGAAATTTTCATACCTGGATTTTCGAGTATTTAATATTCCAAAAACATTCGTTCGTCGGCTGGTGAACCTTCCAAACCCTCAAATCGATTTATCTCCGTAAATATGGCTCTAATCGCGAAAAGATGCTCGAAATTTTCATACCTGGAATTTCCAGTATTCCAAAATCTTTCATTTGTCGGCTGGTGGACCTTCCAAAACTTTAAATCGATTTATCTCCGTAAATATGGCTCTAATCGCAAAAAGAGGGGTCTTCAGCTGCTCAAAATATTCATTCCTAGATTTTCCAATATTTAATATTCCAAAAACTTTCATTTGTTGGCTGGTTGACCTTCCAAACCTTTAAATCGATTTATCTCCGTAAATATGGCTCTAATCGCAAAAAGAGGGGTGTTCAGATGCTCGAAATTTTCATCCCTGGATTTTCGAGTATTTAATATTCAAAAAACTTTCATTTGTCGGCTGGTGGACCTTCCAAACCTTTAAATCGATTTATCTCCGTAAATATGGCTCTAATCGCGAAAAGAGGGGTGTTCAAATGCTCGAAATTTTCATACCTGGATTTTCCAGTATTCAATATTCCAAAAACTTTCATTTGTCGTCTGGTGGACCTTCCAAACGTTTGAATTGATTTATCTCCGTAAATATGGCTCTAATCGCGAAAAGAGGGGTGTTCAGATGCTCGAAATTTTCATACCTGGATTTTCGAGTATTCAATATTCCAAAACCTTTCATTTGTCGGCTGGTGGACCTTCCAAACCTATAAATCGATTTATCTCCGGAAATATGGCTCTAATCGCGAAAAGAGGGGCGTTCAGATGCTCGAAATTTTCATACCTGGATTTTCCAGTATTAAATGTTCCAAAAACTTTCATTTATCGGCTGGTGGACCTTCCAAACCTTTAAATCGATTTATCTCCGTAATGATGGCTCTAATCGCGAAAAGAGGGGTGTTCAGATGCTCGAAATTTTCATACCTGGATTTTCGAGTATTCAATATTTCAAAAACTTTCATTTGTCGGCTGGTGAACCTTCCAAACCTTTAAATCGATTTATCTCCTTAAAGATGGCTCTAATCGCGAAAAGAGGGGTGTTCAGATGCTCAAAATTTTCATGCCTGGATTTTCCAGTATTTAATATTCCAAACCCTTTCGTTTGGCGGCTGGTGGACATTCCAAACCTTTAAATCGATTTATCTCCGTAAATATGGCTCTAATCGCGAAAAGAGGGGTATTCAGATGCTCGAAATTTTCCTACCAGGATTTTCCAGTATTCAATATTCCAAAAACTTTCATTTGTCGGCTGGTGGACCTTCCAAACCCTCAAATCGATTTATCTCCGTAAATATGGCTCTAATCGCGAAAAGAGGGGTGTTCAGATGCTCGAAATTTTCATACCTGGATTTTCCAGTATTTAATATTCCAAGAACTTTCATTTGTCGGCTGGTGGACCTTCCAAAACTTTAAATCGATTTATCTCTTTAAATATGGCTCTAATCGCAAAAAGAGGGGTGTTCAGATGCTCGAAATTTTCATACCTGGATTTTTCAGTATTCAATATTCCAAAAACTTTCATTTGTCGGCTGGAGGGAGGGAGAAACTTTCAGGATGGTTTGAAGATCTTATTGTGCCACGTATTTGCTGTTTTTGATTTCTCATGGTGTGTTTGAGCTTTTTGTAAATATATATTTGCAGATCATTTTTTTTTGAGTATGTAGTTAATATTTTAAAGATAAACTTCAGAATAATTCGGATGTCCACTATTATAGCTAAATTATATCAAAAAGCGTTAAAAGTTCCTTGAAATATGCCTTTGAAAAAATTGAAAATGAAACGATTAAACTTGATGAATAGGACTTTCTCCTCCGATATCGAATAGCTTGCTTCCATATCAGCAGCATTCGCATCCAGCACCTTGAAGGAAATTGGATATTTCACCCAATGACGGTCTCGCACTTCCAATTTGGAAGCCAAAACGAACGGTGTTCTTGGCCTCAATTCCAGACATCATCAAATTTAATTCGCTTCACCGACCAACCGAGCTGCATACAATGAAAGATATTTTGACTCTCAATTTTCATATCTTAACCGTTAAAACGACCAAAACGAGTAATCATTTTCAGCAACATCACAACATCAAATTTAGTTTTCAATTTAATCTCAGACTTTGCTCGGGTTTCCAGCACTCAGTATACTGCCGAATTTCCCGAACGGAGTGTGCGAATCATTTCCGAAACGATAATGTAAATATTTACAATGTAGGAGTATAGCGAGCACGCTCCACTCTGGACGTAATTTTAGCCGTCTGGTCATCATTAGGGTGTCGAGTGAGTGTACATGAAATTAGCACGCGAGCACACGCATGTCCGCCCCCACACGAAAATGATGTACAAGGTGTATCAAGTTTCTCACTCAACGTCAACACAGCTGCAGTCTGTCACACACAAAACCGCCGAATGGAGGTGAATAGAATAATTCGTTATGTTGCAAACGATTACTCGAATGAGTCGAAAGGTCCTACACTCAACCGGGAAAAGTAATATCATAGAGGTAACTCTAAGACCAGAAGGTCCCGAAGAAACGTGTTCAATTTTTTGGCTCAGCTCTGGTACTATCTTCGGTCCCAAGCTAATCAATTTACCCCTCGAAACATAGAAAAATCCACGAACGCCTTATTTTATCTGTCAAACTTTCATAGCGAATGAAATATCGACTAGAATGGGGTACGCTTATAGATGTACTTGTGACCAATAGGCTAGTCAAGTAGTGAGTCAATTTAAAATCGTTAGTTTCCACCGGTTGCGACACAAACAGTTTCAAACTATGGTCATCGAAAGGTTTTTTTTAAATAATTTTAAAATTTTTATGTTAGCTTAATTTTCGAACAAAGTTTGTTTCCCCAAATACTTTGCATCTAGAAAATCGTCTTGTGACGGTATTACACAAAAATATGCGTTCCAACTTGCACAGATTCAACGGTTGTAGTAAGTTGCAATTTTTTGATATTTTTATTCGGGTAGCGAACGCGTGGGACACCATTTCGACCCGCGCTCGTCGCCGAAGCAAGTGGTTTGGATTTCGGAAAAAAGTACCAAATCAAATCCGTCCACGTCCGTGTCCCAAAAGTCTCGTAGCGTAGCTGCAATCGTGCAACCAAAAATGCAAGTGAAATTTCATTCATGCACCCCCTTTTTGGTGGTGAGGTTATTTTTAGTGATGGCTTTTTGTGTTGCCGGCCGGCCGGTCAGTCGATGCTTGAACGATGAATCAGCCGACACGGCAACGGAATTCTTGGGCTAGATGTTCGAGATGTCCCGGGAAAAAATCATGGTAGGATTACAATAACATTATCGACGTAGGCCGTTTTGGAGAGATTTTAGGCCCCTGCCCCTGCATAGACAGTTGTCCATTAGATCTGATGTAAAATTTGAAATTTTTGCTCCGCAGTGCTCAAACGGTTCCAAATTGGGTCCTTATTAGCCTCCCAACATTTTAACCCATTTGGAAATTACTATGGAAATGCCAGTCTATTTGTGCATATACATTCAATTCACCAGATTGCTCTACTTAAAACATGATAGCTGGAGGAAAGTACAACCAACAATCAATACGAAACTAACGATTTGAAATTGGCTCACCACTTTAGTAGCCTATTGGTCCCAAGCAAACGATTAACGTACCCTATTCTAGTCGAAATTCTAGTACTACGCAATGTTTGTTTTGATACGTTATGAAAGTTTGACAGATAAAATGAGGGGTTATTGGTTTTTCCTATGTTTCGAGGGGTGAATCATTTAGCTTGGGACCGAAGAGAGTACCAGAGCTGTGCCAAAAAGTTGAGCACGTTTCTGCGGGACCTTCTAGTCTTAGAGTTACCTCTATGGTACAACTACAAATTGGCTGAAGACCACTTTCCGATTAAATATAAGGAATACAAGCTATTAGTCATCTAAGACGTTGGCATCTGATGATCATGTTCAATTAACTGGAACATTTTGGTTCATTACATGGTATTGCGGATTTTTTTAAGATCACTCTGGCTCGACATTTGGATAAATTGATCTGTAATATGTAACTGTAAATAAGGAAAATATAATGATTTCTCTTTCACATTATGTAATTATATAGACTAGTGAAATCGAAATCGAAAATTTCATAAATGTTGGTACACTGGAACTTTATTAAATAAATGCTATTACTTTAGCAAAAATCACCATCTTATCACTCCTCGGTGGGACTTTGTACGGGAGACCGCTGTCAGTTTGTTACAATGGATGGTCACACTGCACACTTATTTTGCGTCAACTTTTATCTCAGCGTACCTCACGTGTGCTGCAGCTGTGTCGGCAGTGCCAAGAGTGTCATCAGACTAAATTTTCGCGTCACCTTTCATATAGTCCAATCTACATTGATAGGTTCTCTTCATCGACTCTCTATTTCGTTTCGGTTCCAAAAACATGGTCAGCTGTTCTTATCGATCAATGTAGATTGGTCTATTTGAATAGTGACGCGAGAATTTTTTGTTTGTATAGTGGTATGTGTGGCAACCCGGTTAATTTGACAGATCACATTTTTTATTTTGAAGAAACAAAATAACTAGCAGTGGAATCCTATCCCAGATCCTAACTGTCGTGACTCTCGGTTTGCTGCTCCCAAATTCGCTCGGAAAAGGACTACACTGCACCTAATAAGCAACGGCCTCGGCCACTGAATCGAAGCTTCAAGCGAGAACTTTCTCCTGGGGAGACACTTACCATTTCCGACAGGACAATAACTTCTACTAGATTGGAGTATGATGGGGACTCGGATGAACCACAGGTGACGGTGGTAAGCCAGCGTTCTAGTAGGAGTTTCAACCGGAATCACAATTCCCTGGTGGAGGTGGGGTTTAATATGTCCACACGGTCAGACATTCCAACGATCGGACAAATGGAGAGAAGTATGATGTCTCTGGCGAAAAGCAGTGCCGACCAGAGAACACCTGTAAAAGCTGGGGCCGCTGTCGATGGTAGGAAAGCAAACAGCGGTGAAGATTCTACCTCCAAACATGGTTCGAGTGATCATCGAAGGCGAATTCATCGATGTCAGTTACGATGAGGAACGAATCATGGAACTGAATTTCCGGTTGGCTGACCAACGAAGTGGTGAAGCGTTACGGAATCAAACAAGGTAAACGATCACTTTCTATGAACACCGATCCCCTTACGATCTTCTGTGCGACTTGAATTCCATAATCAATTCGTACCTCATAGAGTTCGAAAAGCTGCGTTCGGATCAGTTCTACGATATTATTTCAAACATCGCGATGTTGAAATGCTTACTGAACTGCTCCAATCGCTGGGCACCATGGAAAACACCGGTCATTTTACTTTTCGCCGGTACTTCTTCTCCGCCAAGCCTATAAATTTCAAGCTCTGGGCTACCGGGGTCGTGTCCGAGAGCTAAACCTATCCTTCAACCATCCAACTACCGACTTTCAGGAGCTTTCGAGCCCAACAACTGACCAATCACTGTCATCTTTTCAATCAGCTTCCGGAACGATGTTCTGAAACACCAAAGCCTTCCGCACCAGATCCTTGAACAGTTCGATCGTCTTGTGTGGAGGGTCTCCGATCTCGAAGTCTTCCGGTAGCGACTCCAGCATCATCCGGAAGAATTCCAGTATCATCCCCAGATTACAGTTGTACGCGGCAACGGTCGTCGCCTTGATGACCTCGCTCATCCCGCAAGCATACCGCGTTGACTTTTAACCGGTTTTCAGCTAATGTTTTGAAAATATGAGCAATCCGTGGCAAAACTTTGCCGGATATTCACGGTTGAAGTTATGAATCGAAAAATTTGATTGTGTCAACCACAATGATTAACATTTTGCCACATGCACAGAGCATGCGCAGATATAGTAGAGTGTTGCCAGTAACATACAAATTTCTAACCATGGGTGCCAAAGAAAGTGCCCAGGTGTGCCCATATTTATTTCTGGCAGACTGTGCAGAGTGAGCAACCCCTTGGTTTAGTATCAAACAATGAAGTTATTATTATACTTAAAATTTTGAACAAAAAATCGAAGCTCTTTCAGACGATATACAAAAACCGACGCAGCAAATATGTAGTGCCTGAAATCGCAATAGTGTGCGAGATTTCCTCCCTAGAAATGGCAGTGCAAGTCAGCCATTCGGCCGATGATTTGTGGACGCTCGATCATTACCGTGTATATTATTTCTAGAAAGAATTAATTTTTGCCCACAACATTGTCTTAGGCGTCATTTCGATTAGAAGTGACGTTGTCGTGCTACGATCTATTGAAAAATGTCGAATGCGCCATTATGATAAAAGATTCAAAATGCCCGAAGTTTCCCCAAAGATTCCCCATTCAATTCAAGGTTCAAGGTTCTTCGAGAATTGCATCTCTGAATCCAAAGATTGTAGATGCCATTATATGCGTTGGCGCCCGGCTACGAAACGCTAAGATTCCAACAAGTAGAAAGCAGCCGTACATACTAGATCATCGTCATCCACTTACCATGCTCATCATGACCGAGTATCACGAGAATCTATTTCATGCTGGCCAGCAACTACTGGTCTCATCTGTTCGTGGGAAGTGGGAAGTACTGGCCTACAAACATCCGAAATCTAGCGAGACAAGTAATCCACGGCTGCGTACGCTGCTTTCGTACCAAACCGAAAGTTCAAGAGCAGCTACAGCAGGTCGACCTTCCATCGGAGAGGGTAACACCATGCACTCCCTTTCAACGTGTTGGGATCGACCTCTGTGGTCCATTTCTGGTCGCTTATCCTCAGTGCCGGGCTCGCCCTGTGAAATGTTTCATCGTCGTCTTCATTTGCCCAGTCACAAAAGCTGTGCACCTGCAGTTAGTGGCTGACCTAACAACACAAGCTTTTCTAGCTTCCCTCAGGCGATTTTCTTCTCGACGTGGAAAACCTGTTATCATTATGTGCGATAATGCCAAAAACTTTGTCGGAGCCAAACGAGAGCTAGAAGAACTACGCAAACTCTTCATCAGCCAGGATTTCCAAAATAGCGTGACCAGAGATGCAGCAAACGACAATATTGAATTTCGTTTCATTCCTGTGCGCTCGCACAACTTCGGAGGTTTGTGGGAGAGTGCTGTAAAATCGTTCAAAACGCTACTTAAGAGAACGATAGGATCACGAACCTTGCTGTACGACGAATTTCAGACTGTTCTCACACAGATTGAATCAGTTTTGAATTCTTGTCCGCTGACCCCACTCAGCAATGATCCGAGTGATTATAAAGCTCTTACACCGGGTCATTTCCTCATCCAACGTCCGCTGATAACAATTCCTGAACCCAGCCTCGATGGATTACCAGAAAATCGTTTATCGGCAGAAGGTTCAACATATGGTTCAATGCGTATGGAGGAAATGGTCGACACAATATCTGTCCAATCTACATAACCGTACAAAGTGGACCAAACGGCGAGATAATGTAAAGATTGGGACAATGGTAGTGCTGAAAGACGAAAATCCACCCTCGTTGAAATGGCAACTGGGAAGTGTCTCTGAAGTTCATGGTGAAATCGATGGAAACATTCAGGTAGTGATTGTTCGCACGAAGGATGGCAGCTACAAGCGAGCGATCTCCAAGATCTGCGTACTGCCAATATCTGATAATTTACCATCTTCATCAGGGGAGAACTAGGTCTCCTCCAACGGCGGAAGTCGAGAGTTATGTAATGTTTTGAATTTCAAAAAGGTAATCGGCTCATTTTTCATTCATAGCCACAATTTCGTTGGAGTTTCGACTCCACTCTGTTGAAACCGTGGATGTCACTATTTCGATTATGTCTCCAAAAGTCGAGGTAACCTGTTTTGTTCTGGTGGTGGTTCTATTTGCATGAAGGGTGCATGAAGCAGTCGGGCTGAACCTAGTTCAGCATGACCAATCATACATTCAGTGGCGTTAGTCGCCAGAGCAGTCCGGCGGACTGCTTGCTAAGAAACTCAGCTAAACACATTCCCACGTTTGGTAATTTGAGGTACACGTACGCAAAACAACGAAGGAGAAAGAAGAGCGCTATTCATCCTCCCGGGCTCTAAGCAATAGTCGTAGACGGGTATGGCCAACTCGTTCAACGGTCTTAGCTATGTAGCAGTCTAATCAAGGTCATCGTAGTTCGTCAGCAAGTTCCTACGGATTATCAACATCTGGTCAGGTGTATCGTCGTCGTCAATGGGGGTTCGCAGAGGTTAGAAGACCTCCGGCAAGTCTCTGTTTAGTTCAAAAATTCAGTTTAAAAAGCACCCGTTTATTTGTTTCATAGATCGATCAGCCACCATCGAGGACATCGGCGCAGTAGCTCAGAACATACCATTCAGCAACAAATTCAAACCAGCATACTTAAGCAAGTGAAATACAAACTCAGTTAGTCAAGAAGCAGCACAAATCAACACCACAGTAGCGAAGAAAGAATCCAGAATTGAAACTAAACACCGAACGACATCAGCAGAAATGTTTACAACCGTAAATGGGTCAAGGTCGAACAACGGTCATCGAAGTAACAGTAGCAGGCAATACATATATCAATATTATTGACAGCAGTGAACAGAAGATGTATGTCGGTCAACTTGGAGACCGACAGTGATAATTGTAAAAAGAAGAAAATACGTAGCAAAATAATATATAAGCAGTAGCTAGAGTAAGAGAGTGGGTAGTAGAAATCCCTCAGATTTCAAGGCTGCCGGAATGGTTACGCGAGGGTTAGTAGGGAGAGCAAACATGATCCACAAGTATATAGGTGTAGTTGTCTTTGTTCATCGCATTGCATTTGTATATCTGTTTCCATCAGTTGATAAAAGATTAGAGATATGGGCTATTGAGGGTCTCCAGCCAGCTGAATGCAGGTAGTATAATAAAATCAGTTAACATCATACCGCCAGGGAATAAACTCGTCCTGTCCGCAATAAATCAGTTTTTTGTGAACCTAAGTGTTTTATGTTATTTGGTATAGAGTGTCCGAAATCGATCCGGTCCCCGTGCGCGCGATAACAAATTATTTGGATCCGTAGAATTTCTTCGGCACTTTAAAAAAAAACTCTGAAAATCGTTACTTAAAAAAAATCCCTAAAAACGTACAGGGAAGCTCTTTTACAACCTCGCAACAGGTCGTCTCTCTCTGTTCTTTCGATAGTCATAGCAAGCGAGCACATGATTGATTGATTGCGTCCTAAAAGTTTGATCCATTTTCAATAATTTATTATTGATAAATTATTATAGTATTTATACTATACAAATCTTACATTAATCATGAATCAAAGGGTGTAAAAATAATTTAAATCCACCAATATATGGCCAAGTTATAAGCGTTCAAACCCTAACACTATTTCGTTACACATTTTCTTTTTTTTTTCCTTTGATTTGTTTTCTGTCGATCTTGTTTTCCGTACTGTGTACCAATGCTACCGACGCCAGGGTGGCAGCCCCCACACCTATCGGCCCAGACATGAACCGTATTGGGTCATGTAAGCTGTAGTTCGCAGCACGAGGTCCAAGATGCAGGAAACTCCTCGACCGAAGAACTCGTTCGGGTGCGTAGATTTCGAATTCAGCCAAGATTCCTGGAGAGTCGATATCACCAATAAGAACTTTCGCTGCGAACACGGCTTGACTAATCGTGCGCCTATGTTCTAGTGTTTCAAGACCCAGGAGTTGACAACGATCTTCGTACGGCGGAAGGTTCACAGGGTCATTCCAAAGAAGGTGACGAAAGGCATACCGAACAAATTTCCTTTGAACAGATTCAATCCTCGCTAACCAAACTGCTACCGAGCTGAATTCCAAGATCGATCGCACTAGAGAGCAGTATAGAGCTTTTAGACAGGCAGGATTGCAAAACTCGTCAGCGATCTTGAAAATGAACCCGAGTTGCCTGTTAGCTTTCGCAACGATGCCCGAGTAATGAAGCTTGAATGTTAAGGCGCAGTCCAGCGTGATTCCTAGGTCACGAACATTGTCCACACGTTGCAGAAGTTGGTAATTTATCGTATAGTTGAATGCCACTGGTTTCAGCTTGCGATTAAATGGGATAATATTACATTTTTGTACATTCAACGTGAGATAGTTTCTTGAGCACCACTCTTCGAAAGTATCGATTAGGTGCTGAAGCCGCAAGCAATCGGCGAAGCTACGAACAATCACATAGATCTTCACATCATCCGCGTAGAACGATCGGCAACCAGTTGGGAGGATCAGTCCGGCCTCATTCACAAAAATCGAGAATAGCAATGGTCCCAAGTTGCTACCTTGAGGAACACCGGAGCTGTTTGTAAAATAGTCCGATTGCTCTGATCCGATTCTAACACAAAGTTCCCGATTGGTCAGATAGGACTTGAACCAACGAGTTAAACCCGAGGATACACCGAGTTTTTCAAGTTTAGCTAGCAGTATGGAGTGGTCAATCCGGTCGAATGCAGCCTTGAGATCTGTATATACAACGTCCACCTGCGCTCCAGCTTCCATACTCCGAAGACATAAAGAAATGAACGGAGCTAGATTTGTTGAAACTGATCTCTTGGGATAAAAACCGTTTGGTCAGGAGAAATGTAATTTCTGCAGCTAGAGAATAATGCGTCGTTGATGATGATTTCGAAAACTTTAGAGCAGACACTGAGTGATGTGATCCCTCGGTAATTTTCGACGTTTGTCTTGTCTCCTTTCTTGTAGATCGGGAACATGAATGACGATTTCCAACGCGTAGGGAACTCCCCCTGCTGTAATGAAATATTGAACAGCTTCGAAAGCGGTGTTGTAAGCTCTGAACAGCATCGCTTCAGGATGCTTGAGGGGATCCCGTCAGGGCCAGCAGCATTAGAAAATTTCAGCTTCTTGATGGCGGATTCGACCAGGTCTACTGTAACCGAGGTAATCGAAAAATTGAAAGCATCACTGCGAGTGTCCCTCACCGCTTCAGCAACTTGGGACAACGAAGCCGTAGTGTCATTGAAAATGCTTTTGAAATGTTCTGCCAGAAGATTACATTTCTCAAGGGAATTGCTGGCGATTCTATCACCCAGATGAATTTCGACTGGTAGCCCCTCCTCGTTTCGTTTGGTATTCACGAATGACTAGAACTGCTTTGGATTAAGCCGTAATTTAGCCTGCACACGCCTTGTGTAGCTCTTGTCAAGAATGCGGTTATATGTGCGATATTCGTTGCTCACTGTTGAAAATAATCGTTTGGTGAATTGGTTACGAGTACGACAGTATTTCAGGCTTCGATCTCAGACGTTTCAAATTCCGTAGTCGAGCATTGGACCATTCGGGTTTGGGAGAGGGTCTCCTCAATGGAACAGAATCAGTTATTGCCCGGCCAACGACCTCAGCGAAGTAGATGAGCACGTGTCAAGGAACTGCCAATCTGCCTGGGCAAGCGAGTGACTCAGCGCGACGAAATCTGCTCTACGAAAGTCGAGCTCATGTACTTCAACAGGGGGGGGGGTTATCGTAGCGAACAGGAACGGATAGGTTGATGGAAATTGGTGTCGATGTCAATCAAAGGCTCTGGGCCTTCTAGGATAGAACATTCCAGTCCTGCAGCTTCGTTCGCCAGAACGAGATCAAGCAGCCGAGAGTTGCTATTCAGTATCGAGTTGATTTGCGTTAAGCCATGCAGGTTGAAACAATCAAGGAGAGCACAGCGGGATGCGGGCATGTTCGATAAATTATAAGATTTTTAAGGCATTAAATAACAGACTTTAGTAAAGTCACTTTACCAACCTTATTCAGCCTTCTAGTTTTATTTAGAAAAAAAAAATCTTCATATCTTATATATTTTTATGGGACTGCAACAAGGTGCTGACTAATTGGATTTACATATTTACATTGTTATTATAAGTCTAAAAATTACCTTTTCATTTCAGGATTCGAACCGGCAGTCGCTGATTCACAGGCATCAATCATACCTACTGAACCACTTAAGCATATGTGTGGCAAAAGGTGTGATCATTAACTTGAAACACGTCAAATTTAAGTTGAATAACAGCAACCGGAAGAGTATTATGCAGCAATGCAGAATTGTAAACAACAACTCGTGACAGTAAAACATTCCTTTCATTTTCAAGTGTAGTTAACACAATGTGGACACAAGTGCGCAATTTATTTCAATGGTCATGTGGAAGCTGTTTTAGTACCATAATTGAGTTATTTTTTGGAATTCTGTCTGTAAATTCTGTGCAATATAGCAGTCAAAATACAAAAATACAAATGTTAATACTCCCGCCGTCGTCGCAGCCCAAGTAGCATTGAAAGTTTTAAAGAGGTTTTAAAGCATTCTACAAGTCTAAATCATGGTCTACAGAACCATAATAAAACCTAAATTGTTACTTGGGAGCCCACTTCTACCTGGAGCTATTCCTAAAAAGCTCCTCTACCTTGTCTCTACTGCTTCCGCTCCTTGGGATTATAAAGGTGGACAGTGAATTTAGAAGAAATAAAAGGCCAGAAATGCAACGAGTGACACTGACTACACTTAACAAATCAGCAGGCTATCAAAATATTTGTAGTGCATTGCTGATTTGTGGAGTAGTGTTAAGCTGAAATAAGGCTTGTTCAATCTTTAGATCAGGTAGCTTATTGAGGTTGAATTATGGAGATACAATTAGCTTCATGCACTACTAATCAACTATATATTCAGCCTGCTGTTAATCAGCTTTCTACACCTTAAATCAAACAATTATCAGCTTCTGCTATTACTGTTCAGCTTGAATTGTTACTTGTGACCGAATGACATGAATATTTTTCAGCTCAGATTGGTTAGCCCATAACGTATAGCTGAAATTTATATAAAGATCTGAGAGGAGCTTTACCTCAAGTTACAGATTTACAATATTTGCTCTAACAGTCTCAAATTTGATATCAGCGAGCATGCAATAAAATGTATTCGTCTTTGATGATTGTTGGTATATGGTAAAATCACAGACAAACAGACATAAATCTCGCAAGTTGTTTATCGAACAAGCATTTAACGGTCAATTTAAAAGTATCGTAGTTGGTAGTACCGCCACCTGTGGCGCGTATTGTCAATTCCCTTGCGTTTGACGTTTACACACTACAGCCATCTGTTCAGCGTACTACCCACTACAGTGTACTCAACAGATGGCGGTAATGTTTTAGCGACGATATTTTACAGTGAGAATATTCAATGTGTTATGTATGTTTGTCTGTGGTAAAATAGTCAAACACTTTCACAGCCGCTCGTCGCAAGTCGGTCCCGTTTGCGTTTTTGTCAAAACTGCGTTTTTCAATGGTAACGGTAGCTAATCATAATATTGGATAAACTTGACATCTTTTGTTCTGGAAATGTTTGTAAAAGCAACCCAAGTAACAATCTAAATGCTTGGAAGATTTATTCTTATTTTATCATTGTTTTATCATAGCATCCCTTCCAGCCTGTGGTTGTATTACGGTTTTGTGTGCTTGTCGTAAAATCAGGCCGTCAAGTCGTCTATAAAACTGTTTTATGACTACTAAATTAAAACTCAGACTTCATAGTTTTAACGGTAGCTGTAAGGTGGTTCTGCATCACTACTTATAACTGAAGAATAAAACCAAAACAAAACATACAATTATGTTTTATGGTACACTTTTTATGACCGATATAAAACTTGAAGCAGTCTTAGACCTTCATTAAAGCTTCATTACAACTATCATCTTTATCAGAGGCCTAAGATTCACAGATAAGAAATATACTGCTACAACAAAAAATACTCTGAAATTTTTTGTCTTTATATCAGATATATGAAATGAAAACCCCTTCAGTGCTTTTGAACACGATGAAGATGAGACGATCGACAATATGAAATTCCTGGAGGAACTACAGTTATACGATCCCTACATAAGGCACAGTGCGGTGAAGGAGCTCTTAAAAATATTGAACAAGCGGCTTTCCGATACACTTCCGAAAGATCCACGAACCCTTCTTAAAGCAATGCCGACAGTTTCACTAAATCCGTTTGGAGATGGCCAGTATTGACATCACGGCTTTAAACCTTGTATTGAAAAAGCTTTTAGTGGATCCAATAAGCATTTCTTACATCTTGATTACAAGCGAAAATAGGAGGATCGCTTGGAATGTTGAGTTTTTGACAGGTGGTTTTTGTTTTGTTATGATTCGCTGTACCGAATATAACCAGCAAGCTAGTTATATAGCTTAAATATAACTTAACGCTCTCAATTTGCACTACGAAATGCTAAGATACAACCATTAGGTTTATGTTATGCTATAGAATTCCAATCTAGGAGAATATGTTATATTGAGGTATTTTTAAGGAGTAGCAAGTTATAACGAAAAAAAATGTCGCCGTATGAACAAATTTCACACAGTATGAATAATTACGCTTTAATTGATAGGCAATAAAACACTTTCATACATCTATGTATAATTAAATAATATGTGACTGGTTATTGCTCAACAGTAGTAACAGTTTTGTACTAAATAGATAATCTTTGAATGACTCTTTAATGCATGGTGCTAATGCAGACAAATTAAAAATATCCCTATATTTTATTATTCATATGGCGCACTAAATTTATGCTCCTATTTGGTATAATAATCACCATAAATATTGCACGGCATACTGTGAAGCATATACAGATTGGTTTAAAATTACAATAAAGTCGTCTTATTTTCAATGTACAATAATATCAGCCATTATTACCAACTGACAAGGATCATGATTTCACATCAAACATCGAAAGAACAAAACCACAATAAAATATTTCTCAATATTAACTATCATCCAAAAACCCCAACTTAAAACCTTCAAAGTTGTCAAAATGTTTTGCGTATCATGTTTTATCAACTTCTTCAGGAGCGATTTATGCGGTTGTAATATAGTTTTATGGTAGTCATTAGAAGGCTGTTAAAACTTTCTGACCTGGAGGAGGTTTTATGTTTTCATTTTTAACAATCACGTCTAGAGTGTGATAAAACTGACATAAATCCTATGCTCCTAAAGTAGTTCGCATATCAAGTTTTAATGACTGCATTAAAACTGGGCCAATTGGCCATGACATGGCTGTATTGCGGTTCTCAGGAGATTGTTAAAGCAATGTGGTCGTCAGTGAAGGTTTTATAATTTGGTTATATCAACTGCTATAAAACTTAAATAAAACAAAAATTGTTGCTTGGGAAGTAAATGGGTTGTTCCATCACATCAGAAGCAATGAAACGAAATTTTTCTCGGCTTGCTGACTGCCACAATCAGCAGTTCAGCTGTTGTGTCCAATTTTTATCGTGCACATGGTATAGGAAAATAAGACAGAAGTTGCTTCGAACCTGAGATTGAGATAAGATCCCGCAGTCCGAAACACACACAAAAATGAGCTCGTTAAATGCTGTCCATAATCCATTCGAAATTCCAATGAAAAAAACATTCAATGATAAACGACAGCCCATTTAATCATTTCCTTCCTGCCATGAAGTTGAACCAGCATTTCACCCATTCAAAATAACAATCAAGTAATTAGTCTTTTTCACTCTTCCAGTTGACGATCGCTGTTGGTCTACCGATCTCGCATGATCCATCTAAATACATCACGCGTTAGACGAACGCAAGATTCAGCATACGATCTCTTAGGAACGTTCGACTATGTCTCAGCCAGAAACAAACGACGCGTCGCCTATCAATTACGTCAACGACATTCTTCCGTTCGTTGGGTTGTCCAACGACGCTTTCGTCAGTCGTCACAATCACAATCACAACGCACGCCCCGCCGTTCTTCGCCATATTTCAATAACCGGCAAGAGTATTAAGGTTCAATTTGCTTTGATGCGTTTTCGGAAAAATTCAAAAGCAGTTCTTTTTCGATGCACCATTTCAGATTGCAAAAAGCTCGCGTCATTTTGTGTTAAATAGAATGAAATTTGAAATGATATGCCGAAAAAAAAACGGCGTTTGAATTTTTCCAAAATAGGTACATCAAAGTAAATTGAACCTTAAGGGTTTGAAACCACGCAGCTAGTGCCTCAGCGTTGCGGCATAACTTTTATTTATTTATTTATGTTTATGTTTGGTTCTACTTTTTTTTTCATTTTTGCTCACGAGGCAGCTCACGTCAGCGGATACTGGTACTGTACCCTCCCTCCCTGTTGCCTACTGTATTATTGTCGTTTGACTTCAATTAAAATGTTTTCTTTAGTATTCATTATCAACACCATCGCAGCGTCGTCATCGTCGTCATCGTCGTCATCCACCGACGTGCGCAATGAGCAACGGAAGTTGGTATTAGTCAAGGTGTGCAAAATGCCGTTCGCAAAACCGATAAATCCGATTAGTTGCGTTTTTATGGTTGGTTGGTTGGTTGTTTGGATGACTGGTGATTCCCAGGCTCAGTCGGAATCTTGCTATCAATCTTATCGAACACAGTTCAGTCGAAAGTGTTGGGATATTTTTTCCGAGAATTGTTTGCTTGAAATTCGCTGGAAGTGGCGATTATATGATATGCTTAAAGCAAACAATAACAACTTAGAATTGAAATGTGGTCGCACGTAAACAAGCCTGTTTTCCGGGGGAATTACCGCTGAATCAATGGGACAAATGGGTAGAAAGGTGTGGTTTTGGACTTTTGAATTTGTCATTGTATTTACACTTTTTTGTCGTCAGCTTCAACGGGTAACGGGACAGTATTCATTATTGAAGTCTACATTACTAGGAAGTCCATATTCCAAAGAAAACTGAGGAAATTACGTAAGAACAGCTTTCGGAGAAACATCTAAGTTTGTTTCTGGAACTTTCCTTATGAAGTCGTCTGAACTAAAATCTGTTTAGCCAATTGGAAAGCCTTGGTTATATTAATACATTGGTTATTACTTTCCTCAGATATGTACTACCCAACAAACAATTCTAGCTGCAGACCAGCATATACAGGCACAAATTAGGTGCATAAGGAAATTGTTGACTGTATTAGCTAGTCTGCAGAAAAAATTGTTAGTTGGGTAGTGCTTTCTGGACATTTTTTCATGAAATACCACATGGACCTCTAACTCATGAAGAGTGGTCCAGTACAATCTCAAATTGAATAAAGCGTTCGATACATTTTATAGGATGCAAAAAAGACAGAAACTGCCAAAAACGGGAAGGCAGTGCATTTTTCTAAATTAACAAATTGTAAGCGCCAGGGAATCAGTTCAATTCATGATTAATAGTAATGTGTGAAGGAACCAGCAACCATCTCGATATCAATCTACAAACAATGCTTCCTTAATCGCTTAAAGTTTGCAGCAAATTTGCTCGATTAACTTCATGATATCAGAAGAGGTCCTTTGCATGGCGAATTTCTCACCCTTAGAAGCAGTGTTGAAAATATTCACCAAAACTCCCTATGACTCGTGAACTTTTCCCTTGTTGAACTTCGTGAAATATCGTAAACTTTTTCAACCAACGCTAGGGGCAAAAATTTACACAGTTCTCCTACATATTGCATATGAAACACTTGTCTTTAATCCCTTTATAATTTTCTCCCTTGAGTACAATTTGAGACCCAGCTGCACAAGAAAATTATTCCGGATAATACGCTTAACAAAACGCTAATTCACGGCCAGATTCCTAGGGTGGGACATCGTAAAAACAACGCTTTCACCTCCAAAATTCAGTAGCTTAATTTCATCGCAATTGCAGTACTAAGGAGATAATTTTCCAAGCTTCCAATGAAGAACAAGAATACTGGATAACGCCACTCTATGCTGTCGAGGCAATGTTAGCATACGTTTCTTGAATCATTATTCAATCTTTTTTTTTAACTCGTTATTTGTTCCAAATTCAAAATAAATTACATTTCATTTTAACCTAGGTGCTCCAGTTACTACAGCAACTTACCAGCCTTAATTGTTATGATATATAGCTAAGTGTTTTTACATTGTTCCTGTCTTGGCAATTCAGTATTTTAAACAGGTTTTTTTAAACCTACATGTCAGTATAACAATTGATATCTTAAAACTAAAAACTAAAACTAAATTTTATCTAAGTATAAAGTGAATTAATCGTTGCAATTGAGGATTGCAACGATTTTTGCCTGAAATTATTATTTATTTTGTTGGACATTTGTTCTAAAGTCTCAACATTCGAAATTCTATGTACCTCAGTAGCACTGTACCAGGGAGGCAACAAGCCGATGGTGTGACCCAAACTGAAGTTATGGGAACTCTCAAATTGCTTAGCAAGTTTCTGAGCTTTTTCCAAATTTGCGATCAAAATTTTACCACCAACTAGCGCTGGAATTGGCCTTTGAAGTTTTTTCAAATTTTTTGTGAGTTTCTAAAAGGGTTTGGAACTCGGGTCTAATTTAGAAACATTATTTTCAAAGTTTTGTTCCTCAGGGCAGAGAATCGCTTTTTAATTTGTTTTTGCAAATCCCGCCAGATAACTTTCATGGCAGGATCGCGTGTTCTTTGATATTGTCTCCTACGGACATTTTTAAGACGGATCAAGAGCTGAAGATCGTCGTCTATTATAATTGAATCGAATTTAACCTCGCATTTTGGTACTGAGGCAGCTCTTGCTTCAACTATAGAAGTAGTCAGAGATTCAAGAGCATAAGTTTGTTTGCAAAGGAATGTTTGGATCGAAGTTATATTCCATAAATGTTCGATACTGCTCCCAATCAGCTCTATGGTAATTGAAAGTAGAGCTGTTGGGATTACAAATTATTTCTTGGGATATTTCAAAAGTTACTGGAAGGTGATTAGAACCGAAGTCAGCATGGGTAACCAATTGGCTACAAAGTTGACATGAATCAGTTAAGACCAAATCAATAGTGGAGGGATTGCTTGCAGAAGAAAAGCATGTTGGGCTGTTTGGATATTGAATAGTGTAATAACCTGCAGAACAATCATCAAACAGAATATTACCATTGGAATTGCTTTGAGCATTATTCCATGAGCGGTGTTTTGCATTAAAATCACCAATAATGAAGAATTTAGACCTATGACGGGTAAGTTTCTGGAGGTCACCCTTGAGAAAATTCTTTTGCTGGCCTACGCATTGGAATGGCAAATAGGCAGCTATAAACGTAAGTTGTCCAAATTTTGTTTCAACAGAAACTCCCAAAGTTTCAAAAACTTTGGTTTCAAATGAAGAAAGAATTTTATGTTTGATTCGTCTATGAATAATGATGGCAACGCCACCACAGGGTCCATCAAGACGATAATTTCTATAAATCAAATAATTTGCGTCCTTCTTAACCTTATGGTCAGGTTTAAGGAACGTTTCAGTTATAACGGCAATATACAGGGTGATTCAGAATAACTGTCACCGATTTCACAAATATGCAATTCTGAATGGGTAAAATGGGTATATGTTCAAGTATTTTTGTTTTAAAGTGTGAACAAATATCAGCTTGTATTGATAATAGGATTTGAAATTTCATTCGTTTTTGATTTCAAGCAGCCATGGACGTGAAAATGAAGCATGTCATAAATCTGTATAATTTTGTGTGTTATCTTTTAGAAACTGAAATCTCTTCGAAAAAATTACATCGTTAAAGAAGTAAAAAGCGACCATGCGTGGAAAATCTGTTCAATATCAGAGCTTAGACCCATCGCCAGGACTCCAAAAGTGCTGGAACTAAAACGTGTGCGTGCCAGCTGTGGTTCATTTTCGAGACAAATGTGGCTGGTAATTAAAAGTAAAGGGAGAGAGATTTGAATTAAAGTATGCTTACTTGAAGGTTATATATGTAGTATATCTGGAATATACTGATATCTAAAAATCATGCAAGCGTTCAATCGCTATGAACATTTTTAAAATTGACAGTTATTCCAAATCACCCTGTACACGTTATGAACTCTCAAAAAGTTAAATAGCTCGTCTTCATTATCTTTAAGAGATCGAGCATTCCAATTTAAAATATTTAATGCTTTAAAATCCATTACTAAATTTTAAAGTCATGACAATATTATTTGCAAATTTTACCCCAGTTTGAATAGCATCAAACATGGAGTTAGATTTAAGCATATCAGAAATCATGTCAATTAATGATTTCTGTAAAAATTCCTGTAATGCTTCCTAAGTCAAAATTTCCGCTAGAATTACGTTGGTTAGTATTTTGATTTCTACCCGGTGCAATAGCAGCATAGGTAGCTCCATTACCTCGCTGAACATTGTTAGCAGCGAGGGGAGTAGGTACAGATGAAAAAATTGAAGCAGGGGTGATATTTGTACCTACGGGTACGAATGTAGAATTTGTTCCTCGCTGACCGTTGTTAACAGCAGAGGAATTTGTACCTGTTCGGTTAGAACTTACTTAGAACGAGATTGTAGGATCGCTCGAGACTTACATGCCCAAAAATTGGATTTGTGGTTTTCACCACAATTTGAACATTTAAATTTCTTAGGATCTTCCTTCACATGACAGTCGTCCTTTGCGTGAGAGGAATCATCACAATTCATGCATTTAGCTGGCATGTAGCAATTTTTAGTTCCGTGGCCCAATCCCTGGCACTTACGGCACTGAGTGAGGTTTTGGAAATTTCCTCCAGTCTTCCTGAAGTGTTCCCACTTCACTCGGACATGGAGCATAAGGCCAGCTTTTTCTAAGGCCTTAAGGTTGTTTAGTTCACTAGACTTGAAGTGAACTAAATAAAAATCATTAGAAATCCCGTTGCGCGAATCGCCAGGACGGGATTTCATTTTCATTTTGATTACTTGGAGTGGCACAACTCCAAGTAATTTTGCCAGTTCATCTTTGATCTGATCCAGGGATTCACCACTGGGCAGTCCTTTCATGACAACCTTGAACACACGTTCAGTTTTGGTGTCGTAAGTAAAAAAATTGTGCTTCTTCTCAGTAAGATACTTGAGAAGACGTTTAAATCCGTCCAAGGTTTCAGCCAATACACGGCATTCACCCCGACGTCCAATTTGTAGTGAAAACTTAACTTTCACGAAATTCAAAAGTTCCATGCGAAGAGCATGGAAATCGGAAGTGGTTATCACAATAGGGGGAATCTTTTCCTTCTTGGCATTAAGCCGGGAAAGTTTACTAGATTTTTTCTTGGATGATGGATCATTCACATCATCCGTGAGCAAATCAAATTGATTACTCAAATGAATTTCATCAGAAGGGGGGTGAAGAGTTTGCCCCTTTCTTTTGCGTTTAGGCGCCATGGCGGCAGTAAATTTTTATCCAAATCGACTTCCAAGCAGATTATATAAGAATCTGAAGGATCGAAGAGGAATTTTCCAAATCGATATCCAAGAAGGATTACCTCGGGTAGGGTTCAAACAAGGATTGAAGAGGAATAAGAGTTGAACAAGGTAGAAATTTTTTTACAGGTTGAGCACTGAAAAGTGCTGTTTAAATTTTTTGTAGCTTTAGGTAGTAGTAACACTTCCTTCAGCAAAAAACAAATAGATCCGCACAGCAAGATGCGGACTGATTATTCAATCTTAAAAGTGCTATTCCAAGGCCATTATCGCAAATACTCATTTAGTTTATTTTCTGAGCTAGTCAGGCTGTTAAGAACACAATAACTACAAGTGATCTTCTTCTCTTAACTCTTTACCAGTCTTGAGCGCTTTTTAGCAATCAGTCGTGACACCTATTGAGAGACGCACATACCCATTTGGAGGATATATTTTGCAACAATTAACAACGTCTAGTGTGTACGGATATAGATTTTTTTTATTAACCTCAGGATCGCAGTTTAACTCAGAAATGTGTCAACACCCAGTAGGAGCTGAATTTATATTAGACGCAAAATCATTAAAATACCCTTTTATTTTAGTAATTCTTGCTCAACTTGCAAAAATGCCACATCAAGCATTGAGCAACCACAAACTCGCAACTCTATTTAAAATTTTAAACCATCCTCAAACTACACCGAGTAATTAAGTTGTTTGAACTAGCAAAGTTTGTCATACTTCTGTGATTAAGAAATACTTCCTTACATTTCATTTAATTTCCCTGATATTCCCTGATATTCCCTGATTTTCCAGGTAGTCGCCCCCCTGTTTATGTGATATTCAAATAAAAATAATCAATTTTGTTATTCGAAAAATATTATGTGCATTCCTAATAGAAACTATGTGAAAACTTTTTTCAGTGTTAGTTTTGTATCTCTTCTAAAGATCGAACGGCTTTCAAAGTCATCTTTTTACGCAGCTTGAATGGTTTGTTAATATTCGCAATGATGAACGCCTCAGTTCAAATCAAAATAACCCTAATAAGTGGTACAGGGTGGGCTGGGTGACTCATCAACATTTCCGCTTCAATCCAAATGTGAAACCAAACAACAAAGTCACAGACATTTATGGATGATGCTTCGCACGTCAACCTTTATCAAAAAAATCAGCCAGCAGTAGTGTCATCATCCACCTGGACAGCCGTGTTCACATTGCCCAATGAGCCAGTGTCGGTGTCAGTGCCCGGGACATTTCCATCGCGATTAGCTCGTGTGACGGCATGCACCATAAAGTAATTCGTGTATATGTGCAGTAGGGTGGGTCAAGTTTGTACGGGGGATCACAACCACCTGTTCTCTACTGCTCTTTCGACGTGTATTGAAGTCCCCAGCAACGGTGTCAAGTTTGAACGAATTCGGTTATGATATGGATTTGCGGGAGAATTTTAATTTGTGTATAGGAATTGCCAAAAATTAAAATACTGCTTAAATTCCGGAAATAGATTGGGATACTACGCAGAAAAACTTTGTCGAAGACAGCAAATCGATTAGACATCTGAGAAAAAAGTTATTATTTTATTAATTAGGACCTGTTGATCCGCGCATACCTACTGGCGTAAATATTAGCTTGTAGGTATGTGTGCAACACTTGGTCTAAAGTGAAAGATTAGTTACATTTTGTACAAAGGTCAAATCGATTTGCATTTTTTTCCCTTGATTTGTTTTCCTGTCGATCTTGATTTCCGTGCTGAGCACCAATGTTACCGACACCTGGACCCTACCTATCGACACATCAACTCATGAACCGGGCACCAATGGCTTTACTTCCCTTCCGAAGGAATGCGCGATAGAGATGTTATGCCTCAGAACAACCCGGCGGCGCCGACTGGGATTGAACCCAGGACTGCTGGGGTGAGAGGTAATCATGCTTACCACTAAACCACCGGCGACGCTATCGATTTGTAGTCTTCGAAAAAGTTCTTTTGTATAATTGTATTCTCAATCTAAGTCCGAGATTTAGTGAAATTTGGAAAGCAAATGAATAGGATCGTTCCGTTTCCCATACATTACCCCATACTAAATTTAAACTTCTCCCCCAAATAGTTAAAATTTTGCACAATTGTTGTAGACCTGAGTACGCATTGAAAGGCCAGTGGGAACATAGGGTTGTAAAGTTGACCCACCCTAATATGCAGTGTAGGAACTTGTAGGTACATTAGGGTTGGTCAACTTAACAACACCCTGTCGACCATTGCTGGGCAAACTATGCAACATAACTTTGTCGATGACCGCAAATCGGTTCGAATTCTCTGCATAAAGTTATTAACCCTCCAATTTAGCATAGTTGCTGAGGACTTCAATACATACAAACCGAAAGAGGTTCTGATGTTCCCCTCAGACGGTTGAGATCCGCCATACAAACGTGACCCACCCTAATGTGCAGTGTACATCCTCGGGGAAATCGTGCACCCCCGGACCAACCCACATCGACAAGGTGCTATCATAACAACAAATTCAGTACAATGTTTATTTTCTTCGATGGAAAAGTACACAAACGCACGACATCAGCAAATGGTCTCATATTTTAAGTATAAACATGAGCAGTCGGTTACGAAGCATAACAAAAAACCTTATGAGTAGGTAAATAATAACACAGAACTGGAATTGGGGTATTTTTTGTGTTGACAATGATTTTCTGAGCGGGTGGAAGAATCATTAAAATTTTAGTTTTGTAAACACAAATCAGCTGTGAAGTAACCAAAAGCGAATTAGAAAATCTAAAATCCATGGCCCTATTTCCCTTACAGTTAGGAACGTATGCAAACGATGAATATTTATTTACTGATAGTCGGTACTTACCAAAGTCAGCAGAACAGATGGATTGAGTTCACCTAGTTTGACGTCAATCTACAAGAAATAAAAAAATATCGCTTATAAGTATAAAAGAAGGTAAGAGAATACAACAGTGAAATTATAAAATTCATGATTTCTGCATTTAACATTGTAAAGATGATTTCTATCTTCGTAAATACGGTCCTTATTGCAATTTGAGGGGTATTTAGATGTTCGTTGTTTGTATACCCGATTTACATGATTTGGATTTTCCAAATCATTAAACCCGTTTATCTACTTAAATACGACCTTAACCGTGATTTGAAGGGCGTGTAGTAGCGGTAAGCTCCATATAGGATAATATGCGATTTAACACAGATTTTCAAAAATATGGATTAAATTTGGAAACCCCATTCGATCAGCACCAATAATGGATTAAATTTGGAAAGCACGCAGCCATTCTCTCTCGTGTAATAGAGAGTGTCTATGTGTGCGTGAATCCAGCCTCGCTGGCAAAAGAGAAGGGCATATGTAGGTTTGTTCACAAAACAGCATGCATGTCCATTTCACATGTGGCTCTTGTTTTTCAGATTATTTTAATTAATAAAATCTCTCTGATTCCATGAAGATCCGTGACCTCGGACCTTCTCGGAAGTTCCGTAAACTTCATTTAATTTATCAAAGTTTCAATAAGGTGTCCTAAAATTAATAAATTAATAAATTAATAAATTAATAAATTAATAAAATCATAAATTAATAAATTCATAAATTAATTAATTAATAAATTAATAAATTAATAAATTAATAAATTAATAAATTAACAAATTAATATATTAACAAATTAATAAATTAATAAATAAATAAATTAATAAATTAATAAATTAATACATTAATAAATTAATAAATTAATAAATTAATAAATTAATAAATTAATACATTGATAAATTGATAAATTAATAAATTAATAAATAAATAAATTTATAAATTAATAAATTAATAAATTTATAAATTTATAAATTTATGAATTAATAAATTAATAAATTCATAAATTTATAAATTTATATATTAATGAATTAATAAATTAATAAATTAATAAATTAATCAATTAATAAATTAATATATTAATAAATTAATAAATTAATAAATTAATAACTTACTTAAACAATAAATTAATAAATTAATAAATAAATAAATTAATAAACTAATAATTTAATAAATTAATAAATTAATAAATTAATAAATTAATAAATTAATAAATTAATAAATTAATAAATTAATAAATTAATAAATTAATAAATTAATAAATTAATAAATTAATAAATTAATAAATTAATAAATTAATAAATTAATAAATTAATAAATTAATAAATTAATAAATTAATGAATTAATAAATTAATAAATTAATAAATTAATAAATTAATAAATTAATAAATTAATAAATTAATAAATTAATAAATTAATAAATTAATGAATTAATAAATTAATAAATTAATAAATTAATAAAGTAATAAATTAATAAATTAATAAATCAATAAATTAATAAATTAATAAATTAATCAATTAATAAATAAATCAATTAATAAATGAATAAATTAAAGAATAAAAAATTAATTAATTAATTAATAAATAAATTAATAAATTAATAAATTAAACAATTAATAAATTTATAAATTAATAAATAAATAAATTAATAAATTCAACAATTAATAAATTTATAAATTAATAAATTAAAAATTAATAAATTAATTAATTAATAAATTAATAAATTAATAAATTAATAAATTATTATATTAATAAATTAATAAATTAACCAATAAATAAATTCACATATTTATTATTTAATAAATTAATCACTTAATAAATTAATAAATAAATAAATTATAAATTAATAAATTAATAAATTAATAAATTAATAAATTAATAAATTAATAAATTAATAAATTAATAAATTAATAAATTAATAAATTAATAAATTAATAAATTAATAAATTAATAAATTAATAAATTAATAAATTAATAAATTAATCAATTAATAAATTAATAAATTAATAAATTAATCAATTAATAAATTAATAAATTAATAAATTAATAAATTAATAAATTAATAAATTAATAAATTAATAAATTAATAATAAAATTAATAAATTAATAAACTAATAAATTTATATATTAATAAATTATTTAATTAATAAATTAATAAATTAATAAATTAATGAATTAATAAATTAAACAATTTATAGATTAATAAATTAATAATTTAAAAAATTGATAAATTAATAAATTAATAAATTCATAAATTAATAAATTAATAATTTAATTAATTAAAAAATTGATAAATTAATCAATTTATAAATTAATAAATTATTAAATTAATAAATTAATAAATTAAAAATTTAATAAATATATAAATTAATAAATTAATAAAAAAAAAAATAATAAATTAATGAATCAATAAATTAATATTAATGCATTAATAAATAAATAAATTAATATATTAATAAATTAAAAAATATAAATAAATAAATTTATAAATTAATAAATTAATTAATAAATAAAAAAATAAATTAATAAATTCAAAATTAATGAATTAATAAATAAATAAATTAATAAATTAAAAAAATAATAAATTATTTAATTAATGAATCACTAATTCAATAAATTGATAAACTAATAAATTAATTACACAATAAATTAATAAATTAACAAATTAATAGATTAATAAATTAATAAATTCATAAATTAATAAATTCATAAATTAATAAATTCATAAATAAATAAATTAATAAATTAAAAAAAACGCCGGCTCCCACACCTGAACCCTACCTATCGACCCATCCACTCATGAACTGGGGAAAGCGTGATCAGAGATTTTATGCCTCAGAAAATCCCGGCGGCGCCGTCCGGGATTGAAACCAGGCCTTTTGGGGTGAAAGGCAATCACGCTTACCACTACACCACACTGAGTTTGTAGCATTATTCCAGAAGAAAGAAATACTGGGCCCTTCTTTTGAGCTGAAACATCCAGAAGCTGCGCAAAACGATCCATCGTTTTTTCAACAACAAAAAATAATCAGTAAATAAAACGATCAGGATAGTTTAAATGATGACTTAACGGATAAATTGGCAGATGTTGGCGGTACACGGTCCATGAAAACAACTCTAAATTGAGTAGGATAGGATTCACTTTATCTAGGATTTCAACTTTTTTTTGTGAGCATTTTGCCGGCTCTCAACTTAAAACAGACAGATTCAATATTATTCGTTTTAGACAATTTTTTTTTCTATTACATGTTACATTCTGTTTTCCACCTCAAGTTTGAATAAAATTGTTATTCAATTTAAAACAGGTAATTTTTTACAATTCATTTTAATCAACTGTGAGTTGTTTTCGATAGCCTTGTTGATATTGAGCTGCTAAGCGCTCAATTTACAATGTACTTGTCACCTTTATGGCGGTGAGCTCCAACTCGGATTAACTTTAAATACTGTCCCTGTTTGGATGATCTACAAAATGTTTGCTTAGAGCCATGTTGATTAACTCTGATGTCAACATCAAAACAGTGTCACAGAGTCGCTAGAGTCGGGGAAAAGCGTGTCTTGGGCAGTGCTGTTAATTTTCATATCATTCGATTGAATATGAACCACACACTTAGAAATTATTATTTTTAAACGAGACGTAATTCAGCTTTGACGTAAATCATGGAACGTAAACAAACATGGCATGTAAAATTAAGTGTCCTGAAACTGAAACATAGGCAACTCGACGAAAAGTGCGTTTGATTGAATTGATTTTCCCGTCCTTTTCAACTGATTCTTATGTCAAAAGGGCCGCTTGCATGTGTCGGTCTCAGGGTACTGAAATTTACATGTCTTTTTCGTAGTGTGCAATACAACCATTCAATCAATTCTGTGAAAACGTATTCTATCATGACCATAATTTGAAGAGCTCCTTTCTCATTCGAAGCTCGATTGAGTCACTCACTTTCATTTGATATACGACAATGTCGTGTTATTGTTGGGTCAATTTTGGTTTTATGTCGGGTTAATGTCGAGTCAACATCGGGTGGACCATATTGTTAATTTATCATATTTGTCTAAATCATGATTTGGGTTTTCCAAATCTTTAAACCCGTTTATCTCCCTTAATATATAGTTTTTTTTTATTTGCCTTGATGGATCCAACTACAATATTGAAGTTTCACATGTTCCTGTCCTGTTCTATTTAATTTATGTTTGTTTATAACTGCATCCAAGCCCCACGGTGGTGATACGCTGCGCGGTCGAAGATCCTTCCCTGGGCACCCCCCCTTTATTGTTTGGTTTATTTTCGGCAGGAAATTGAACTTTGGTCTAGGAATGCAAATTTTAACAACCCTCCTCACCACCACTCCTTTGTCCGCAGAACAAGAAGAAGAAAAGAAAGAAGACAGATGGTGTAAACAAACCCTCCTCTGTTCTCCATGCCCCTCATGTCTGCTTGAGGGATTGAGTGGAGACGCGAGGTACTTTTCTTCTTCAACTTCTTTGTGCCGTTGATTGGCATTTGTTTGAACAGTGATAGAAAGATGCGATGTGTAAGGTGGTTTGATGGTGCGATCGAACGATGATGGCACGCGGTACTAATTCTTTTGAAATCTTTAGTTGAACTCCCACAGCCGAAATTGACGTCACAACGACCTTTCGTAATAGTTGGAAATTAAATTGGGTTTCGGCATGGGGAAACCTTATTATGTAATCCATTCCTGTGCCTGCTACTTTCAGTAGGTATATTGGATACGTGCCTAGCGACGACCGCGGCGGCTATTCGATGGCCTAATTCCTCCGTTATGTGGGTTTAAAGCCGAAAACGACAAACGATAGACGGTAAAAGTGTAATGAAATAATAAAAATAAACTTTACGGGAATAACCGTATCGAAACACTGCCCTGGTATGGTGTTCTAAATACTTTCACCGGGATGTACACGTATGTGATGGGGAGAGGGGAGGCAAGGAGAGTGTTCGTTATTATTAACACGCCTAGTCGACCCTCCCCCCCTGTCGTAGTCGATGGCTTGGAGTACAAAGTAGATATGTATATTTGTTTATTTTTGAGCAATAGTAGGACATTGGAAAATCGTTACCATGCTCCTCGGTGTTACGAAGGTTGGTAATTATACGGATGTGTGGTATTAATTTTCAAGGCATTTCTAGTACCTACGTGATTATTGCAGCAGTTTGGTACTTATGGCAAGTATCGATCGTATGGGAGCTCATTCTTGGAATAATGTGGTTTCAGAAATGACATTTGAATAGACGAAGCGTGACAATATCAAGGCAATTATTGAACTTAACTACAAATTGGTTCATACAAATTATCCAACTCAGTCAACGAATGTTGTGATTCCTCAACACCCATCTAGCTAAACTAAATAGCTTACTTTGCTAGGAATTTCACTGTTTTTTGGCACAAACAACCGTCATTCCACAGGATGTGCCACACCACGCCCGATCTGTGCGGTTGTTTGAAAATAGTTCATCACAAATAGCGGCCATCGAATGGCTGGCGCTGATGCATTCATCTAAACAACGAAAGTTAATTGCCCGTGAGTTTACATTCGCACCCTACGACGCCTTGTTCATTGTCTTCATATTAGAACATGACACAATCTCGAGGAACATTGCAAAAAGTCCTATCTGCTTTCATCGATTCTCTTAATCGATTTTCTATTTTGATAATCACGGCTGATACAAACAGATTTAAAGGAGATTCTCATCTCACATCTAGAACATCAAATACATCAGGGAATGTTTATTAACGAAAGAGAAAGTCGATGAAGAGAATCGTTCAAAGCAAACCTTTTGATTTGTTCGTCTAGCAATAGCTGAAAGTAAGTATTCTTCTTGGGGGCTGTCCATATAAGCACCCAGTGGCCAGTTTAGAGTCCACGGTCCATTCCGAATTACTAAAAAAAAATGTTTCAATGATTGCTCACGTGATTTCTGGACAACCTCTTGGATCAAGCACACCAAAATCACGAATCGGCACGTCCGGTCGTTGTCTCGGGCCGCTCCGTTGTCAGACGCAGCAAGTTCCGCCAGTCTAAATATAGGGTGAAAATTTCACTCTTCCTGAATTTCGTGCGTCCAACAACCGAAACCGAATGTGCCGCACACCACGAGACCGAAAACAGTGCATATGATTGTTGTGATTGCCTTTTTTCGAGAAACAGAGGCGACTTTGAGGAAGTGGGCGCTTCTGCATGCGGAGTGCTGCTGCGCCGATGAGCGCCCACATTCTTGACAGTACAACAACAGTATTGCAAGGGGGAAAATTTGGACACCGACCCGAAATCGTCTGCTGAGATCATCGGTGCACGCCTACGCTCGCGCGCCGTGTCTTGACTTGATGGCAGCGGCGCTGTGGATTAATATAGCAGAACACTTTTTGACAAGTATAAACAAATGTTTTCGAGCTATTAAAACGGAATCTAGACGAGGAGACGAGCTGCATTCAAATTTTTAATTTGGGATAAAATTATTCTCGAGATGCAAAGTGCTCTTGAACAACATATTGACTACAAAGTTAGCGGGTAAAAAAACGTCATATTTTAAGACCATTGAATAAGGATTGCTACCTTTTGATGTAATGAGCTTGAGCGGATCTCTGTAGAATTTTACCATGCTCACATTCAAGTTGAAATGTTTTGAGGTTTCAGATTAAAAAGGTTTTCAGTGTTGATGATGATTGAGCCTACCGCTCATGTAGCAATGCGCCTGCACATAGCAATGGACAATCCAATCTGGACGACTTGATCAAGTCCCATTGACACATCATATTCAGCTTGGCGCTGTATGAAGGGTCAAAAATGGAAGGGTGGACCCGTAAGCAGAAACGCCTACACGAAACCCACCGGGAAGAGAAGAAGGATCTCCGTCCAGCAAACAAGATCATATAATTTGCTATGGAACAAGCCCTTGTCCTGAAGGATGCCCCATGAGTATGGAGAGAGCCCGCCCTTTATCCACGAAATGTTAGCGACAGGAAGTTAGCAATCCCACTCTCCCTATCCAAATCGCTTCAATCGGGTGCCTTGTTGGACCATCTCTTCCCTTATGTATATGTATTTAAATGTATATATTCATAAGTTATATACACAGCGGCGCCGGTGGTTCAGTGGTAAGCGTGATTACTTCTCACATTACTCATCACTCTCTCTTAAAATTTGCATCGGAAAGCATAAACGTAGGTACCGTCCGGTAGGCTCAGATTCTGTGATTGATGTGTTTTCCCAAATACATATTTCCTTTCCGCACCGATATCATCTCCAAGAACATCGAGAAAACATTTCTACAGCATTGTTCTAAACTAGCTTCCAAGCTTCCAATCCATCAGTCCTTTTCAGGACCCCAAATGACTGATAAAAGAGTTAACTAAAGAGTAAGAGCTTGTATCCAAGATATATCGTCCAGGATTGGCTTGTACTACATGGACACCGACAGAGCACCTCAAAAACAGAACTCTCAAATTGCTTCCGAATTTCAACCTATCGAACTTTTTCACTGATAACGAGTTAAGAAATTCATTTAATATTTACTACACTTTTGCTGTGACATCCAAACTACCTTTCGTAATCCTACGTCAAATCTACGGTCGTGTTTTGGATACAACCTCTTACTTTTTTATTCGAGCAAATGAAAGTGCTGTGAGCAGGGTGGCCAGATTATTTTTTTCATTATCGGTAGCTTGTCAAAACTTTTGTCGGTAGTTATCGTTAGGCCGTCCTTAGAAGGCTTCCCGAAACTTAAAACCTTTGTGAGCCATCAGTCCTCTCACACATTTGAAAGTCTAATCTAGAGTCGGTGTATAATGAGTCACGCCAAGAGTGGAGCCAAGTCTACCTATTGAACTGTCAAACCGGCTACCTATCGTGCAAAGTAAACAAACATTACGATGCAATGAAAGGTCCACGAAAGGTATACGTCTTTTGAATAGAAACTAAGCGATCGATTCAACCTCTGGTGGTGAATAGGAGAACGCCAAAAAGAGTGTTTTGAGCACAAATTTCTGCCGTGGGACATAGGAAGCGGAACACTTTTTCACTTTTCCTGATAAATTGATTCATCTGAGATGCTCCAAAACTTGATCTGCAGTTGAAAAAATTAATTCTGTATCGTTTCTGCAAGGATCCTGGTGTTCATGGATATTTTTGTCGAGAAAAATTGAAAATTAGAAAAATGCCTTAGTGGTTATGATCTTCCGGATTTCTTGTGTGTGAATATTTTAGTTGCAAATTAGTTTAGATCTGTGGAAAATCGTACAATAAGACAATTACTAATGGAAATTGGCAGATGTTCAATGAAAAATGTTTTAATTTGCGTTGTGAAAAATCCTTATTTTGATGTAAACTAACGGTTTGGTTGATGTTTTCTCTGGAACTTCCGTAGCGCACTCTTCGTTAGTGATGCATTAAAAAGACCTATTGCAATAAAATATAAAATATAATCGAAGAAATGATCATAAACACGCAGTGAGCATTAAATTGTCATCGAATACGTTTGGCAATGATAATTTTTACTATTTTCTGTTAGGATAATTTGACAAAATCACTGACATAATGATTTACTACAGCCGCTATTTTTTCTCGCTAGAAGTCATTTGAAATTGATGTAGAAGTCCTCTGTTGCCAAGTGAAAAGAAAGGGAATCTTTCGAAAACCGTGATGCAAGTTCAACTGTTTTTCTCGTGACGTGACTCATTATACACCTACTCTTATCTAATCATAACAAGTAAGGGTGAGTAGGACGTCTGACTACACGGAATACAAAACATAGGTATTGAACATTTTTCAAGATTACTTAAAATCTGTGATTCTAGGTAGGAAAAGTGAAACATCGGTAATTTTGAACCTTTCGTCTGTGAATCAGTAGGCATCCCGAAAATCGGTAGAACTACCGATAAATCGGTAGGTATGGCCACCCTGGCTGTGTGTTCACTTTTCAATGATGAAGGTTCTTAAAATGTCGAAAATAATGATTAGGTTCTATCAAGGGCAGAAAGTCTGAAGGGTGGGCGATGGTAACGCAACTATCCTAATGTTAAAAGTGCTAAAAGAAACTCTTAATTCTTGCCAAGGGCTAGGCTACAAATGGTGAGTCGACAAACTGGAAGGAGTGTTGTCCCAACAGCTCTGGTCCTCACAAGTTCCTACCTCACGCTTCCACGGGTCAGCCGATGACAAAGCAAAGTGAGGAGGTGCGACCCTCGAGCGTCTGTTCACCATGGAGGTGCGGCTCAAACAGCGTCTGTCTCGGAGCGAGCGGCTGAATAAGAAATGCTGTATCACGTCAGCTACACCTAAGATGGCAGCCCCACCAACATGATGTAGGTATCGCGACCCCGGTAAGGTAGCATACTGAAACCCCCAACATTACTCAGAAAAACGAAGAAAGAGAAAACAACGAACGGAATTTTCGGCAACCGACCCGGCAACGAAATAAGGACAATGAATGGAAACTCGGTACTTGGAATGTCAGAACCTTAAATGAACCTGGACGAGCGGGCCTTTTGGCTCGTGAACTGCAAAAAGTGAATGTGAGCGTAGCTGCTATTCAGGAAGTACGGTGGTCTAGATCCGGAGAACGTGAATTCCGGGCGGTGGATCCCATCGCCAACACTTCCTTCAAGTATCATATCTATCACAGCGGTGGCGATAGGGCAGAACATGGAGTAGGGTTCATAGTGATCGGGAAGCAGATGAAGCGTGTTATGCGGTGGAGACCGGTAAGCGACCGCATCTGTGTATTAAGGATTCGGGGCAAATTCTTCAACTACAGCCTGATCAACATCTATGCGCCAACCAACGATAAATCCGATGACGTGAAGGACGCGTTTTATGACAGTCTCGATAAAACTTATGATGAGTGCCCAAAACACGACGTGAAGATTGTAATCGGAGATGCAAATGCGCAGGTCGGGAGGGAAGATTTCTTTCGTCCAATCATTGGTACAGAGAGCCTACATACAGTAACCAATGATAACGGCCTGAAACTGATAAACTTCGCCGCTGCTAGAGGTATGGCCATCAGTAGCACCTACTTTGCACGCAAGAATATCCGAAAGCACACCTGGAGACACCCAAATGGCGAAACTTGCACCCAGATCGATCACATGTTGGTGCATGGCCGGCACTTCTCAGATGTCATTGATGTAAGGACTTTTAGGGGGCCTAACATTGACTCAGATCATTATCTTGTTGTCTGCAAAATTCGGGCGCGTCTATCGACCGTTACGAATTCAACGAACCGGAGATCGATGCGTTTCAATATCCATCGCTTGTCAGTAGAAGGTGTTGCTGCAGAGTACCGCCAGAAGCTTGATGAGCGGATTAGCGAAATCAACGTGAACGAGGACCTCAACAATCTGTGGAACACAATCCACGGAGCGGTGAACACAACAGCACAAGAAGTGATAGGTACAGCTCAAAGACGACCACGTAATGGCTGGTTTGATGAGGAGTGCCAGAGGTTGACGGATGAGAAGAACGTTGCCGGAAGCCGGAACGTTGCCAGAAGCAGCTGAGAAACGAACCCACCGCAGAAAGAAAAGGCAGTACGAAGAACGCGTGATTGCTGAGGCGCAAGAAAGTATGGAACATAACGATATGCGAAGGTTCTACGCGACTGTCAATGGTGTGCGGAGTAAAACAGCGCCATCTCCCGCCATGTGCAATGACCTTGAGGGGAATTTGCTGACAGATAAAACAATGGTGGCTGCCAGGTGGAAAGAACATTTTGAGACATTGTTGAATGGAGAGAGTGAGGGAGTATCGAGGAACAGAGTAAACATCGCAGACGACGATCAAGCTGTGGAGCCTCCAACGCTAGACGAGGTTAAAAAGGCAATACGTGAGCTGAAAAACAATAAGGCTGCTGGGAAGGACGAGCTCCCGGCCGAACTTTTCAAACACGGAAGTGAGCAGCTGCATCAAGCAATCCACCGTATTCTAACGAAGATATGGGAGGACGAAGAACTGCCTGCTAGCTGGTTGGATGGCCTCATTTGCCCATTATTCAAAAAAGGGCACAGACTCGAGTGCGCCAATTATCGAGGAATAACTCTTCTGAATTCGGCGTACAAAATACTGTCACGCGTTCTGTTTAACAGATTGAGACCGCTTGAGGAGTCCTTCGTCGGTGAATACCAGGCTGGTTTTCGTGAGGGCCGATCAACGACGGATCAAATGTTTACCCTGCGTCAAATCCTTGATAAATTCCGGGAGTACAACTTGCAGACTCACCATCTGTTTATTGATTTCAAAGCAGCATACGATTCAGTGAAGAGAAATGAGCTTTGGCAGATTATGCTAGAACATGGTTTTCCGGCGAAACTAATTAGACTGATTCGCGCAACGCTAGATGGATCGAAATCAAGTGTAAGGGTTGCAGATGAGATTTCGACCTCGTTCGTGACCTTAGATGGATTGAAGCAGGGTGATGCACTTTCAAACTTACTGTTCAACATTGCTCTTGAAGGAGCGATTAGGAGAGCTGGTGTGCAGAGGAACGGTACCATCATCACACGATCGTACATGCTCCTTGCCTTTGCGGACGACATCGATATCATCGGAATTGACCGTAGAGCAGTGGAAGAGGCGTTTGTGCCTTTTAAGAGGGAGACGGCGAGGATTGGGCTCACGATAAGTTCTACCAAAACGAAGTACATGGTAGCCGGTAGACAGCGTGGGAGCAATAGTGGTGTTGGTAGTGTAGTGTTGTTAGTTGGTGAACAATTTGAGGTAGTGGAAGAATTTGTGTATCTTGGAACACTAGTGACATGCGATAATGATGTTACCCGCGAGGTGAAGAGACGTATTGCAGCTGAAAACAGGGCCTTTTACGGATTACGTAGCCAGCTGAAGTCCCGTAGCCTGCAAACGAAAACGAAATTCGCTCTGTATAAGACGCTGATACTTCCGGTAGCCCTCTACGGCCACGAATCGTGAACGTTAAAAGAGTCTGACCGGAGAGCATTTGGTGTCTTCGAGCGTACGGTGCTGCGAACAATACTCGGCGGTAAACAGGAGAATGGCATCTGGCGGCGTCGCATGAATCACGAGTTGTACCAAGTGTATAACGGTACGGATATAGTGAAGCTTATAAAACACGGCAGACTACGGTGGGCTGGGCATGTAGTGCGGATGCCGGAAGAACGGCAAGCAAATATTATATTCAGCAGAGAACCCGGTAGAGGTCGTCGACTCCGGGGTAGACCTCGGACACGTTAGCTATTTGCAGTTGAGGAGGACATCAGGTCGCTAAACGTTCATGGCGACTGGAAGCGATTGGCTCAGGACCGAGTCCAATGGAGAAGAGTACTTCGTTCGGCGTTGAATCAACCTGGCGATTCGTAGCCCATCAAGTATCAAGTAAGTAATTCTTGCCAATAACCAAAGACAACCCACACAGAAGAATGGCAACTTCATCAGAAATCTCGATAAAACTTGCAGCGTTTCTATGGCTATGTCCCAATTACAGAGCTGGTTGTGGGTATGTGATGTAATAGTAGTGACTTTAGTTACTAAAATTACGAAAATAGTGACCAAATAGTGACCTTTAAACATTTAAAAAGTGACCAATAGTGACATTTATTGATCGAAAAGATATTGTTCCGTTATTCCGGTATTTTTCATGCTTTTTAAAAATAAAACAAATGATTTAAGGATCACATAAATTTGTTAAAAAAAAAAAGTATGAATTGAATAAGAAAAAGCACGGTCCAACTCTAATAATTTTCCATTTCCTCACTCTGCAGATCACGAATTTGTTATTAGATCGCGAAATTGAGGCACGGGGAAAAATGTTCAAAGTACTGATTTTAAACAAAGTACCGATTTTTACAATTTAAGGACAGCAATTTTTGGAGATCTAGGATATATATGAAGGGATGCATTTAACAACATGAAGAACTGCAGTCTAGAATTAAATGTATATGGATCTAAGTTGGTTTTTAGTATATTAATAAAAGATCCTTCTCCAGAAGTTGAGAAATATTATTGCAAACTACGTAAAACACAATAGAGAAAGATTCGAGATTTATTTGATTGAATATTTAGACGAAATTGGAACGTTTGAGTTAGTTATTGATAAATGAAGACAGGATGGGTTTTGGGTGGGACAGGAAGCTTTAGCTACTGTTGCCGAGCTATTCAGGAAACAAATTGAAGTTTACAATGGGGAAGGATTAATTGTTAAAATTGGTGAAAACATACACAATAGTTTGCCTTTGAAGGTTTATTACACAGGGAATCACTATGACAGCGTAATACAAATTGAAGGTAGGGGAGTTGAGGAACCTGAAGTAACATCAGACGCTACAAGACCCATGCAAGAAGGTAAGGCAACATTAGGAGGAAGGGTTATGGGGTACCTGAAGAGAAACCAAGATAAACAAGATTTGACACCAAGAAAGGCTGATGTTAAAGATAGGCAGACAATTCCGTTGGAAAACAAAAAAATGAGTAGTAGGAACGAAGGTACAAAAAATACACCAAAGGTTAACAAGGTGTTGAAAATTGCTAGTGAAAGGATGCAGAGACAATCGAAAAAGGGATGAAATTGATGAAATTTTGAAAGCAAACGATGTTATCATTGCTTCATTACAGGAAGTTAATACTTTAGGAGATCAGATAGATTCTCAAAACTATACATGGAAGGTAAGAGACAATCATGTTAATAAGACCAGAGGTTTAGCCATAGTTGTACAGAAGAATCCGGGGATTGATATACTTCAAGTTAAAGAGCCAAGGAAAGGGATCATGTGGATTAAACTTTTATTAAGTGGGTCAAAATTGATAATCATAAATGTTCATGCGCCGAATTCTAATCAGAAAACTTTTCTTGCCAGTCTTAGTGAGCTGATTGCTGAGCACGATCGTAAAACCTTAATTGTGTTAGGAGACTTTAATGCTCAGCTTGGCTTAAAAGATCAACAACCAGAAGATGAAGTATGGATAGGTAAAACACTAGGTCATGACTATTGTAATGAAAACGGAGAGTTATTCAAATGTTTCTTACACCTTTCGAGGCTCAAAAATGTACTGTCCAAGCTAGGAAAGGATGTTAGCAGAACATGGAGAAGCAAGGATAAAAGTAGCCAAATTGATGACGTATTAGTATCACAATATACTTAATTCAGAGTAAGATATATTAAGGGATATTGGACAAATTTGAAAACGGATCATAAATTAATAAAATAGGTTTGTTATTCGACAATTATTCCAGTAAAACAAGGAAGGGAAAAGAGTCAACTAAAGTTCAAATTTATTTGCTTAATGATCCAGGAATAAGAAAAAAAGTATAGGGAAGCATTATCAACCTTGCCTACTAAAACAGACGTTAAAACAGACACAATAGATAAATGCTATGAAGAACTAGGTAGTAGAATGAGAATAGCTGCTCATAAAACCATTAAGATTTCTAGAATTCCCAACACACCACGTAGAAGAAAAGCCTTAGACAATCCAAGAGTGGCGATAAAGGTTTCTCATAAACACACAGAATTATAAGTACATAGTTGGAAATCGTAGACAAGAGTATCAGCAAGCAGTCAAAGAACATAATGAAAAGGAAATCATGAAATTTTTCAGAAACCTTAAAGATTTTGATGCAGGCATAAGAATAAGAAAAACCTACAATTATCTTAAACAGTTTGTTAAGCAAAAGAAGAGGAAATCTGCAATAATTAGTACTAGAGTTTGGGAAGACATTTTAAAAACTTGTGAGGGCCCAGAAATAGAATTTGGTTCAAACAATGATTATATACCATTGCCAAATTAACCAACATTATATGAAATTGAGAGCATACTTTATGCATCTAGTGATGGTAAGTCATCAGGAGCGGATAGAATATTTACGGAATATATTAAATATGCCGATGAAAATTCAATAGAAAGATTAGCAGAGATAATACAGGAAGTGTATATTAGAAATGAAATGCCTAACGAATGGAAGAAAACAACGCAAATACCCATTCCCAAGAAATCAGGAGCTACAGAAGCAGATCAATTTAGAAGAATATCCATGTGTAATGTAGCTTACAAAACTTATGCTAAGTGGATAACTAAACAGTTAAGGAAATATGCAGGTGAGCCAGGATTGCATCAGGCGGCTTTTACTGCAGAAAGGTCTACAGATGATCCTATATTCGTAGCTAGACGTATTATGGAAGAGTATTGGAACGCAGGTCAGGATCTTTATATACTAGCTCTAGATATTAGCAAAGCGTTTGATAATGTAAAATTACAATGTTAATCAGAAGTTTTGATTAAGATTGGAGTTCCATCGAGACTAATAGATGGAGTATTATTATGTGTTAAAGATGAGATTACAAGAGTTTTGTGGCAGAATCAATTTTCCAAAGAAGTAACGAGAGGAAAAGGAATAAAACAGGGCTGCCCTCTTTCACCTCTGCTGTTCAATTATATAATGCAAGATATTTTAAACAGAGTTGTTGCAAAAATACCGGAACTAAAATTGTTGGATATTAATCAATTAAAACTTCCTTTTCTACTTATTTTTGCAGATGATATTCTAATTATAACGAAGTCTAAAGCAGAGATGGAAGAGATACTTAAAGAATTAGAAATCTAGCTGGAGGTCGTAGGACTAGATATAAACTGCAAAAAGAGTCAGGTTTTAATTAGATATCCTAATGATAAAGTGCAACATCCTAACGAAATCATCTTAAACGGCAAGACATTTAAAGTATGTGACAGTATAACATATTTAGGAGTTTGTTTAACATCTACATTGAACAGAAAATTAACTTGCAGGCAGAGATGTTTAAAAGCGGTTAAATCATCTAAGATTATAGTAGAATTTTGCAAGAAGTTTAAACCAAGCTGGGAATTAGGTAAATTAATGTATAAAACAGTGATATCACCGTCCTTACAATACGGCACCAAAGTAGCAGTTTTGACAAAGAAAAGTAGAATTACAATAGCTAACTATGAGAAACTTATTTTGAGGAGTATATACCAGTACTGCGTAAAACCTAGAGAAATTAAGTTTAATGCAAGAAAGCTACTAGACGGTAAAACTATTAATAGGAGAATTAGGGTGGGGCCTATTAGTTACTTTGGACATGTTTTGCGAAGGGATAAAAATCACCCTTTGAAGTTAGCATATAATTTAAATTTTGAAAAGAAGAAAGAGGGTCGACTTAGTATAACTTGGAAAAAATCATTAGAGCAAGACTTCCAAAGATTCCAGAACATGGACAAAATAAGTTTTGAGGAGCTTTCAAAGGATAGAGAAAAAATGAAAAGAACATTAAATGAAGTATACAATAATGAAGAGAGTAAAATTTCCGATGGAGAGTCATCAGATGAGGACAATAAGGGAAAGACGTACAAACATTGGAAGAAGAAAATAAGAATGTGATGGGAGAGCAGCGAGTTAGTAAAGTGGGATATGAGAAGAATAGCAAACAGTTGCAGTTACCGAAGATTTTAATTGTTTTAAATTGTGGTTGTTTAAAAAAAAATCACGTCGATTTAGGGTGGTAACCTCCAACTAGGTCGGCCAAATGTTGTAAAGGATCGTGATCGGATTTACCGGGAAATACCGATTGGAGCTTATGACCATTATGGACAGGTTGGTCCATCAAAGGTAAGATAAATTAATAAACATATAAAGTGTCCGTTCGATATTGGCAACACGTCCCCAGTATATTTAAACTGCTTGTGCTCTGCAGTTATATTATTAAATTCTGCTTAATAATTTTCTTAGATTTTCAGTAAAATTGTGGAGCTTTAAACGTCACCTGCAGGCCTGTTCTGCGAGTAGTATGGCTCTCTGTCGCTAGTAGGGTGACGGTGGTCGCCTCGTGTGAGGTGACTCTTCATTTGATTGCACGGAGAGTCACCCCACTAGTGCGTGACTTTTGTTGACTCATTGGTGGTGGAGATTCGCACGACTCGCGGAATAGGTCAGATGATAAGATTTGCATTTATTAAACATTTTGAAAAGCTAAGAAGTCAAAATTGTGTTGACAAAATCTAACGGGTAATGCCGATGTAAATATATATATACACACATTAAATGCCAAGGGGAGGGATGGGACCACCAGGGCACCGGATTGAAGCGATTTGGATGGGGAGAGTGGAATTGCCAACTCCCTGTCATTAACATTTCGTGAATTGACGGCGGGCTCTTCTCCCCACTCATTGGGACGTTCCCTCGTATGATGGCTTGTTCTACATCGGGTTGTAAGATTTTATCATTGGAAGGCGATTCTCCTGATCCCGCGGATTGCGCGTAAGTGTATCTGCTTACGGGTCCGCCCCTCCGTTTTTGGCCCTTCTTACAATGGTAAATTGAATACAACCAGGTATCGTACTTGATCAAGTCATACTTGGAGGATGATCCACTGTCTAATGGCTGTGCCTTGCAACAATGAGTGGTATCCTTTACATCACATCACATTAATAAAAGATCCTTCTCTTCTTTGTAGTCGCTATAACGAACTGGTCGTCTTTTTACTTTGCTCCATTCTTCCCAAGAATAGAATCTTCTGTAACACCTCAAACATAGAAAAAGAATCAATAAGTTGTCTAGATCGCAGTTTAAGAAAAATCTCAAAAATAAAATTGAATGCGCCTAGGACTTAAAATCTCGATCGTGACAAATTAGAGATCTAGGAGTACATTTTAGAGTTCTTTATTTTTTCTAAGACCTGGAATTTTTGTTTTTGTATTACCGAAAAAAAAACATATGGGAAACATACAAAACAATTTAATGGACTTAAAAAGGAACTCAAGGACCTGTGACATGATTTATTTTCCTCGATGTTTGGACAAATACTAAAGCTACCAGGGTTAAAGATTATTCAAATTTCTGGCTTTTGAGCTTGAAAATTTTCCTAGACCATTTTTTTACATTGAACCAACGGGGGGTGCTACTGTACGGTTAATGTACTTCAACTTCAACAAGTGTTTTTTTTCTAGAATGCAATCATTTAATGACTCAAATAAATCGAAATATATATCTATAGTCTATCACCAATTCACTTCATCATTACTACAAAATCTTGCTGATTCCCGTAACTTTTAAGTGATGCCAATTTGAAGATCATCGGAAAGTCCGATAAAATTTTCGTGAAAATCAATTGTTTTCTATGTGATTCACTCAAATGTAATCTCTCCCCCACCTATTATTCACCTGAAAAGTGTGATAGAAAATATCTACGTGCCTTTCAGGTGAATTTTACGTTACTTTTGCAGTGTAGGCTTGGACAACTTTCAAGATTTCAATGTAGAGTAAAAACTTTACTCTAAGTTTTTAAAGTCAAATTCTTTACTATCAACATTGGTCGTAAAAAAGTGACTTTAGTGACTAAATTTTAAGAAATAGTGACTTTTAGATGAAAAAAGTGAGTTTGTGTCTGACTTGAAAATAGTGAACAAGTAACTAAAAAGTGATCTGCTACCAGCCCTGCATTGACTCCTACTCAATGAATTTATGTATCGATTGCAGTTTCAGCCAAATAACAAAAAAATATAATAAAAGTTAGTTAAGTACAAAAATTAACTAACATTCTACGTGCATATGTTTAGGGGATTATCCCAGTTTGCCATGTATTTATCGAATTTCTGTATGTGTATTTAGATTTTTATTCCCAGTTTCAGTCATCCACTCATAGCAATTCATAGTATTACTCTTGCCAATTTTTCATGTATGAAGTCTATTAATAAATGTAATGATTGAAAATAGCCCGTGTTTCAAATTCCGTAAACAACAGCTTCCAAGTAAAGTCAAATCACGCAACTGAACACCAATCATCTCCGTTCGCGGTACGGCGCCTAACCTTGCATGCAGTATAAAAGTCAATGATTACATCAAATGGTACTAAACACTGAGCGCTGGAATGGAAAACAGTAGTAAAAAACAAATCAAATCAAAACATTCAAACAAATTCACCAGTGCGTGACTGGTGCTGCCGCGGACGAGAAATGGCGAAATTTGTTTTTGTTTACATTTAACCGTTGTTTTTTTTCCTAGGTCTGTGTTCCGTCTTCTTCAATATCTCGTCCAATTCGACCCAAGTTCCGTTCGTTTGCTATTTTCACCGTCGTCTGGGATTTTCCTCTCGCTGCTTACTTTTCTCCATTTCACCTGACTACTGTTTATCTTATTCTTCTTCTCCGTCTTCTGCTTCTTCTTATTTTATCTTGTGCTCTGTTTGGTTACCCCATGTCCCCATATAATGTATATTCAATTTTCCTTATCTCAGAATCGCTCAGCTCGCAGATTGTGCAAAAGCCTAAAAAATCCATCACCATTCGCACTGCTACTGCACTGCATTCCGCTACTTTTCTCCACCTGCTATTGGTTTAATTTTCGCGCACCCTCACCCCTTCTCGAGCGGCAATCAAAAATTCACCAAGCAATTCGCGCTTTCACTGATTGATATGGAAACGCTTGTTTGTGTGTTCGTCTTCTTTTTTCCGCTTCTTTGTTTTGCTTTCCATTTTCTCCGCTGTTGTTGTTGTTTTCCACTCTTTCGAGGCCACTGCTGTGCTTAGTTGATGCGGTTGTTGATAAAATTGTGTTTTTGGTTTCCTCTCTTAAGGTCTGTTTTCGACGGTTGTTTTTGTTATTTTATTGTTATTATCGCTCTTTCTCGCCGTTTCTAATTTTAGCAATCCAAAAACCACACAGAAGCAATGAAATTTCAAAACAGAAAAAAAGTGTGGCGAATGAGAAAATGCAGTTGATTCACCACCCAACCGTGTAGGTGGTTGGTGGTGGTTGGTGGGTGGGTGGTTGTTTGTTATGGTTGCATAAAACGAAAGGCCTCGTCTCTGCAATTTTCGTCGGTACCGTATGAAATTCACGTAAACAGTTCAGAAACAACGGCTTTCCAGACGTTGCTGCGCTGTTAAATAATTCAATTCAAATTTGAGTTTCGGTCGCTCAAATTCGCAAAATTGCGAATTTGAGCGAATGGAACTCAAATTTGAGTTGAATTCTTTTACATTTTGGTACTTAAACAAAGCAATGATAGGTCAACAAAGAAACCAAACTTACCTCATCCGCATAGTGCACCGCGTCGACTTCGTACTTCTTCTTGAAGTCGTCCAACGATAGAAGAGGGCCCATCCAAACGGCATACTCGGTCGGAAGGCGTGGCACGAATAGGGTTGTAGTTCCGGTCGCCACATCCACGGTGCCGTAGCAGCCGGGTTCCGTTACGCCGAACAGGTACATGAAATAGGACTCCTGTGTTTTGTAGGTGGGAAGAAAAGTTGAATGGTGAATCATTATTTAAATCGTCTACAGGTATAGGAAATGCATTCGGGACATCTAATCAAAATACAGTTGGACGGTTTTAATTCATTGACAAAGACTGCTTCGTAAGATAAGATATATTTGACTCAAATGCTAAATCTTGCATTTAAAAAGATCATCGTATCCTAAAAAACTAAAATATACTTTGTTGAAAATACTAATTTCAAATAGCAGACTAAAGTGGTAGTTTTTATACGATAGATAAGGAGATGAAAGTACAGAGTTGATAGTTCCGTTAGAGTACGGCAGTGTGAAAATTGTATATAGAGAGCAGAGATGCCAGATTTTTTTTTCAGAAGTCTGCGAAAAATGTCTGTGAATTTCAGAAATGTCTGTAATTAGGCTGCAAAAAATTAGCAGAAGTTTTGCGTGTGACAGGAGGGGGGGGGGGGCGTCATGAAATAGATGCAAAATTTTAAATGTCAGTAAAAGTCATGTTCGAGCAAAAACGACCTGCTTTTAACAAATTGAACCTAATTGGAGTGACACGACAAATGAGGTCGACGCCAAGTTGAGATTAGTTCACTCATATTCTTGAAAACTGTCATAGACTGAGTAAAAACTTTTCGAGATTTTACAGGAATTTTTTTTTCTAATATGAGCAACATCTCTATGTACATATGTAATAAGTACACGGAAAAAAGTTTTCATGTAGTTTCCATTGGGAATGCACATTACATTTTTCCATTAACAAAACCAATGATATCTTTTTGAATTTCATTCATTTGATCACATGAGTTCTATATGATAAATCACTTGAATTTCATTTGACAAATAAGGTTCATGAGATTTTGTGGTGCAATTCCCAATTATGATATCACAGGAAAGTTATGTAGGGGCCTCCCTTAGCTCAGTCGGTAAAGGCGCAGCTACAAAGTAATACCATGCTGGAGGTGGCTGGGTTCGATTCCCGGTCCGGTCTAGGAATTTTTCGGGTTGGAAAATTTCTCGACTTCCCTGGGCATAGAGTATGATTGTACTTGCCACACAATTATACTAATGCAGAAATGGCACAGGCATCGAAAGCTCTCAATTAATAACTGTGGAAGTGCATCTAGAACACTAAGTTGAGAGCACGCAATAAGCTAATATGCGACATACAATAAGCTTGAAATGCGAAGAAGAAGAAGAAGAAGAAGAATGAAAATTATGTGAAATTCCAATGAATATTTTCCATTGGATATGTGATTTATTCTTTGAGTGTATACTTCTAGAGTGAGTAGATTTCTTGACGATTTTTGTCATATTCGAATAGATTTATGAGGATAGTTTTACTCAGTCTACAAGTAAACTACGTTTTCTAGAGTTTGAGTAATTTAAACTTAAATTTTAGTCGACCGTATATGCCATGTAGTGTGGAAATCCGTTAGTTACTTTGCACGCCAGCAGCGGGGGAACGAGCACATATTAGTGAGAGATTCAACTTTCCACCACCTAAATATGGAGAAATCGACAATCAAAAGAGCAATTTATAAGCTTATTAATACGAGTCTAAACACTTCATGCTCAAAAAGTGTTGATGAATCAGGATCGGGGTCAGTGCTGAGATTTGACATTGTCATTGAAAGACTGTCGCGCGATATTGACAAAATTGTTCATCACATAGGCACTGACAAACTTGATTCTCAAAAAAAAAAAACCTTCGGCAAAATATATTTCATTTTTTCTTCAATGACAAAGATTCACCTGGTAAAAAAAATTGTAATTTCGTGCATTCTGTGTCACATTATTGTTATCCAAGCAGTTCAGGACGTAGTTGCTTGTTTACTTTAACGGCTCCATGTAATTGTGTTGCTCAAGTCATCTAATTTCGTTACAAATTTAGTTAATAACAAATATACACATGTTCGTCACTGACAGCATGTTCATTGATAATTGACATGGTTTGCCTTGACTGTGACTGAGATCATCGAGAAAGGAAGAGTACTGTACAACGAAGCCAAGTATGATGAATTGGCGCTAAACACTAACACTGTTGGAACGATTTTAAATACAGTTTTAAAATAAGATATATCAAGCAACATATTCATTACAGTTTGCAAAATAATTACACACCTGGGGGAGAAAAACTTGGCTAAATTTAACACAATTAGCTAATACCAACCTTTTTGCCTTGCTCGTACACCAAGTACCGAAAGGCATGATATTACTTGAAAAACACAATTTCGTTGCAAGACCCGGAGAAACGAATGGCATATAGCAATAGACTCATTTCAACGGGATCGGAAAATGTTTCTGTATGTGTTTATATATGTATGCATGTATTTATATAGGTTCATATGACGGTAACTCACTCAATTTTCGCAGAGATGGCTTGACCAATTTGAGTGGAACAAGTTCCAGAAGATGTCTTTCAGATCCCCACAGATCGCTATTGATGTTTTTCCCGCTCGGAATTATGGTTCCGAAAATATGAACAATTGGACATATTCAGACCCAATGATCACAATGGCCTCTTTCATATGGGTCTCCCGGGAAGTGGACAGATTCTGGCATGCGCCAAAATGCATCGTTTGAAAAAGTTCGTTATGGGGTTTCCTCTCGGGTTCCCTTTGATTTTTCTCGATTTTTCCACATTTTTACGACTCTTATTCAGGTACAAACGGCGAAAATGGCTGCTTCGTTCAGCACTAAAACTGTAGGAAAATAATAAACTACTTTACACGGCAATGCACCCGCTAGTGTGCCTACGTTAAACGTCCCTAATCTCTATAACAATGAGCTCGTTCGGATGGAAAACAATGTAACCAAATAAATTTAGAAATTTTTACTTGATTGCAAAAGTCTGTAAATATCTGTGAAAAAACTAAAAAGTCTGTAAATGTCTGTAATTCTGGCATCTCTGATAGAGAGTAGAAAGCGAGCAAGGACAACTTTAGGAAGGAACAAATCGGTTTGATCATCTCTCTTTACCAAACTCCCCCGTTGGGAGGGATGGTTGAGGGGTATTCTCCCCGCCACCATTGTCAAAAAGAGATGATCACCGACACGCTCAAGTACCGAAGATGTGTTGGAAATAGTTCTATCGATTTTTTACCGCACTCAAGTTGTCATTTGAAGGAAGGCATCTAGTCGAAGGTTTGGAAATTGCAGCTATTGTTGCCTCTACCACGGTATGTGCTCCTGTCATCGGCGACTTGACGATCTCGAGAAGACACGCGTAGGGGAGGTTCCACTACTGTACCTTTCGACTAATGACAGTAATTGATGGTAAGCTTCTAGAAGTAACTCTAGATGGGACTTTTCCCAGCACACATTTATCAAACAAAACTAAATATTAAAGCCTTCATTGTGGCAGATGCAAATGTTCCTCCTAATATCTCTATGCTTTTTTTTATTGACAATAAAAAAAAATATGCTTGTATGCATGTTCAGTTCATTGCATTCACTTTTTCAAAGTCTAGAACGTCATATCATTAAGAGTATTTTCAAATATATCATATTAACAATATGATCCGTTCATGCCTTTTCCGAACATTGCAATGGTGACTTGAAAATATGGCTTCACGCACTAGCTAGCGTTGAAAAAAGTCAACAACAATCCTCAAATTACAATATAGCACTTATTACAAAAATAAAATTCAAGTTATTTTCACTAATTATATTTAGCATATTTAATGAAAATTTGTCAGACGTGTCACTGTTTCAATAAATAAAATAATATGCTGAAATAAATACATTTCAAATCAGTGGCGCCACGTCCACATGAGCAACCTGTGCACGACACAGGTGTGAATAAAAAAAAATGCGTATAGCTTTTTATAGATTTCATGGTCACATTATAGCTGTAATTCTTTGCTCAAGACCACAAGTGACCATAAATACACTATTTTATAGTGTGGCTTAATTAAATCTTCGACCTTGGTTTGCTTCAAAAAGGATTAAATTCAGTTCGGATGGTCTGCCTAATCCCTAATGCATTGATTTCTAAACATGTCGATATCACTACCATGACAAAACTCGTAAAATAGTGCACCTAAAAGCGAGCTTTTTTGGGTGGCGTGTGGCAAGTTTGTAAATAGCCAAATGCCTGATGTAAGCAAAGCAGACCTCTTGAAACATACCACACATTTTCCACAATACATGGCGGTTTGCACCACTAGTTGTAATTGAAACTTTCAGCAGTCACGGTGCCTTAAGCGTGCATTTTTCGCTGTGCACTTGGATATCTGATTGCAGGCAAAGAGAGTAATAGAGAAAGAGAGCGCAAAAACTCGCTCTCACTCTCTTGTCAGTTGTAAATCTCTCAATTACCGATGGTTGCGCCGGTGCGCCTGTCAAAACTTATGAGCTTCCCCTGGTTCATTTTGATAGTGTTGTTCTGACGAATAAAGAGTTGATTAATTCAAGTTTGCTACCCAGGGGACTTCATGAATTTTCTCTAGATTTTGACACTGTTTTGTATCAAACAATGTTTTCGAAAGTGTTTGACGGTTATTATTATTATTATTTAACTTTATTAATGAGGCTTTCAGCCTTGGGCTGGTTCGCCTACATTGACGGATATTCTTTATAACACTGCAGTCGAAAGAGTTAGCCTTGTGAGAATTAGTTAAGTTTTGAAATTCCTACTACTTCGGTTAGTGCGAAAAGGACCATACAAGTTTTGTATACACAAGATGATAGGCCCTTCAAATGTTACGTTAGGTAGTGATTAATATAGTAATTGAGAATATGTCGCTCGAATTAATGGAGCATTTAAAAACAAAACAAAAACGAATAGGGGAAATGTCGACTTTGACAATACCTTAACCTATAGAGATTAGTGACGTTCAACGCACACACACTAGCGGGAGCACCACGGTGTAAAGTTGTTTATTATTTTCCTCTGGCTAACCTAAAAAATGTATGAAAGTAGATCTGTCAAAATGAGTTTGACATCGATTTGTTATGTATTTTCCTCGGATATTCACTAACACACTCTCACATATTGCACCAATACAACCGGACGTGAAAATCTCTATTTATCATCAGGGGGGTAAACAAAGTCTTAAAGCACTCAAATTTGACCAATTGAGCTCTCAAGGATGTTGTTTACCCTTCTGAAAATAATAGAATAAGGTATTGCCGAAGCCGTCATTTACCCTATGTGGTGGTAAACTATAACGAACAAAGTTTGGTGCACAGGTAAACAAATGAGGCACGCGACGCCTCTGTTTCAAATATTATACAAATTTTCAATACAATTCCCCTTGTGACGATAAGCAAATACATTGGTAGCCTTTTTGACCACAAAGGTGCTTTCATCGCTTAAAAATTGGTTCGCCAACTAAGCAAAAGAGTGGAATATATTGATAATATAATATATTTGGTATTTTTATAATAGATCATTAAATAATCTTGCAACATATTATACAAATTTAATTAGGGGAAATGACGGCTTCGGCATGACAGACTATTTTCGGTAACCCAAATTGAAACACTATTTTCACTGGATTTTCTTACGAAAACACTTCGCTGAATGCATGCAAACGATTCTTTATGCTTTCAGCTTCAATTTGACTATATTTTTACCACTGAGAAAAAGCAATCTAGCAGGTTTTCTTGAAATGAAACACACGCACTACAAATTGTAGCTGATTTCGAGTTGCCGATAATAGAACAGCAGATTTACATGCAGTTCAAATGGAACGGTTGCCGAAGAAAAACTGGTTGCCGACAATACTCGCTCTCACTAGAGAAGATTGGAGCTTTGTAAAAGCGTTTCAAAACAGTTTTTGACAATTCTTTCAACTGAAATTGTTAGAGCAGCTGGCAGCAAAAGATTGTAAACAAACCAATACTGCATATGTGTGCGTTCCATAGAGAAAAAGGCTATAGAAAGAAGGTCGCTGCTTAGGTTGCCGAGAATACGTAAATTCCCTTTTTTGGTATTTTTATAATAGATCATTAAATAATCTTGCAACATATTATATAAATTTAATTAAATAAAAAAATAGCAAATAGAGAAAAAATCAAATTGCACTTTAAGGTGGATATATTTTTTACTTTTTTTCTATAAGGGAAATGGCTCTAATGTTGACCTATGGATCTAAGATTGGGCCCATCGCTAAAAATCTGCTATTTATCAATTTTATCTAGATGAACGCGTCATTATGGTACTAATGGATATTTTTGGTCGCTATTGAAAATTTGGTCGATTTCTGAATTGGACCAAATTAGGGGCATTTAGGCCGAAATTACATCCATTTCCCCTAATTCAATAAAAACACATTGCTAGCAAACATTGAATCAATTTCAATAAAAAATAATCGATTTGGATTGTTGGCCAACTACTCCTATGTTCGACGAGGAGTGTCAGAAGGTTTTAGACAAGAAGAAAGCAGCGTGGGCGATGATGCTTCAACAAGGGACCCGTCAGCATCTGATTGGTGGAGAGTCGATCACTTTCAATGTTTAAATTATTTTGCTTGAAAAATATTAATTTTCTTGCCATTGTTTACATCCTCTCAACACCGCTCACAAATTGGCGCCTTCTTTTTCCAAAGCAAAAATGAGAACTTGTTTATGACTTTTTCCTTATGTGAAAAGGAGGGGATGGTCACAACAAATTCTAACATCAGACAAACAAAGGAATTCGTAGATCGCCTGCATGTAGGGAAGATCACGGGTTCCCAATACATCTCTTACTTCACGGAAGGGTTGTCTACCTCAGGCCACCGCCCAATAGAATTACTTGTCCAATCTTTTTGCCAACTTAAAAGAGAACTCTGACGTATTGAAGGGGAAAATTCATCATGTGAAATCTCGCCTTGTTGTGCGCCCACCTTTGCGAGAGAGTCTGTCTTCTCATTGCCTGGGATTGAGCAATGTGAGGGGACCCATCAAAGGAAATCATACATGATCTTTCGACCAGCAAACTCATCTGCTCCCTTACCTTTGAAAGGAAATAAGATGAGTGCCTATCTTGTTTCATCGACCGAATAGCCTCAATCGAACTGAAACTATCCGAGAAGATGAAGTAATGGTCTGTGGGCGTGTCGAAAATCATCCCCAATGTGTTGATTGCTGCTATCTCAGCAACATAAACGGAACAAGGTTCCTGAAGTTTCCGGAAGGCGGTTGAGTATTCATTGAAGACACCGAAGCCAGTGGATCCATCAAAGCGTGATCCATCAGTGATACATCTTCTATTGCAATTGACTTTTTGGGACTTTTCAGCAAAAATACGGGGAATTGAGATAGGTCGAAGCTATCAGCAGTCGATTTATGTGTTTCTGCAAATGTCTTTGTCTTTTGTCTCTCTTTATTAGTCTTTTGTATGTCTTGTCCCCCCGTTTCGATGAGTCTTATCGTCGCCCACTGGTCACCATAGCCGGTCGAACTCCAGACGAATCTAAACCCGCACTACCGTTCATACTGGCGACAACGATACCCCACTCCTCCCCTGATCCTATCGTTCGACAATGTAGAGTAAAGCGGGGCAAAAGTACGCACTGGTTCAAAAAGGCAGGTAAACGAAATGATGGACCAATGATTGTGAGTAGGATTGAAGCCTCTACTCAATACAAGCTTACTAGAAAAATATTGTGAATTTAGAATAATCGACCTAACGGTTGTCATAAGAAGCATGTAATTTTTTTGATTTTGGCAATTTGGTATAAAATTACAATTTTTTGGAAGCGGTATTAAGATACCGTGGATGAAGATTATGACCTAAGTATTTCAGTATTATGATTGATCTATATGATAAGTATTTTAAGTATGTATCTGCAGACGATACAGGAAAGACGTAATTAATGGGAGACCCTTTTCATTATTGACTTCGAGTGAATGACAGGTTCTATCATAATTTTTCAAAATCGAAACGATATGTCCACTACTCAGGAACTTATAGAACCTGTTTTCAATCTTTAATTAGTAGGATTCAGTGTAATAATATTACCGAATATATTAATTACATCAGATTTGTATGATTTTAATGTTAATTTTTTAACCAGTGGGGCAAAAGTACACAGTCAGAACCATTTTACTTAATCAAAAAATTAATAAAAAAATCCATGATTTTTCAAAAAGCTATCCATAAGAATTGACTCACGGTTATAAAATAAAATGTAATGTTACGGTAATAAAAGATACGTGAATTTTAAAACTAAGTGCATACTCTTGCCCCACTTTACTCTACCCCTCTTACCTCGGGTAAGCCACGAGTATTAGGCTCACCTACTACAATGAAACAATGAACAATGAATGATCGGCTCCGTAAAATTAACGCGATTGAGCTTTCCAAATAATCGAACTAAATAAAAAAAATTGCTAAAAAGGTCCATACCGGCCTATAAGCGGGCTTCGTGGTTGCTTGGGTGCGATTAACACGCAGAGGCGGAGAACCAAGACAGCAGGAGGAATGATTTCCCCACAATAAGTGAAGTTAAGGATGGTATCAAACAGCTAAAACGGAAGTTATTAAAATGGGTTCAATTAAGTTGGCAACTTCAACATTGTGCTAGAAGGTAGTAGTAGTAAAATTCTTCTTTATTTTTGATTTGTTATGTGGTTTACAATTGCTAATACAGGGCAAGAGGTTAGCCAGAAGGGCTCTTCATCTTTGGTGAACTTTTTGATTTTGTGTTGTACATGTTGCGTTTTACTGTGTAATGTTTTTCAATTTTCTTCTTGTGAATTATGTTGTTTGACGTTACTTAACCTAACTTAACCTAACGTGCCAGATCCCTGACGATCTGTTGGTCGGATTGCCTACAGCAATCTCTGAACCTTGCGATGGAGGCAGCTCTCCGTAACTCCAGTGTCTGAAGACCAGCCTGGCGGTGGACCTCAGAGTTTCTAGTCCACGGTGGACTGTTGAGGATCATTTTCAGGATCTTGTTCTGGATCCTTTGAAGTTTAAGATGATGGCTTTTTTCGCAACTCTCCCAGATTGGCATCCCGTATTATATTACGGGAAGGATGATTTGTTTGTAGACAGCAAGCTTATTTTTTAGGGACAGGGACAGGGACCTCCTGTTGATGAGTGGATACAACGATCTTATCAAGATGTTGCACTTGGTTTTGGTTTTGTCAACGTGCTCCCTGAAAACAAGCTTACTGTCTAATGTTAGCCCGAGGTACACGACCTCTTTGGACCATTCCACCATTGAGCCGTTTAAGCAGATCTTATTATTTTCAGACGGAACAAGTCTGGGAGATTTTGAGTGTGGAAAAATGATGACCTGGGTCTTTGCCGCGTTGATACGGATCTTCCAGCTGTTGAAATATTCAGACAGGACGTCCAGGCCTCTCTGAAGTTTGGCAGTCAGAGCTCTGATGACCCTACCCTTGTAGACGATGGATGTGTCATCTGCGAACAGAGACAACGATCCACCATCAGGGAGAGCCGGCATATCGGAGGTGAACAGGTTGAATAGAATGGGGCCAAGGATGCTTCCTTGTGGAACTCCGGCACCGATGTTGAAAGCATCCGATGTGACGCTATTCAGAGAGACTCGATAGATAATTGTTTATTATCTTCACTAGGAAGATTGGAAGACCGTAGTGCTGCAATTTGAACACCGTGCCATCATGCCAGACATTGTCGAACGCTTTTTCAACGTCCAACAACGCCATGGCATATGTTTTCGAAACAGACTTGTTCCGTCTGAGAATGTTTGTCGCTCGAGTCAGCTGGTGGACGGTCGAACGACCTTTCCGAAAACCAAACTGTTCCTCGAGTAAGATGTTGTTTTGTTCGGCAGATGTTAGGAGCCGGTGGTAGACTGCTCTTTCGAACAGTTTTGATAACCCTGAGAGAAGGCTGATTGGTCGATAACTTGAAGGAGAGGACGGATCCTTCCGAGGTTTCCGGATCGGTATGACTTTAGCTGACTTCCAACACGAGGGAAGTAGCCAAGTCTGAGGCACTGATTAAAAATCAGTGCCAGATGGTTGTAGAATCTGGAACTCAAGTGTTTGAGTTCCAGATTCAGGATGTTGAAACATGGGGCCTTCATGTTTTTAGATGATTTGATATAGGCCAACAGTTCGTCAGCCGTAATCTCGGATTCCTCTGGAAAAATGTTAGCTGACGAAGTGTTGACCTATCGCGGCAGTCTTCTCTTCAGGAGTTATCAGATGAACCACTGGGTCGCCGGGTGGGGTCAGTGGTGGAATAGGCCTGGGCTTGTTTTTAAGAATTTTCGTTAGTTTCCAGAAGAGAGAGCGGATCTTGTTAGTAAAATCTTGATTTCTAAGGTCCACCATCCTGGCTTGGATGGTTTTTGTAAGACGATTGCAATGGGTCTTCAAGGCACGCAAACCAAAACGCTGGTATTGCCTTCGGATGGAGTTACGAAGTCTGATGAGATCTTTGGTAATTCTATCAAGGTTCAGAGTATTGCTCACCTTTCTGGATACTGGCACGTGTTGGTCCCTGGCCCGGGATATCGCCTCCTCGATGGAACACAGACACCGGTCAACGTTTTCGGGCGTCTCCGGAAGGACACCGTAGGTGACACAGTTTTGGAACTACTCCCAGCTGACACGATCGTAGTTGCGTCGGGAAGCTTGGAATCGGTTGACAGATAAGCCTACTTCGGCCACCACCGGATAGTGGTCCGAACTCAGCTCCTGATGGGTCACAGGTAGCGAGATGTTGTCTCCCATCTTGCTGATGAGGATGTCAATGGTGGAGTGAACGCCAGACCGGCTCAACCGGGTGGGAGAGTCCGGCACTAATATGATGTAGCGAGCCTCTTGCAGGTCGTCGTTCAGGATGGTGCCGTTTTGGTTGCGTCAAGCCTGGTGTTTGGCGTTCAGGTCGCCAGCGATGATGTACTTTTCGTGCCGTCGAGTTAGTTTGATGATGTCCCTCCGCAGGTCTGCTGCCGACCCGTCCCTGATGGTGACTTGCTTGGGCAGTAGGTCGCAATGATGGTGATAGGGCCGACAGGAGTGGAGACTTCTACGCCTAAAGCTTCGATGGTTTTTAGCTGGAAGCTCGGCAGAAGCCGACAGCACATGTTTCTCCTTACAGCAATGGCAAGGCCCCCCCCGGTGCTGGTTCGATCAAGTCTTAGAAGCCGGAAGTCAGGAAGGTAGACGTTTACCTCCGGTTTCAGGTGGGTTTCGGTGATAACGGCAATGTCGATGTTTTGTTTGTTGAGGAAGTCAACGAACTCGATGATCTTGCTCTTGAGCGAGCAAGCGTTCCAGTTGGCGATCTTGATGGTTTCACGGGCCATAATTGTCGATGAAACGTGATGCAGCAAGTTCTGGTTCTGGTTCTGCAGGAGCGCTTGATAATGATTGTTTCTGCCATGATAGTAATGAGTTCCTCTGTTGTGAGTAGCTCTTCGTTTTCATGCGATGGTGGGGCATCATCTCGACGCCAGGATAGTGCCGGGGGAGAGGACAAAACCGTTGCCGCATAGGACTGACGGCTCGGATTAGCCGGATGGTTTGGCACCTCAGCAGTTGGCGGGACCGATGCAGCAGCAGTAGCAGCAGCAGCCAAACGGTTGTTGAGCGGTAGTGGCGGAAGAATCGGAATCGGACGCCGTTGGCTAATGACGGAGAAATTCTGCTAATTGCGTGCCGGTAGCTTTTTCCGACCCGGCTGGTTCTACATGGAGGCCCTTTTGCGGATATCCATGAATTCCGCACGCTTCGGACAAGATTTGCTGGTAGCTCGATGTGCTGCACCACAGTTGGCGCATTGTGGATCGGCGTTCTCCAAGCTCTCGCATTCTTCGGGTGCGTGTTGTTTGCCACATTCGTTGCAGCGATGAGCCATGTGGTAATTTTTGGTCCCATGCTCAAACATGAGGCAGTTTGAGCATTGGGTGACGTTACGGGGGCGAGGTTGATAGCGTTCCCACTTAACCACGAAGTGGAAAAGCTCCCGAATACACTGCAGGTCCTTCAAACACGTTGTGTTTCGCTCGGGGTGAACCAAATACAGCTGGTCACGGTACTTGCGGGAGGCGTCGTGCCGATTCATCCTGAAGACTTGCGATGGCTTTAGGCCGTTCTTCTTCAGCTCATCCGACAGCACGACCACCTTGAGCGGCTTGTCCTCCTCGACGTCGTGAGAGAAATACTCCCATTTTTCCTGCTTCAGCAGCACTTCAACGGCCTTGTAGTCCTTCTTTGCTGGTACCATCAGCATGATGCCTTTAGTGCACAGGCGCATGGTGCACTTCAAGAAGCCTTTCTCGATGTAGTACTCGATGTTTTCCCAAAGTCCAGGCGGGAATCCCTTGACAAAAAAGGGTGCTTCTTTATTTCCGGTTCATCCCCTTGTGCTAGAAGGTGTTTGAAATGGGCGGGTTTTACCATGGGGGGGGGGGGTCGCAATCTTCAATAAATCCAGCCGGTTCATCTGTTTCGCTGTCAACGTGAACATTATCGGAAGAACGATCCAGGTGGTGGCAGTACACCAGGCTGAAACGTGGATTAATAGCCTCGGAATTTTCTAAACGAAGTGGAACATACTTAGTTACAAATTCCAGCAAAAGAAAATGATGCAGTCCCGTAACAAGCACTATTGCTCACATTTCAGTTGCAATTATAATAGCATCCACAGAACGGAAGTCTAGAGCAAAACAACTCAAGACTGGTAGCGCTGATAATTGCATGTTGCATACGTAACTGCAGTTGGCACTCGGTCCGTCGTCGTCATAATAACCAGTCATATACTTTGCAATGGCACACATGGCCATGGGGAGGAAACTGATTAGACAGCAGTCCGTATCATACACACACTCAACTTTTGATGATGATGATGATGATTCCGGTCCAGTTGTATGACAATGCAGTATGCATATCAAGGCATCACGTCTTGTTTACAATTATACGGAATGATACGATGAACAACGGGGGAACGGTTAGGGTTGTATCATACAATGAGAATCGGTTAATAAATTTCACCCGCAGGTCTATCATAATATTTGAACACACTTTTACGATTGAACTCATCAGACCCGGTTAACTATTTTAATATCGTCATTATTTCCAGTCAGTGGATACACCCCAGCAACCATATTGCAATTAACAAACAAAACAACGTCCGGCTACCCTTCGCGGCACATCCTCCAACGATCAATTGTTTGTAGCAATAACAAACAGTCCGTCAGTCGCTACTGCAATGCAAACAAGCCCTCTCCCCATATTTCTTCACAACAACCCATTCACCCCCTTCGACAGAGGGTCGCATATATGCTCACATTAAAGCAAGCTTAATCAGTGGAAGTTTTACGAGATGTTTTGCTCGCGTAACGATGCTATTGATGTTGATGTTTCCCCTGCTGCTGATGATAATGGAGCATACTGAATGGTCACCATCGACCATCGCATCATATATGTGACAGTCACGCAGCGAGTGGGTAAAATACGATACTGATAATGGGGTGCGATATCTGGTTTCCCACTTCTGGTGCACGGTCGATCAGATCGACTCAACATTGGGTGGTTTTTCACTTGAATTCGGAAAAACGTAGGTTACTCATAGACTGAGTTAAATTTTATAGGAATGTACTAATAGACTGAGTGAAACATCTCCAGATTTTCCTCATACAGTAACCCCTCCATATATCACCGTCGACCCACCGACCGCTATTTCTCGGCTGTCATTCAACGAATTGAGCTAACTTTCTGTAGATAACTAGTTTATTGTTGACACTAATCACATACAAAAAACTTAGCGTAATTGGTCGAATGACAGCCGAAAAACAGCGTTGGGTCGACGGTACTCAGTCTATGAGTAACCTACGTTTTTTTTGCGAATTTAAGTGTACGAAACTCAAGTTTGAGTTCGTGCAATCGGTCGTGTGACCCAGCATACGATGCGTTATGCGGGAGAATCTACCTCTTGCATTGCATTTGCGTCGCAACTGCTCTTACACTGCTCGCACGAGTGAACGAGCATTAATGGTGACGATTATGAACACTTTTTCTTTTAAGGTAAAAGTGGATAGAATCCACAAATGGCCGCTATTTTGTTTTTGTTTTTACCTCGCCACTTTGAATTTTCGATGACACGAATCTCATAAACTATAAAGATTTCGTGCAGAAAATTGTAATCACATGTATGCTGCAGTGCAGCGAAAGAGTGATTATAGTTTTGCACACGAGATCTTTATGGTTTCTGAGATTTGTGTCATCAAAAATTCGAGAAGTGGTAAGGCAAAGTAACCAAAATAGCGGCCATTTGTGGATTGCATCAGCTTTCACCTTAATGGAACAGCATACGGTCGGTGATGTTGACAGTTGGAGGTGAAATTGGGTTGATGTGGGTCTCACGTTGTTGTTTGATTAATGATAATGATCGGTTATGAGCGGGAATGGTTCCTAAAGTGATATACGTTGAAGTTAGTCGTTTATGCCATGCTGATGATTTTGAAATTATGGTCGGTTCAGATAACATTTATACTGTGGAAAAGTTCTATTCACATCCACATATTTGGATTGGTATGTTAAAACAATAAGGATTCACAGTTCCAAAAAAATCAGGGTTGTTCCGAGAACTTCAAGAACGTCCAGAACTACAGATAAGTTTGACGATAGTATATGTTAGGTTTCCATAGCTTTAGCGCAGTTCCAGAGATTTCAGAAAAAAATCAAGAACTTTAGTGAAGATCAAAGAACCTCATGACAATTCCAATAAATCAGGGAAATTGCAGATGTTATCAAAATACCAATTGAGTTTTAAGATCTTAAGGGCACTTAGCTTTTACTTCGGGCAGTTCTTTCATGAATATCAGAAAAATGGCGAGAACTTCATGGAAGTTCAGAAAGCCTTAGGTGTAATTCATTTTACGGCAGTTACTTAAATTTGGGAAAATAACGATAACCTTCAAGAAGTTCAAAAATTAGGGATAGACCCCCTTTAAAACAATGTTTTTACCATAACTTTTTTGTTTGAATATTTAATGTTCTACAAAGTAGTAAGTGTTTTAAAAATGCACATTTTTGCTGTAGGGAGCAAATCCCTATATCAAATCGCTCTATGATTTCATCCCACTGTGAAATGTCGAGAAGTTTAGAAATTTTCAACGCAGTTTCAGTGATTTCAAAGCAAATCCAGGAAACTTTAAAGAAGTATCGAAGAATGTAAGAAACTGCCAAGACTTTCGGGGAAGTTTAAGAAACAAACTGCGGGATAATAATGGAAGTTCTGAGAACTTTTATAAATTTTCTGGAACTTCAGATACGCTCCTAAAACTTCAAGATGGTTCCATCAGCTTCAGAGAAACTGCACGTATTTTAAGCAGTTCTATAAGCTTCTGGGATATCCAGAGAACTTCATGGAAGGCAAGAAAACTTCAGGGAAATGGAGGAACATTGAATACATTTCCAGAGCCTCAGGGAAGCTTGGGCTAGAGATCTTCAGAGAAGCTTAGAGATCTTAACTTAGTTACAAATCCTGGGCACCTCCAGTGCTGCAAAGGGCCAACGTGAAAGACTTCCATCATGGGCGGCTGCTTTAGAGATCTTCTGGGCAGTCTCAATAATTTCAAGAAAGGCCAGGACTATTGGGGAAGCCCAATGATCTGTAAATATTAGCTTCGATAAAAATTCAGGACAGCTCCATAAATATCAGAAAAAAATTCGACAATCTTCAAGAAGGTTAGGGTAGAAAAGATCAAACATATTTTGGGAATAATTCATAAGACCAGTGACTTTCGAAGAAGTGTAAAGATTTCTAGGACATTTCCTTTTTATTTGAGGGCAGATGCAAGAACTTCAGGGTAGCTTCGAAAACATCAGCAGGAAGTGTCAGAGTACTCAGGGCAATTGAATTAACTTCAAGGAAATTTCACAAACTTTACAGGCGATCGGAGAAACGCAGGGGATTTCCGAATATTTCAGCAAAGTTCCCAGATCTTCAGGGGAGTACAGAGAACTTCAGAGATGCATTGAGATTTCTAGGCAGTTTAATTATTTTCAGACCTGTTTCGCTTTGAAGTAACAGAGAACTTCAGAGCAGTTGCATTCCAGGAACTTTCAAGAAATTGGTTCAAGAAGATGGAGTTCAGGAAAATTGTCGAAACGTTAGAGAGGTTCCGAAAAATTCCAGACAATTTTCATCACGTTGGAAAAACTTCAGGCAACTTAGAGAACTTTATTGATGTTCAGACACCTTTCGGGCGGTTTCAATAACTTCCGATGTTCTTCTTTAGCTTTTGCTACGTCCCTACTAGGATTTTGCGCCAGCCCTCAACTTAATATTCTTCGAGCACTTCCACAGTTGTTAGTTGAGGGCTTTCTAAGCAAGTAGCATTTTTGCATTACTTCTTCTTCTTCTTCGCATTTCAAGCTTATTGCGTATGGCATATTAGCTTATTGCGTTCTCTCAACTTAGTGTTCTAGATGCACTTCCACAGTTATTAATTGAGAGCTTTCGATGCCTGTACCATTTTTGCATTAGTATAATTGTGTGGCAAGTACAATCATACTCTATGCCCAGGGAAGTCCCCGAAAAATTCCTAGACCGGACCGGGAATCGAACCCAGTCATCTCCAGCATGGACTTGCTTTGTAGCTGTACCTTTGCCGACTGAGCTAAGGGAGGTCCCAGCATTTTTGCATTAGTATATTCTATATCGCAATTAGAAACAGTGTGACGGCGATAATTGACCTCTACGGAACAACCATCTCCTCGATGAAGGGCTGTGACTGTGTGTTGCAGACCTCGACACGGAATGAACAATCCGTGAGGAAGTTTTTAACGAGCTCGACCATGGGACCTTTCAGTCCCCAGCTGACTAGTTGCTTCAGGACGAGAGGTGTCCATGCCCTATTGATGGTCTTGGAAATATCGAGAGAGAGAGAGAGAGAGAGAGAGAGGCCGTTTCGATGTGACTGCTGCTGCTGTTGGCCTCCTGGAGTACGTCTCCAAGCGTCGCAAAGTACGTAGAGGTACCGGTATGGATTCGAGGAGCTTGCTGTCTTCGAGAAACTGCTTCAACCTGCGATTGACCATTCTTTCCATTACCATGGCCATCCAGCAGGTGAGCGTGATGGGCCGATACTTGGAAACGTCTCCGGTGATTTCGTTGGCCTTTGGTATTGGTACGACAAGGCTCTTTTTCCACCGGTCGGGGTACGTCCCATTCAGCCACAGCTGGTTGTCGAACTCAAGAAGTTTGACCTTGCCGGGTACTGTTGCTTGCGCCTCGTTATTCGATGGCTTCACTCTGCATGGTCTGTCTCAAGTTAACTATATTACTAATCAGAACATTCGAATCATGGATTTCGTTTTGGTGAATGAAGCAACGCTCTCTCGATGCCAGTTTGAAAAAGTTGTAGAACCGCTCTCTATTCTTGATGCCAATCATCCCGCTTTTGAAGTAACTAATAGTCTATCGCAGTCTCGGACGAACCTGGACTTGACTTTCACCGCGCTTATTTTGAAGGATTACTTGAAGCGCTTCGCCACACTGACTGGCCATTGAATCCGCTGAATATATTGACATTGGTTGATTTTGTTCTTTCGAAACCACCTTGAGGGAATACACATTTATGACGACTCAAACGTCTAACATCCAAAGTACTCCGAACCTACTTCCAGTCTCGTTGTCCTTTTGCCAAGCAACATTTCTTACGTGCTAGTAACAATTATCGCACGTATAACCGTTATCTGTACAAACGCTACCGCAAACGAACTAAGGAAAATCTACGCAAACATCCACGACATTTTTGGAAATTTGTCAACTCTAAACGGAAGGAGAATGGGTTAACCGTTGAGATATTTCTGGGCAATGAAGTCGCCACTTCCGCTTCGGAAAAGTGCAATTTATTTGCCACTCACTTTAGAAGGGCATTCAATGATTCTACGTCATCTGCACGTCAAATCACAGAAGCGTGTAGAGATACACCTAGTGGGGACTGTTTTCTGAGAAGCTTTACGATCACGTCGAATCAGGTGGACTCCACAATAAACAAATTGGAATAGTCCACAGTCCAGATGGCATATCGTCATGCATCTTGAAAAAATGCGGCGAAGAGTAGATTTTCCCTCTTATGACACTTCTCAACCTATCATTACGGAAGCGTAGTTTTTCCACAAACTGGAAAACGTCAGTCATGTTCCCGTGTTTAAAAAAGGGGAATAACTTCGTTGTGTGCTTGTTCAAAGTTTTTCGAAATCATAATATATGGTGTACCTTTCGACTCCTGCAAGAATTACATTTCTATGGATCAGCACGGTTTCGACCCCAACGAAGCACTCTTCATGACCATCCATCAAGTTGACGAAAGAAATAAAAAGCAACTAGTGAATGTCGTCAGTGGTAGTGATTCATCACCGATCTGGTCATTCCCGACAATCACGACACTCATCTGTGCTCGTTTTGATGCAGTTGCTGCTTTGCTTGCTTATGTGAGTGAGCCCAACAGCTTCCGTTTACTTTTGCCAGCTTTGTTTGTAACTCATACAGTCGCGCCTGCCGAGACAAATTTGGAATGCGTAGGCATTGTTTTAATTTTCTTCTGTCGTTTCGCTTTTTCTCATCATCGTACTGAAGAAGTCTTCACTGTTTTCGTTGTGCTTTTCATCATCGGCAGTGAGTGTTACGTTTTGCCTGTGAGCAGCGACCATTACTGGTGATTGTTGTTTGCCATGGCTCTGCCCCTCACTGCGTGACAAAAGGTTCTGTCAGCGATAGTCGATTGATGCGTTAACGAGTGTCGAGTGAGTGTCATGATATTTTGCATCACTGAAGGTGATGATGGATTTTTCAGATTTCAGATTGCGGGGTTGCTAGTGTAATAGGATGCTTTGTTGATTGTTCATTAACTCTTGATTGCTTGTAATACTTATGAATATTTTAGGTGGAAAAAAGGCGAACGCCTGAGCTTTTCCACATTTATCACTGAGAAGCAACTGTAAACTCTAGAGGGAATTTATATCTGTAATTGTAACCAGTTCGATTTTGTTTGCTAACCTGGATAAAATGTCATATTTAATTATCATACAGATAAAGCGTCCAACTCAAATCTTTGTAGCGGTAAGAGGTGAGACCATCATCATCATCCGTTTTCCCCGGGAAAGTGTAGGAAAATTCACTCAAACTATGAGTGACCTACGTTTTAGCGATTTTGAGTAATCTGAACTTTTTGTCCATGTGTGAATGTTTTGGAAAGTATTTTTTTTCTGTATTATTAAAAAAAACTCACGCCGACCCACGCCGCCACGCCACAGCTACCGAAAGCAAACGGCGTGACACCGCCGCGCTGCCACCGCCGGCAGAAAATAACATATCACGCCGCCGCCGAAAATATTTTCATCGCCGCACAGATCTAATCGACATATTAAAGATCAATCTCCCTTGTATTGAGATTCGAAATTTATGTTTTCTAAAATTTCATATTCAGGATCGGTTGTTATTTATTTATTAAACAAAATCAAAACTTAGTGTTTTAAATTTGAATCGAGTTTTCCATTATCAATCGTCCGGTGCATCCAAAAATAGGCGTTTCTGCAAGAAATGTTGATTGTTCTGAAGACAACACACTTAAACAAATCTATAGAAATTCATTTTGCCGTGGGATGCGGTGAAGAATGGTAGTAAATCGTAATTAAGTGGCTAAAAATTATATGTTTTCGCAAGTTAGTGTGCTATAATATTCAAGAATTGTGTATTATGTGTTACTTTTGTTTATTGTTGTTTTGAACAATTTTGTAGATCGTTTCAAACCGGTAGAAGTTTAAAGTTAATAATTATAAAGTAAAAACTTCTATTGAGGGGTTTCCACGAAAAACGTTCCATATGTCAATGAGATAAAGAAAAGGGCACCTAGTGTCTTCAGCAAAGTTTCTTGTTTTGATATTGTCTCAAACATTGTAGACTTATTTTTTATCAAATCACAATATTGAAAAAAAAAAATCAATATTCCGGGTCGATTTTTTTGTCAATTCTAAAACTGGACAAATTTTCTAGATGAATGATTTTGTATATTTTCTGGATTCCAGGACCGAGCAATTCCATGCCAAATGTTTTAGTAACTTTGAGTAAGAATTAAAAAAAAAGTGAGCTCAAGTGGATCTCACTTCCAGGGGTATTAATCATTGATCTGTGAATGTCCTAATGGCCTTACATGTCCGGAAACTCACTTGTCTAAAATGCAATATTCGCGAGATAACTACTTTTGACCAGCTTGTCACAGTTCTGGACCACTGTGCACCGCATAAATCGAGGAATTACTGTATTTGAATGTTGTTTCCATTACAAAAAACGACAATCCAACCTCATACCACCACCCACCTACCTGGCGAAAGACGTAGTCCACGTCGGTGTCGTAGAGGCTCAGGTTGTCACCACCCTGGAGCACAATCTGCGCCCGGCCCTCGAAGGTGCGAGCCTTCCGGAGCTCGCCGATGACTTTTTCCCGATTTTCACGGAACATCGTCATCGGAATCGCAATGGTTTTACCACCCATCCAAAACGCGGCGTTGGTTGCCATGACTGCTGCTACGCTGCTACTTGTCGGTTGTCTGAAAATAGGTAGAGATAATACGAATACACAATTGATTAGATTTGGTTCTTTTCTGGAGGCCAATTAGCAGTTTTGCTTTTTTTTTTCGGGTGAGGGGAGAGCGGCGATGCGTAGTTAAATTATGTTTACCAGAGTATTTCGAATTGCCTGGGGAACCGTTCGTTCTTGGAGAATGTCGCCACTGCAATGCTACGCTCGAAGTTATTCGAGGACAATTAAGTATTAATTGACCGATTTCTCGTGGGGTCGCGTATCACCGAAAATCGATTGTTTGCCCAATTGTAATAAATCGCATCAACCTGCTGATAGGCACTTTTCAATGGACAATCGAGGGATTGGAAGCCATCAATCACCTCGAGCCCGAGTTTGGAAAGTGATGCCATATTCGGAGTTGGAGCTTCAACATTTAAGCCCAGAAATGAGATCAACAAAACAAATCGTGTGTGCGTTTTTGTGTAGAACCAAAATAAACACAAATCGCAGACGTAAATCTCCTAAACAGAGCAACTCACGCCCATCAGGGTGTCCGCGCTAATCCACTTGGTAAACAGACAGACAAGTACGTTTCAAGGAAAAAAACGTGAAGAAAGGCGAACTTTCGTCGGTCCCCGAGTAGATGAGAATATTAAATCAATAACAAATTATGCTATTAAAATTGGGGAAGAACACCCAACATTGCTATTAGTTTGATAGATCTTCTTCTTCTTCTTCGCATTTCAAGCTTATTGCATATCGCATATTAGCTTGTTGCGTGCTCTCAAATTAGTGTTCTATCTAGATGCACTTCCACAGTTATTAATTGAGAGCTTTCGATGCCTGTACCATTTTTGCATTGGTATAATTGTGTGACAACAAGTCCAATCATACTTCTATGCCCAGGGAAGTCGAGAAATTTTCCAACGCGAAAAATTCCTAGACCGGACCGGGAATTGAACCCAGCCACCTCCAGCATGGTCTTGCTTTGTAGCTGCGCCTTTACCGACTGTGCTAAGGGTGGCCCCTAGATTGATAGATATAAGGGGTAAAATATCAAAATAATAGAAAATAACCGATGGGACCATAACTGATTAATAGCAA